>NC_092338.1:159784166-160122500 GCF_046630445.1 Rutidosis leptorrhynchoides | reverse complement strand
GTCTATTTTGTAAATCATTTATAAAACCTGCATGTATTCTCATCCCAAAAATATTAGATTTTAAAAGTGGGACTATAACTCACTTTCACAGATTTTTACTTCGTCGGGAAGTAAGACTTGGCCACTGGTTGATTCACGAACCTATAACAATATATACATATATATCAAAGTATGTTCAAAATATATTTACAACACTTTTAATATATTTTGATGTTTTAAGTTTATTAAGTCAGCTGTCCTCGTTAGTAACCTACAACTAGTTGTCCACAGTTAGATGTACAGAAATAAATCGATAAATATTATCTTGAATCAATCCACGACTCAGTGTATACGTATCTCAGTATTGATCACAACTCAAACTATATATATTTTGGAATCAACCTCAACCCTGTATAGCTAACTCCAACATTCACATATAGAGTGTCTATGGTTGTTCCGAAATATATATAGATGTGTCGACATGATATGTCGAAACATTGTATACGTGTCTATGGTATCTCAAGATTACATAATATACAATACAAGTTGATTAAGTTATGGTTGGAATAGATTTGTTACCAATTTTCACGTAGCTAAAATGAGAAAAATTATCCAATCTTGTTTTACCCATAACTTCTTCATTTTAAATCCGTTTTGAGTGAATCAAATTGCTATGGTTTTATATTGAATTCTATTTTATGAATCTAAATAGAAAAAGTATAGGTTTATTGTCGGAAAAATAAGTTACAAGTCGTTTTTATAAAGGTAGTCATTTCAGTCGAAAGAACGACGTCTAGATGACCATTTTAGAAAACATACTTTCACTTTGAGTTTAACCATAATTTTTGGATATAGTTTCATGTTCATAATAAAAATCATTTTCTCAGAATAACAACTTTTAAATCAAAGTTTATCATAGTTTTTAATTAACTAACCCAAAACAGCCCGCGGTGTTACTACGACGGCGTAAATCCGGTTTTACGGTGTTTTTCATGTTTCCAGGTTTTAAATCATTAAGTTAGCATATCATATAGATATAGAACATGTGTTTAGTTGATTTTAAAAGTCAAGTTAGAAGGATTAACTTTTGTTTGCAAACAAGTTTAGAATTAACTAAACTATGTTCTAGTGATTACAAGTTTAAACCTTCGAATAAGATAGCTTTATATGTATGAATCGAATGATGTTATGAACATCATTACTACCTTAAGTTCCTTGGATAAACCTACTGGAAAAGAGAAAAATGGATCTAGCTTCAACGGATCCTTGGATGGCTCGAAGTTCTTGAAGCAGAATCATGACACGAAAACAAGTTCAAGTAAGATCATCACTTGAAATAAGATTGTTATAGTTATAGAAATTGAACCAAAGTTTGAATATGATTATTACCTTGTATTAGAATGATAGCCTACTATAAGAAACAAAGATTTCTTGAGGATGGATGATCACCTTACAAGATTGGAAGTGAGCTAGCAAACTTGAAAGTATTCTTGATTTTATGTAACTAGAACTTGTAGAATATATGAAGAACACTTAGAATTTGAAGATAGAACTTGAGAGAGATCAATTAGATGAAGAAAATTGAAGAATGAAAGTGTTTTTAGGTGTTTTTGGTCGTTGGTGTATGGATTAGATATAAAGGATATGTAATTTTGTTTTCATGTAAATAAGTCATGAATGATTACTCATATTTTTGTAATTTTATGAGATATTTCATGCTAGTTTCCAAATGATGGTTCCCACATGTGTTAGGTGACTCACATGGGCTGCTAAGAGCTGATCATTGGAGTGTATATACCAATAGTACATACATCTAAAAGCTGTGTATTGTACGAGTACGAATACGGGTGCATACGAGTAGAATTGTTGATGAAACTGAACGAGGATGTAATTGTAAGCATTTTTGTTAAGTAGAAGTATTTTGATAAGTGTATTGAAGTCTTTCAAAAGTGTATAAATACATATTAAAACACTACATGTATATACATTTTAACTGAGTCGTTAAGTCATCGTTAGTCGTTACATGTAAGTGTTGTTTTGAAACCTTTAGGTTAACGATCTTGTTAAATGTTGTTAACCCAATGTTTATAATATCAAATGAGATTTTAAATTATTATATTATCATGATATTATCATGTATGAATATCTCTTAGTATGATATATATACATTAAATGTCTTTACAACGATAATCGTTACATATATGTCTCGTTTAAAAATCATTAAGTTAGTAGTCTTGTTTTTACATATGTAGTTCATTGTTAATATACTTAATGATATGTTTACTTATCATAGTATCATGTTAACTATATATATATCCATATATATGTCATCATATAGTTTTTACAAGTTTTAACGTTCGTGAATCACCGGTCAACTTGGGTGGTCAATTGTCTATATGAAACATATTTCAATTAATCAAGTCTTAACAAGTTTGATTGCTTAACATGTTGGAAACATTTAATCATGTAAATATCAATCTCAATTAATATATATAAACATGGAAAAGTTCAGGTCACTACAGTACCTACCCGTTAAATAAATTTCGTCCCGAAATTTTAAGCTGTTGAAGGTGTTGATGAATCTTCTGGAAATAGATGCGGGTATTTCTTCTTCATCTGATCTTCACGCTCCCAGGTGAACTCGGGTCCTCTACGAGCATTCCATCGAACCTTAACAATTGGTATCTTGTTTTGCTTAAGTCTTTTAACCTCACGATCCATTATTTCGACGGGTTCTTCGATAAATTGAAGTTTTTCGTTGATTTAGATTTCATCTAACGGAATAGTGAGATCTTCTTTAGCAAAACATTTCTTCAAATTCAAGACGTGGAAAGTGTTATGTACAGCCACGAGTTGTTGAGGTAACTCAAGTCGGTAAGCTACTGGTCCGACACGATCAATAATCTTGAATGGTCCAATATACCTTGGATTTAATTTCCCTCGTTTACCAAATCTAACAACGCCTTTCCAAGGTGCAACTTTAAGCATGACTATCTCTCCAATTTCAAATTCTATATCTTTTCTTTTAATGTCAGCGTAGCTCTTTTGTCGACTTTGGGCGGTTTTCAACCGTTGTTGAATTTGGATGATCTTCTCGGTAGTTTCTTGTATAATCTTCGAACCCGTAATCTGTCTATCCCCCACTTCACTCCAACAAATCGGAGACCTGCACTTTCTACCATAAAGTGCTTCAAACGGTGCCATCTCAATGCTTGAATGGTAGCTGTTGTTGTAGGAAAATTCTGCTAACGGTAGATGTCGATCCCAACTGTTTCCGAAATCAATATGCTCGTAGCATGTCTTCAAGCGTTTGTATCGTCCTTTCGCTCTACCCATCAGTTTGTGGATGATAGGCAGTACTCATGTCTAGACGAGTTCCTAATGCTTGCTGTAATGTCTGCCAGAATCTTGAAATAAATCTGCCATCCCTATCAGAGATAATAGAGATTGGTATTCCATGTCTGGAGACGACTTCCTTCAAATACAGTCGTGCTAACTTCTCCATCTTGTCATCTTCTCTTATTGGCAGGAAGTGTGCTGATTTGGTGAGACGATCAACTATTACCCAAATAGTATCAAAACCACTTGCAGTCCTTGGCAATTTAGTGATGAAATCCATGGTAATGTTTTCCCATTTCCATTCCAGGATTTCGGGTTGTTGAAGTAGACCTGATGGTTTCTGATGCTCAGCTTTGACCTTAGAACATGTCAAACATTCTCCTACGTATTTAGCAACATCGGCTTTCATACCCGGCCACCAAAAATGTTTCTTGAGATCCTTGTACATCTTCCCCGTTCCAGGATGTATTGAGTATCTGGTTTTATGAGCTTCTCTAAGTACAATTTCTCTCATATCTCCAAATTTTGGTACCCAAATCCTTTCAGCCCTATACCGGGTTCTGTCTTCCCGAATATTAAGATGTTTCTTCGATCCTTTGGGTATTTCATCCTTTAAATTTCCCTCTTTTAAAACTCCTTGTTGCGCCTCCTTTATTTGAGTAGTAAGGTTATTATGAATTATTATATTCATAGATTTTACTCGAATGGGTTCTCGATCCTTCCTGCTCAAGGCATCGGCTACCACATTTGCCTTCCCCGGGTGGTAACGAATCTCAAAGTCGTAATCATTCAATAATTCAATCCACATACGCTGCCTCATATTCAGTTGTTTCTGATTAAATATGTGTTGAAGACTTTTGTGGTCGGTATATATAATACTTTTGACCCCATATAAGTAGTGCCTCCAAGTCTTTAATGCAAAAACAACCGCGCCTAATTCTAAATCATGCGTCGTATAATTTTGTTCGTGAATCTTCAATTGTCTTGACGCATAAGCAATCACCTTCGTTAGTTGCATTAATACACAACCGAGACCTTGCTTTGATGCGTCACAATAAATCACAAAATCATCATTCCCTTCAGGCAATGACAATATAGGTGCTGTAGTTAGCTTTTTCTTCAATAACTGAAACGCTTTCTCTTGTTCATCATTCCATTCAAATTTCTTCCCTTTATGCGTTAATGTAGTCAAGGGTTTTGCTATTCTGGAAAAGTCTTGGATGAACCTTCTGTAGTAACCAGCTAGTCCTAAAAACTGGCGTATGTGTTTGGAGTTTTCGGGGTTTCCCACTTTTCAACAGTTTCTATCTTTGCCGGATCCACCTTAATACCTTATTTGTTCACTATGTGACCGAGGAATTGAACTTCTTCCAACCAAAATGCACACTTTGAAAACTTAGCGTACAATTCTTCCTTCCTCAATACTTCTAACACCTTTCTCAAATGTTCACCGTGTTCTTGGTCATTCTTTGAGTAAATAAGTATGTCATCAATGAAAACAATGACAAACTTGTCAAGGTATGGTCCACACACTCGGTTCATAAGGTCTATGAACACAGCTGGTGCATTAGTTAAACCAAACAGCATGACCATAAACTCGTAATGACCGTAACGTGTTCTGAAAGCAGTCTTTGGAATATCATCTTCTTTCACCCGCATTTTATGATACCCGGAACGTAAGTCAATCTTTAAATAAACAGAAGAGCCTTGTAGTTGATCAAATAAGTCGTCGATTCTCGGTAGTAGGTAGCGGTTCTTGATGGTAAGTTTGTTCAACTCTCGGTAGTCGATACACAACCTGAATGTTCCATCTTTCTTCTTGACAAACAAAACAGGAGCTCCCCACGGTGATGTGCTTGGTCGAATGAAACCACGCTCAAAAATTTCTTGTAATTGGCTTTGTAGTTCTTTCATCTCGCTGGGTGCGAGTCTGTAAGGAGCACGAGCTATTGGTGCAGCTCCTGGTACAAGATCTATTTGAAATTCAACGGATCGATGTGGGGGTAATCCCGATAATTCTTTCAGAAATACATCGGGAAATTCTTTTGCAATGGGAACATCATTGATGCTCTTTTCTTCAGTTTGTTCTTTCTCGACGTGTGCTAGAACAGCATAGCAACCTTTTCTTATTAGTTTTTGTGCCTTCAAATTACTAATAAGATGTAGCTTCGTGTTGCCTTTTTCTCCGTACACCATTAAGGGTTTTCCTTTTTCTCGTATAATGCGAATTGCATTTTTGTAACAAACGATCTCTGCTTTCACTTCTTTCAACCAGTCCATACCGATTATCACATCAAAACTCCCTAACTCTACTGGTATCAAATCAATCTTAAATGTTTCGCTAACCAGTTTAATTTCTCGATTCCGACATATATTATCTGCTGAAATTAATTTACCATTTGCTAATTCGAGTAAAAATTTACTATCCAAAGGCGTCAATGGACAACTTAATTTAGCACAAAAATCTCTACTCATATAGCTTCTATCTGCACCCGAATCAAATAAAACGTAAGCAGATTTATTGTCAATAAGAAACGTACCCGTAACAAGCTCCGGGTCTTCCTGTGCCTCTGCTGTATTAATATTGAAAACTCTTCCGCGGCCTTGTCCATTCCTGTTCTCCTGGTTCGGGCAATTTCTAATAATGTGGCCCGGTTTTCCACATTTATAACAAACTACATTGGCATAACTTGCTCCGACACTACTTGCTCCGCCATTACTCGTTCCGACACCATTTGTTTCTTTCGTTCTATTAACCCCTGGTCCATAGACCTCACACTTTGCCGCGCTATGACCATTTCTTTTACACTTGTTGCAAAATTTGGTGCAGAACCCCGAGTGATACTTTTCACACCTTTGGCATAGCTGCTTCTGATTGTTGTTATTGTTATGATTATTATTTTTGTTGGGGTGATTGTTGTAGTTGCTGTTGTTGTTGTTGTTGTTGTTGTTGTTGTTGTTGTTGTTGGGCCATTTGTTGTAGTTGTGATTGATGTTGCGATTGTTGGGATAATTGTTGCGATTATTGTTGTAATTGCTGTTGTTGTTGTATTGGTGATTCTTATCACCGTTTTCCTCCCACTTTCTTTTGACTTGCTTCACATTGGCCTCTTCAGCAGTCTGTTCTTTAATTCTTTCTTCAATCTGGTTCACTAGTTTGTGAGCCATTCTACATGCCTGTTGTATGGAGGCGGGCTCGTGTGAACTTATATCTTCTTGGATTCTTTCCGGTAATCCTTTCACAAACGCGTCGATCTTCTCTTCCTCATCTTCGAATGCTCCCGGACACAATAGGCACAATTCTGTGAATCGTCTTTCGTACGTGGTAATATCAAATCCTTGGGTTCGTAACCCTCTAAGTTCTGTTTTGAGCTTATTGACCTCGGTTCTGGGACGGTACTTCTCGTTCATCAAGTGCTTGAATGCTGACCACGGTAGTGCATACGCATCGTCTTGTCCCACTTGCTCTAGATAGGTATTCCACCATGTTAACACAGAACCTGTGAAGGTATGCGTAGCGTACTTCACTTTGTCCTCTTCAGTACACTTACTTATGGCAAACACCGATTCGACCTTCTCGGTCCACCGTTTCAATCCGATCGGTCCTTCGGTTCCATCAAATTCCAAAGGTTTGCAGGCAGTGAATTCTTTGTAGGTGCATCCTACACGATTTCCTGTACTGCTAGATCTAAGGTTATTGTTGGTATGTAGCGCAGCCTGTACTGCGGCTATGTTTGAAGCTATAAAAGTACGGAATTCCTCTTCATTCATATTCACGGTGTGTCGAGTAGTCGATGCCATTTCCTTTAAAATAGTCAAATGGAACAAGTTAATCATACAGAATATTAAGAGTAGTTAATAGTATTTCGTAGCATAATATGAACTCATTTATAAAAGCTTTTTCTTCATATTAGCGTTTTATAATTTTAAATTCGGGTAGTACCTACCCGTTAAGTTCATACTTAGTAGCTAATATACAATTCAACTACTACAATTCTATATGAAAAACTGATTATAATAATATTTCGTGTTCAAAGTTTTACACAATATTTTACAAACTTACAATACCGCTTATTTTACATATAGCATGAAATATAGCACACAATAAATTTGATACAAGATGGTTGTGAAGATAATTCTAGCTAGTACACAAGTCGTTCAGCAAAGACAATAAAGACAAGTAATTCATACGTCCAGAAACAAATCATGCATTCTGGTTTTACTAGGATTACTTCCCATCCTTGGTCTTGTGGAACATAACCGTTATGGCCATTGATAAGACAGCGTGTTGTAACGTCGTCAAAGGGATGAGGGTTACGTAATGTCCAACAGTCCCGTAACAATCTAAAAACCTCATTTCTTACCACAATTACCGACTCCGTCACTTGTGGGAACGTTTTGTTTAATAGTTGTAGCCCGATGTTCTTGTTCTCACTTTAGTGAGAAGCGAACATTACTAATCCGTAAGCATAACATGCTTCTTTATGTTGCATGTTAGCCGCTTTTTCTAAATCACGAAGTCCAATATTCGGATATATTGAGTCAAAATAATTTCTTAACCCATTGCGTAAAATAGCATTTGGGTTCCCCGCAATATATGCGTCAAAGTAAACACATCGTAACTTATGGATTTCCCAATGTGATATCCCCCATCTTTCGAACGAAAGCCTTTTATAAACCAAGGCATTCTTGGAACGTTCTTCGAATGTCTTACAAACTGATCTCGCCTTAAATAGTTGTGCCGAAGAATTCTGACCGACTCTAGACAAGATTTCATCAATCATGTCTCCGGGAAGGTCTCTTAAAATATTGGGTTGTCTATCCATTTTGTGTTTTTATACTGTAAAATAGACAAGAGTTAGATTCATAAAAAAAATACTTATTAATACAAGCAATTTTTACATATATCATAAAGCATAAGCACACTATATTACATATATTACACCACATGAATACAACTATCTTATTCCGACTCGCTTGTTTCTTCTTCTTCTGTTTTTGGTTCGTTTTGCCAAGTTTCTAGGGATATATGATTTTCCCCTAATACGAGCCATCGTTTTCCACATTGGTTTAGAAAAACTGGTGGTTTAGAGGTTCCCGGGTCATTGTTACAACTTAAGGACTTCGGGGGTTGACGATACATATAAAGTTCATCGGGTTGGAATTAGATTTCTCTATTTTTATGCCCTTTCCCTTATTATTTTCTTTTGCCTTTTTAAATTCAGTTGGGGTAATTTCTATAACATCATCGGAATTCTCGTCGGAATCCGATTCATCGGAGAATTGGTAATCCTCCCAATATTTTGCTTCCTTGGCGGAAACACCATTGACCATAATTAACCTTGGTCGGTTGGTTGAGGATTTTCTTTTACTTTACCATTTTATTATTTCCCCCACCGGTTCTATTTCTTCATCCGGTTCCGATTCTTCTTCGGGTTCCGATTCTTCTTCCGGTTCCGACTCTTCTTCCGGTTCCTCTTCGGGAACTTGTGAATCAGTCCACGAATCATTCCAATTTACATTTGAATCTTCATTATTACTAGGTGAGTCAATGGGACTTGTTCTAGAGGTAGACATCTATCACTTAATATCAAACGCGTTATGAGATTAATATATCACATAATATTCACATGTTAAAAATATATAGTTTCCAACAAAATTTTTTAAGCAATCATTTTTCAAGTAAACACGGTCGAAGTCCAGACTCACTAATGCATCCTAACAAACTCGAAAAGACACACTAATGCAAAATTCTGGTTCTCTAAGACCAACGCTCAGATACCAACTGAAATGTCCCGTTCTTATTGATTAAAAACGTTCCATATTAATTGATTTCGTTGCGAGGTTTTGACCTCTATATGAGACGTTTTTCAAAGACTGCATTCATTTTAAAACAAACCATAACCTTTATTTCATCAATAAAGGTTTAAAAAAACTTTACGTAGATTATCAAATAATGATAATCTAAAATATCCTGTTTACACACGACCATTACATAATGGTTTACAATACAAATATGTTACAACAAAATAAGTTTCTTGAATGCAGTTTTTACACAATATCATACAAGCATGGACTGCAAATCTCGTCCTTATTTAAGTATGCGACAGCGAAAGCTCTTAATAATCACCTGAGAATAAACATGCTTAAAACGTCAACAAAAATGTTGGTGAGTTATAGGTTTAACCTATATATATCAAATCATAATAATAGACCACAAGATTTCATATTTCAATACACATCCCATACATAGAGATAAAAATCATTCATCTGGTGAACACCTGGTAACCGACATTAACAAGATGCATATATAAGAATATCCCCATCATTCCGGGACACCCTTCGGATATGATATAAATTTCAAAGTACTAAAGCATCCGGTACTTTGGATGGGGTTTGTTAGACCCAATAGATCTATCTTTAGGATTCGCGTCAATTAGGGTGTCTGTTCCCTAATTCTTAGATTACCATACTTAATAAAAAGGGGCATATTCGATTTAGATAATTCAACCATAGAATGTAGTTTCACGTACTTGTGTCTATTTTGTAAATCATTTATAAAACCTGCATGTATTCTCATCCCAAAAATATTAGATTTTAAAAGTGGGACTATAACTCACTTTCACAGATTTTTACTTCGTCGGGAAGTAAGACTTGGCCACTGGTTGATTCACGAACCTATAACAATATATACATATATATCAAAGTATGTTCAAAATATATTTACAACACTTTTAATATATTTTGATGTTTTGAGTTTATTAAGTCAGTTGTCCTCGTTAGTAACCTACAACTAGTTGTCCACAGTTAGATGTACAGAAATAAATCGATAAATATTATCTTGAATCAATCCACGACCCAGTGTATACGTATCTCAGTATTGATCACAACTCAAACTATATATATTTTGGAATCAACCTCAACCCTGTATAGCTAACTCCAACATTCACATATAGAGTGTCTATGGTTGTTCCGAAATATATATAGATGTGTCGACATGATAGGTCAAAACATTGTATACGTGTCTATGGTATCTCAAGATTACATAATATACAATACAAGTTGATTAAGTTATGGTTGGAATAGATTTGTTACAAATTTTCACGTAGCTAAAATGAGAAAAATTATCCAATCTTGTTTTACCCATAACTTCTTCATTTTAAATCCGTTTTGAGTGAATCAAATTGCTATGGTTTCATATTGAACTCTATTTTATGAATCTAAACAGAAAAAGTATAGGTTTATAGTCGGAAAAATAAGTTACAAGTCGTTTTTGTAAAGGTAGTCATTTCAGTCGAAAGAACGACGTCTAGATGACCATTTTAGAAAACATACTTTCACTTTGAGTTTAACCATAATTTTTGGATATAGTTTCATGTTAATAATAAAAATCATTTTCTCAGAATAACAACTTTTAAATCAAAGTTTATCATAGTTTTTAATTAACTAACCCAAAACAGCCCGCGGTGTTACTACGACGGCGTAAATCCGGTTTTACGGTGTTTTTCGTGTTTCCAGGTTTTAAATCATTAAGTTAGCATATAATATAGATATAGATCATGTGTTTAGTTGATTTTAAAAGTCAAGTTAGAAGGATTAACTTTTGTTTGTGAACAAGTTTAGAATTAACTAAACTATGTTCTAGTGATTACAAGTTTAAACCTTCGAATAAGATAGCTTTATATGTATGAATCGAATGATGTTATGAACATCATTACTACCTTAAGTTCCTTGGATAAACCTACTGGAAAAGAGAAAAATGGATCTATCTTCAACGGATCCTTGGATGGCTAGAAGTTCTTGAAGCAGAATCATGACACGAAAACAAGTTCAAGTAAGATCATCACTTGAAATAAGATTGTTATAGTTATAGAAATTGAACCAAAGTTTGAATATGATTATTACCTTGTATTAGAATGATAGCCTACTGTAAGAAACAAAGATTTCTTGAGGTTGGATAATCACCTTACAAGATTGGAAGTGAGCTAGCAAACTTGAAAGTATTCTTGATTTTATGTAACTAGAACTTGTAGAATATATGAAGAACACTTAGAACTTGAAGATAGAACTTGAGAGAGATCAATTAGATGAAGAAAATTGAAGAATGAAAGTGTTTGTAGGTGTTTTTGGTCGTTGGTGTATGGATTAGATATAAAGGATATGTAATTTTGTTTTCATGTAAATAAGTCATGAATGATTACTCATATTTTTGTAATTTTATGAGATATTTCATGCTAGTTGCCAAATGATGGTTCCCACATGTGTTAGGTGACTCACATGGGCTACTAAGAGCTGATCATTGGAGTGTATATACCAATAGTACATATATCTAAAAGCTGTGTATTGTACGAGTACGAATACGGGTGCATACGAGTAGAATTGTTGATGAAACTGAACGAGGATGTAATCGTAAGCATTTTTGTTAAGTAGAAGTATTTTGATAAGTGTATTGAAGTCTTTCAAAAGTTTATAAATACATATTAAAACACTACATGTATATACATTTTAACTGAGTCGTTAAGTCATCGTTAGTCGTTACATGTAAGTGTTGTTTTGAAACCTTTAGGTTAACGATCTTGTTAAATGTTGTTAACCCAATGTTTATAATATCAAATGAGATTTTAAATTATTATATTATCATGATATTATCATGTATGAATATCTCTTAATATGATATATATACATTAAATGTCTTTACAACAATAATCGTTACATATATGTCTCGTTTAAAAATCATTAAGTTAGTAGTCTTGTTTTTACATATGTAGTTCATTGTTAATATACTTAATGATATGTTTACTTATCATAGTATCATTTTAACTATATATATATCCATATATATGTCATCATATAGTTTTTACAAGTTTTAACGTTCGTGAATCACCGGTCAACTTGGGTGGTCAATTGTCTATATAAAACATATTTCAATTAATCAAGTCTTAACAAGTTTGATTGCTTAACATGTTGGAAACATTTAATCATGTAAATATCAATCTCAATTAATATATATAAACATGGAAAAGTTCGGGTCACTACAGTGTCAAGGTCCATAGATCTATCTTTAGGATTCGCGTCAATTGGTGGCAATTATCATAAACACCAATTCTTAGGCTACCAAGCTAAAAAGGGGCATATTCAATTCGATAATCCAACCATAGAATGTAATTTAGATTACTTGTGTCTATTTCGTAAATCATTTATAAAAGCAGCGCATGTATTCTCAGTCCCAAAAATATATATTGCAAAAGCATTGAAAAAGGGAACAAATGAAACTCACTATACGATATTTTGTAGTAAAAATATGCTTACGACGATACTGAAACAATGCAGGGTTGGCCTCGGATTCACGAACCTATATCATTTGTGTATACATATATTAAAACAAATAATCGTAATCAAACAAGTGTATACATATTATTTTATGTATTAAGGTTCATTCTTATATATATAATTTTATCAATACTTATATTACATTATGATACTTATTTGATATTTAATAAAGGTTATTAGTTAAAGCAAAATTTTTATGTAGTTTTAGTATACTTTATAAATTTATTTATATAAATATATATATATATATATATATATATATATATATATATATATATATATATATATATATATATATATATATATATATATATATATATATATTTTGTTTTATAAAATTATTATTTGTAGTAATACTAGTTTAAGGATAAAAATACTGATAGTAGTAACTTTAATACAATTGGTAATTTTACTAATAATGATAAAGTAAAGATAATAGTTTTAGCAAAAATAGTATTTTTGGTAGTAATGGTAAGTTTAATAATAATAATTATCGTTTTAAATATAAATTTTAATAATCATATAATTAATAATACTAAAATTAATGTTAAATGGTAATTCTAATATTAATATCAATAATAATGATACCTAATGATATTAATGATAATAATAACTATACATATGATAATAATGCTAATATTAATTGTACTAATAACAATTTGCATAATAATACTAATAATACTTTATAATCATACTTAGTAATAACTATAATGATATTAATATTAATTATATTATTGAAAGTAGTAATAATAATAATATCTCTATAATACTAACTAATAACAATAAATGATTATAATAATAAGTAATAATAATAATAATAATAATAATAATAATAATAATAATAAGAATAATAATAATAATAATAATAATAATAATAATAATAATAATAATAATAATAATAATAATAATAAAAATGAAAAATGAAAATATAAAAGTGTATACCTTTTTGAAATCTTTTCTAAAAAGAATTGCCCATACGAGACTCGAACCCGCAACCTCTTGTAAACCCGAAGATACCCTAAACCATTCACTATGCTCCTACTTTTCTGTTTTATATTTGTACTTATATATATATATATATATATACATATATATATATATATATATATATATATATATATATATATATATATATATATATATATATATATATATATATATATATATATATATATATATAACTCGTTACTAGTCAGTTATCCTCCTTCTCCTTCATCAGTTTCAATTCGATCAACCAAACTAATCATAACGTGCAATAATTTGTTGGCTTTAGGTATTTAATTGGAACTTATACGACCATCATTGAATTCCAAATTAATAGCAAACAACAAAAAAATAAATAAATAAAAACAAAACAGCAGTTGCTGTTTAACGAAGAAAAACAAAATGAAGAACAAAGAATTCGATTTTGATATTGAGACTGTTTTAAATAAAAATTTCTACACGAATTAGTTTGCAAATCGTGTATACAAACTTTAGAAATCATTAACTTCAACAAAAACATTAAAACTGATTCTAATTTCTTGATGAACAAACATGTTCATTTTTTGAAACTAAACTTTGACTCAAAAATTCATCCTAGTTTTATCGAATTAAAATCTAAAATTGAGCGTACACATTCACGACAGGAATAAGAAAAGATTTGCATTCTTACTTTTCCTCAATTTGATCCGAATCAGATCAAAGGTTAAATGGTTTTTGCGATTTTTTTGACAGGAAGAAAAATAAATATAAAGAATCTGCTTTCTTTATCAATTCGCAGAGTGGATTATATGATGCGGTTTGATTGATTGTTTCCACTATAATAATTGATCAAGGTCATATAGTAGGGTCGATGAATGTCGACAGCTTCACGGGTTTAACAGAAATACAGTTAAGAAGAAGGAAATATTGAATCTGATGGTGATATCTAATTACGCGTATAAATCTGTATTATATATAAATAGCTGGATTTTCTTTTATATCTGTTTAGATATTTATTTATATAGCTGTATTTTATATAAATAATATATATATATATATATATATATATATATATATATATATATATATATATATATATATATATATATATGTATGTATATATCTATTTTATAAAATTTTGTAATATTAGTTATTAATATAATTCTATTATTAATTTTAATAAGAATTCCAATAATATTAGAAATATAATGTTGATAATATTAATAATAATAATAGATAATAATAAAGATAATAATAATTATAAGAAATGAATTTATTGATGAATATAATAACTTTTAAATAAAAATGATTATTTTATGTAATAATATTAATAATAAACATAATAACCAAAATTATAATTTTTACTACTAATTATAATAATAATGATATTAATAATAATAATCTTGATAAAGATAATAATAATAATAATACATGATCATTTGTAGTAACTAAAATTGTAATCTTACAACTAATTACGATATGAATAATGATAACAACAATACTAATAATACTAATAATAATGGTAGTTATATAACAAATCAATTATATCAAATTTCATATTTATATATTATACCAAATAATAATAGTAACACTGTTATTAATATTAGATACATACTCTAATAATAGTAATGAAAGTAATAATAATATTAGTAAAGGTAACAAATTAAATGCATTATATTTCATATCTATATATTATCTATAATAGTATAACTAATACTGATGTCAATTATTAATATTAATATTAGTATTAATAATAATAATGAAAGTAATAATAATCTTATTATAACAACTATATTTTAATTTGTTAATTTATTATTAATTATATAATATTTAATAATAATATAATATTTTATATAGTAACTCTTATTGATTCTTTATTATTTAATTTTATATATATTATTATACATAGATCTCATATGTCTTTATATATAGATTCATTTTAAATTGTACTTAATTATTTTGTATCTCATTTTACATATCTAATTCCAATGTTTAAATTATATTTTATAATTTTAAATTACTATATATATATATATATATATATATATATATATATATATATATATATATATATATACACACACACACATATTTATGTACAAACAATTATTCGTGAATCGTCGAGAACAGTCGAAGGTCAAATGGATATATGATACAGTTCAAAAATTTTAAGACTCAACATTACAGACTTTGCTTATCGTATCAAAATTATTTAAAGATAAAGTTTAAATTTGATCGGAAATTCCCGGGTTGTCACAGGGGTCGCGCTTGGTCATGCGTAGCCTTTTTCACAATCATTCAAAAAATCGTTTGATAAAATTGTAACACCCCAAAACCGTTTTACCAAAATGACAACTCTTTTTTTTTTAATTAGCAGGTCCCAAATCAAGTTATACCATGCGTCGCACACCAAGCGATATAACTGTTTCTGGAAACAGCAATCAGTCAGCAGCTGGACAAATCCCAAATTTTATCAATTGTTGGAAAATGACCCAATACATGTCAATATTGACCCAAACTTGTTTAAACACATTTATCGCTTCAACTTGGGTTCAATAGTCCAATCTAATCATAATAAACGTAAAGTAGGTTCAAATGACCCATTACAAATTAGGTGACAGTTTCGACCCATTATACAAAACATGGTTCAGGACTCGACAACCCAGATCCATACCAAGAACATGACCACGGGGACTATCTATCCCCATCCGAAGCTAAATATCCACACGCTACCCTGCAAAAGGCTCAAGCATCTCATAATCATCAAGCCTAGAAACTAGAAACCTTCGCTACAACAATCGGTACCTATAAAAAGGTAAACAATGCAAGGGGTAATCAATAAGCTTAGTGTATAACTGAAATGTCCCATTCTTATTGATTAAAAACGTTCCATATTAATTGATTTCGTTGCGAGGTTTTGACCTCTATATGAGACGTTTTTCAAAGACTGCATTCATTTTTAAAACAAACCATAACCTTTATTTCATAAATAAAGGTTTAAAAAGCTTTACGTAGATTATCAAATAATGATAATCTAAAATATCCTGTTTACACACGACCATTACATAATGGTTTACAATACAAATATGTTACATCAAAATCAGTTTCTTGAATGCAGTTTTTACACAATATCATACAAACATGGACTCCAAATCTTGTCCTTATTTTAGTATGCAACAGCGGAAGCTCTTAGTATTCACCTGAGAATAAACATGCTTTAAACGTCAACAAAAATGTTGGTGAGTTATAGGTTTAACCTATATGTATCAAATCGTAACAATAGACCACAAGATTTCATATTTCAATACACATCCCATACATAGAGATAAAAATCATTCATATGGTGAACACCTGGTAACCAACATTAACAAGATGCATATATATAAGAATATCCCCATCATTCCGGGACACCCTTCGGGTATGATATAAATTTCGAAGTACTAAAGCATCCGGTACTTTGGATGGGGTTTGTTAGGCCCAATAGATCTATCTTTAGGATTCGCGTCAATTAGGGTGTCTGTTCCCTAATTCTTAGATTACCAGACTTAATAAAAAGGGGCATATTCGATTTCGATAATTCAACCATAGAATGTAGTTTCACGTACTTGTGTCTATTTTGTAAATCATTTATAAAACCTGCATGTATTCTCATCCCAAAAATATTTGATTTTAAAAGTGGGACTATAACTCACTTTCACAGATTTTTACTTCGTCGGGAAGTAAGACTTGGCCACTGGTTGATTCACGAACCTATAACAATATATACATATATATCAAAGTATGTTTAAAATATATTTACAACACTTTTAATATATTTTGATGTTTTAAGTTTATTAAGTCAGCTGTCCTCGTTAGTAACCTACAACTAGTTGTCCACAGTTAGATGTACAGAAATAAATCGATAAATATTATCTTGAATCAATCCACGACCCAGTGTATACGTATCTCAGTATTGATCACAACTCAAACTATATATATTTTGGAATCAACCTCAACCCTGTATAGCTAACTCCAACATTCACATATAGAGTGTCTATGGTTGTTCCGAAATATATATAGATGTGTCGACATGATAGGTTGAAACATTGTATACGTGTCTATGGTATCTCAAGATTACATAATATACAATACAAGTTGATTAAGTTATGGTTGGAATAGATTTGTTACCAATTTTCACGTAGCTAAAATGAGAAAAATTATCCAATCTTGTTTTACCCATAACTTCTTCATTTTAAATCCGTTTTGAGTGAATCAAATTGCTATGGTTTCATATTGAACTCTATTTTATGAATCTAAACAGAAAAAGTATAGGTTTATTGTTGGAAAAATAAGTTACAAGTCGTTTTTGTAAAGGTAGTCATTTCAGTCGAAAGAACGACGTCTAGATGACCATTTTAGAAAACATACTTCCACTTTGAGTTTAACCATAATTTTTGGATATAGTTTCATGTTCATAATAAAAATCATTTTCTCAGAATAACAACTTTTAAATCAAAGTTTATCATAGTTTTTAATTAACTAACCCAAAACAGCCCGCGGTGTTACTACGACGGCGTAAATCCGGTTTTACGGTGTTTTTCGTGTTTCCAGGTTTTAAATCATTAAGTTAGCATATCATATAGATATAGAACATGTGTGTAGTTAATTTTAAAAGTCAAGTTAGAATGATTAACTTTTGTTTGCGAACAAGTTTAGAATTAACTAAACTATGTTCTAGTGATTACGAGTTTAAACCTTCGAATAAGATAGTTTTATATATATGAATCAAATGATGTTATGAACATCATTACTACCTCAAGTTTAGTAGGTAAACCTACTGGAAGTGACAAGAAATGATCTAGCTTCAAAGGATCTTGGATGGCTTGAAAGTTCTTGAAGTAGGATCATGACACAAAAACAAGTTCAAGTAAGATTTTTACTCGAATTAAGATAGTTTATAGTTATAGAAATTGAATCAAAGTTTGAATATGAATATTACCTTGAATAAGAAAGATAACCTACTGTATATAACAAAGGTTTCTTGATCTTAGATGATTACTTGGAATGGATTAGAAAGCTTGGAAGTAAATTAGTAAACTTGAAGGGATTTTTGAAGTGTTCTTGAAGTGTTCTTCCTATGATGATTATAGCTTGATTCTTGAAGTGATTTTTGATGAAGATGATGATTAACTACTGGAAAAATACGTTCATAATAGTGTGTGTGTGTGTGTGTGTTGAGAGAGAATTAGAAAGAGAATTGGAAGTGAAATGGAGTGAATGATGAGTGGTAATTGGTGAGTGGTGAGTGGGGTTAAAAGGAGTTCTAGTTAGTTGACTAGCTCATGGTAGAAGTTAAAATTAATTAGTCATACATGACATAATCAATAGTGGAATCCCATACTAGTTCCTATTGGTATATACTCATAGTAAGTACGTTTTGAAGCTGTGTATAATACGGGTAAGAATACGACTAGAATTCTTGATGAAAGAAAAGAATGGAAAAGTAACTGTAACCATTTTCATTAAGTATGAGTGTTTTGATATATGTCTTGAAGTCTTCCAAAAGTATTTTAATACATCTAAATACACTACATGTGTATACATTTTAACTGAGTCGTTAAGTCATCGTTAGTCGTTACATGTAAGTGTTGTTTTGAAACCTTTAAGTTAACGATCTCAATTAATGTTGTTAACCCATTGTTTATTATATCTAATGAGATGTTAAATTATTATATTATCATGATATTATGATATATTAATATATCTTAATATGATATATATACATTTAAATGTCGTTACAACGATAATCGTTACATATATGTCTCGTTTCGAAATCCTTAAGTTAGTAGTCTTGTTTATATGTATATAACTCATTGTTAATATAATTATGGAGATACTTACTTATCATAATCTCATGTTAACCATATGTATACCCATATATATATCGTCATGTCGTTTTTACAAGTTTTAACGTTCGTGAATCGCCGGTCAACTTGGGTGGTCAATTGTCTATATGAAACATATTTCAATTAATCAAGTCTTAACAAGTTTGATTGCTTAACATGTTGGAAACATTTAATCATGTAAATATCAATCTCAATTAATATATATAAACATGGAAAAGTTCGGGTCACTACAGTACCAACCCGTTAAATAAATTTCATCCCGAAATTTTAAGCTGTTGAAGGTGTTGACGAATCTTCTGGAAATAGATGCGGGTATTTCTTCTTCATCTGATCTTCACGCTCCCAGGTGAACTCGGGTCCTCTACGAGCATTCCATCGAACCTTAACAATTGGTATCTTGTTTTGCTTAAGTCTTTTAACCTCACGATCCATTATTTCGACGGGTTCTTCGATGAATTGGAGTTTTTCGTTGATTTGGATTTCATCTAATGGAATAGTGAGATCTTCTTTAGCAAAACATTTCTTCAAATTCGAGACGTGGAAAGTGTTATGTACAGCCGCGAGTTGTTGAGGTAACTCAAGTCGGTAAGCTACTGGTCCGACACGATCAATAATCTTGAATGGTCCAATATACCTTGGATTTAATTTCCCTCGTTTACCAAATCGAACAACGCCTTTCCAAGGTGCAACTTTAAGCATGACCATCTCTCCAATTTCAAATTCTATATCTTTTCTTTTAATGTCAGCGTAGCTCTTTTGTCGACTTTGGGCGGTTTTCAACCGTTGTTGAATTTGGATGATCTTCTCGGTAGTTTCTTGTATAATCTTCAGACCCGTAATCTGTCTATCCCCCACTTCACTCCAAAAAATCGGAGACCTGCACTTTCTACAATAAAGTGCTTCAAACGGCGCAATCTCAATGCTTGAATGGTAGCTGTTGTTGTAGGAAAATTCTGCTAATGGTAGATGTCGATCCCAACTATTTCCGAAATCAATAACACATGCTCGTAGCATATCTTCAAGCGTTTGTATTGTCCTTTCGCTCTGCCCATCAGTTTGTGGATGATAGGCAGTACTCATGTCTAGACGAGTTCCTAATGCTTGCTGTAATGTCTGCCAGAATCTTGAAATAAATCTTCCATCCCTATCAGAGATAATAGAGATTGGTATTCCATGTCTGGAGACGACTTCCTTCAAATACAGTCGTGCTAACTTCTCCATCTTGTCATCTTCTCTTATTGGTAGGAAATGTGCTGATTTAGTGAGACGATCAACTATTACCCAAATAGTATCAAAACCACTTGCAGTCCTTGGCAATTTAGTAATGAAATCCATGGTAATGTTTTCCCATTTCCATTCCGGGATTTCGGGTTGTTGAAGTAGACCTGATGGTTTCTGATGCTCAGCTTTGACCTTAGAACACGTCAAACATTCTCCTACGTATTTAGCAACATCGGCTTTCATACCCGGCCACCAAAAATATTTCCTGAGATCCTTGTACATCTTCCCCGTTCCAGGATGTATTGAGTATCTGGTTTTATGAGCTTCTCTAAGTACCATTTCTCTCATATCTCCAAATTTTGGTACCCAAATCCTTTCAGCCCTATACCGGATTCCGTCTTCCCGAATATTAAGATGTTTCTCCGATCCTTTGGGTATTTCATCCTTTAAATTTCCCTCTTTTAAAACTCCTTGTTGCGCCTCCTTTATTTGAGTAGTAAGGTTATTATGAATCATTATATTCATAGATTTTATTCGAATGGGTTCTCTGTCCTTCCTGCTCAAGGCATCGGCTACCACATTTTCCTTCCCCGGGTGGTAACGAATCTCAAAGTCGTAATCATTCAATAATTCAATCCACCTACACTGCCTCATATTCAGTTGTTTCTGATTAAATATGTGTTGAAGACTTTTGTGGTCGGTATATATAATACTCTTGACCCCATATAAGTAGTGCCTCCAAGTCTTTAATGCAAAAACAACCGCGCCTAATTCCAAATCATGTGTCGTATAATTTTGTTCGTGAATCTTCAATTGTCTAGACGCATAAGCAATCACCTTCGTTCGTTGCATTAATACACAACCGAGACCTTGCTTTGATGCGTCACAATAAATCACAAAATCATCATTCCCTTCTGGCAATGACAATATAGGTGCCGTAGTTAGCTTTTTCTTCAATAACTGAAACGCTTTCTCTTGTTCATCATTCCATTCAAATTTCTTCCCTTTATGCATTAATGCAGTCAAGGGTTTTGCTATTCTGGAAAAGTCTTGGATGAACCTTCTGTAGTAACCAGCTAGTCCTAAAAACTGGCGTATGTGTTTTGGAGTTTTCGGGGTTTCCCACTTTTCAACAGTTTCTATCTTTGCCGGATCCACCTTAATACCTTCTTTGTTCACTATGTGACCGAGGAATTGAACTTCTTCCAACCAAAATGCACACTTTGAAAACTTAGCGTACAATTCTTCCTTCCTCAATACTTCTAACACCTTTCTCAAATGTTCACCGTGTTCTTGGTCATTCTTTGAGTAAATAAGTATGTCATCAATGAAAACAATGACAAACTTGTCAAGGTATGGTCCACACACTCGGTTCATAAGGTCCATGAACACAGCTGGTGCATTAGTTAAACCAAACGGCATGACCATAAACTCGTAATGACCGTAACGTGTTCTGAAAGCAGTCTTTGGAATATCATCTTCTTTCACCCGCATTTGATGATACCCGGAACGTAAGTCAATCTTTGAATAAACAGACGAGCCTTGTAGTTGATCAAATAAGTCGTCGATTCTCGGTAGTGGGTAGCGGTTCTTGATGGTAAGTTTGTTCAACTCTCGGCAGTCGATACACAACCTGAATGTACCATCTTTCTTCTTGACAAATAAAACAGGAGCTCCCCACGGTGATGTGCTTGGTCGAATGAAACCACGCTCTAAAAGTTCTTGTAATTGGCTTTGCAGTTCTTTCATCTCGCTGGGTGCGAGTCTGTAAGGAGCACGAGCTATTGGTGCAGCTCCTGGTACAAGATCTATTTGAAATTCAACGGATCGCTGTGGGGGTAATCCCGGTAATTCTTTCGAAAATACATCGGGAAATTCTTTTGCAATGGGAACATCATTGATGCTCTTTTCTTCAGTTTGTACTTTCTCGACGTGTGCTAGAACAGCATAGCAACCTTTTCTTATTAGTTTTTGTGCCTTCAAATTACTAATAATATGTAGCTTCGTGTTGCCCTTTTCTCCGTACACCATTAAGGGTTTTCCTTTTTCTCGTATAATGCGAATTGCATTTTTGTAACAAACGATCTCTGCTTTCACTTCTTTCAACCAGTCCATACCGATTATCACATCAAAACTCCCTAACTCTACTGGTATCAAATCAATCTTAAATGTTTCGCTAACCAGTTTAATTTCTCGATTCCGACATATATTATTTGCTGAAATTAATTTACCATTTACTAATTCGAGTAAAAATTTACTATCCAAAGGTGTCAATGGACAACTTAATTTAGCACAAAAATCTCTACTCATATAGCTTCTATCCGCACCCGAATCAAATAAAATGTAAGCAGATTTATTGTCAATAAGAAACGTACCCGTAACAAGCTCCGGGTCTTCCTGTGCCTCTGCCGCATTAATATTGAAAACTCTTCCGCGGCCTCGTCCATTCGTGTTCTCCTGGTTCGGGCAATTTCTAATAATGTGGCCCGGGTTTCCACATTTATAACAAACTACATTGGCATAACTTGCTCCGACACTACTTGCTCCGCCATTACTCGTTCCGACACCATTTGTTCCTTTCGTTCTATTAACCCCTAGTCCGTAGACCTCACACTTCGCCGTGCTATGACCATTTCTTTTACACTTGTTGCAAAATTTGGTGCAGAACCCCGAGTGATACTTTTCACACCTTTGGCATAGCTGCTTCTGATTGTTGTTGTTGCGGTTATTATTGTTGTTGGAATGATTGTTGTAGTTGTAGTTGTTGTTGTTGTTGTTGTTGTTGTTGTTGTTGTTGGGCCGTTTGTTGTAGTTGCGATTGATGTTGCGATTGTTGGGATAATTGTTACAATTATTGTTGTAATTGCTGTTGTTGTTGTATTGGTGATTCTTATCACCGTTTTCCTCCCACTTTCTTTTGACTTGCTTCACATTGGCCTCTTCAGCAGTCTGTTCTTTAATTCTTTCTTCAATCTGGTTCACTAGTTTGTGAGCCATTCTACATGCCTGTTGTATGGAGGCGGGCTCGTGTGAACTTATATCTTCTTGGATTCTTTCCGGTAATCCTTTCACAAACGCGTCGATCTTCTCTTCCTCATCTTCGAATGCTCCCGGACACAATAGGCACAATTCTGTGAATCGTCTTTCGTACGTAGTAATATCAAATCCTTGGGTTCGTAACCCTCTAAGTTCTGTCTTGAGCTTATTGACCTCGGTTCTGGGACGGTACTTCTCGTTCATCAAGTGCTTGAATGCTGACCACGGTAGTGCGTACGCATCATCTTGTCCCACTTGCTCTAGATAGGTATTCCACCATGTTAACGCAGAACCTGTGAAGGTATGCATAGCGTACTTCACTTTGTCCTCTTCAGTACACTTACTTATGGCAAACACCGATTCGACCTTCTCGGTCCACCATTTCAATCCGATCGGTCCTTCGGTTCCATCAAATTCCAAAGGTTTGCAGGCAGTGAATTCTTTATAGGTGCATCCTACACGATTTCCTGTACTGCCAGATCCAAGGTTATTGTTGGTATGTAGCGCAGCCTGTACTGCGGCTATGTTTGAAGCTAGAAAAGTACGGAATTCCTCTTCATTCATATTCACGGTGTGTCGAGTAGTAAGTGCCATTTCCTTCAAAATAGTCAAATGGAACAAGTTATCATACAGAATATTAAGAGTAGTTAATAGTATTTCGTAGCATAATATGAACTCATTTATAAAAGCTTTTTCTTCATATTAGCGTTTTATAAGTTTAAATTCGGGTAGTACCTACCCGTTAAGTTCATACTTAGTAGCTAATATACAATTTAACTACTACAATTCTATATGAAAAACTGATTGTAATAATATTTCGCGTTCAAACTTTTATACAATATTTTACAAACTTACAATACCGCTTATTTTACATAAAGCATGAAATATAGCACACAATAACTTTGATACAAGATAGTTGTGAAGATAATTCTAGCTAGTACACAAGTCGTTCAGCAAAGGCAATAAAGACACGTAATTCATACGTCCAGAAACAAGTCATGCATTCTAGTTTTACTAGGACTACTTCCCATCCTTGGTCTTGTGGAACATAACCGTTATGGCCGTTGATAAGACAGCGTGTTGTAACGTCGTCAAAGGGACGAGGGTTACGTAATGACCAACAGTCTCGTAATAACCTAAAAACCTCATTTCTTACCCCAATTACCGACTCCGTCACTTGTGGGAACGTTTTGTTTAATAGTTGTAGCCCGATGTTCTTGTACTCACTTTGGTGAGAAGCGAACATTACTAACCCGTAAGCATAACATGCTTCTTTATGTTGCATGTTAGCCACTTTTTCTAAATCACGAAGTCCTATATTCGGATATACTGAGTCAAAATAATTTCTTAACCCGTTGCGTAAAATAGCATTTGGGTTCCCCGCAATATATGCGTCAAAGTAAACACATCGTAACTTATGGATTTCCCAATGTGATATCCCCCATCTTTCGAACGAAAGCCTTTTATAAACCAAGGCATTCTTGGAACGTTCTTCGAATGTCTTACAAACTGATCTCGCCTTAAATAGTTGTGCCGAGGAATTCTGACCGACTCTAGACAAGATTTCATCAATCATGTCTCCGGGTAGGTCTCTTAAAATATTGGGTTGTCTATCCATTTTGTGTTTTTATACTGTAAAATAGACAAGAGTTAGATTCATTAAAAAAATACTTATTAATACAAGCAATTTTTACATATGTCATAAAGCATAAGCACACTATATTACATATATTACACCACACGAATACAACTATCTTATTCCGACTCGCTCGTTTCTTCTTGTTCGGTTTTGGTTCGTTTTGTCAAGTTTCTAGGGATATATGATGTTCCCCTAATACGAGCCGTCGTTGTCCACATTGGTTTAGAAAAACCTGGTGGTTTAGAGGTTCCCGGGTCATTGTTACAACTTAAGGACTTCGGGGGTTGACGATACATATAAAGTTCATCGGGGTTGGAATTAGATTTCTCTATTTTATGCCCTTTTCCTTATTATTTTCTTTTGCCTTTTTAAATTCAGTTGGGGTAATTTCTATAACATCATCGGAATTCTCGTCGGAATCCGATTCATCGGAGAATTGGTAATCCTCCCAATATTTTGCTTCCTTGGCGGAAACACCATTGACCACAATTAACTTTGGTCGGTTGGTTGAGGATTCTCTTTTACTTAACCGTTTTATTATTTCCCCCACCGGTTCTATTTCTTCTTCCGGTTCTGATTCTTCTTCCGGTTCCGATTCTTCTTCCGGTTCCGACTCTTCTTCCGGTTCCTCTTCGGGAACTTGTGAATCAGTCCACGAATCATTCCAATTTACATTTGACTCTTCATTATTATTAGGTGAGTCAATGGGACTTGTTCTAGAGGTAGACATCATTCACATAATATCAAACACGTTAAGAGATTAATATATCACATAATATTCATATGTTAAAAATATATAGTTTCCAACAAAAATGTTAAGCAATCATTTTTAAAGAAAACACGGTCGAAGTCCAGACTCACTAATGCATCCTAACAAACTCGATAAGACACACTAATGCAAATTTTCTGGTTCTCTAAGACCAACGCTCGGATACCAACTGAAATGTCCCGTTCTTATTGATTAAAAACGTTCCATATTAATTGATTTCGTTGCGAGGTTTTGACCTCTATATGAGACGTTTTTCAAAGACTGCATTCATTTTTAAAACAAACCATAACCTTTATTTCATAAATAAAGGTTTAAAAAGCTTTAAGTAGATTATCAAATAATGATAAACTAAAATATCCTGTTTACACACGACCATTACATAATGGTTTACAATACAAATATGTTACATCGAAATCAGTTTCTTGAATGCAGTTTTTACACAATATCATACAAACATGGACTCCAAATCTTGTCCTTATTTTAGTATGCAACAGCGGAAGCTCTTAGTATTCACCTGAGAATAAACATGCTTTAAACGTCAACAAAAATGTTGGTGAGTTATAGGTTTAACCTATATGTATCAAATCGTAACAATAGACCACAAGATTTCATATTTCAATACACATCCCATACATAGAGATAAAAATCATTCATATGGTGAACACCTGGTAACCAACATTAACAAGATGCATATATATAAGAATATCCCCATCATTCCGGGACACCCTTCGGGTATGATATAAATTTCAAAGTACTAAAGCATCCGGTACTTTGGATGGGGTTTGTTAGGCCCAATAGATCTATCTTTAGGATTCGCGTCAATTAGGGTGTCTGTTCCCTAATTCTTAGATTACCAGACTTAATAAAAAGGGGCATATTCGATTTCGATAATTCAACCATAGAATGTAGTTTCACGTACTTGTGTCTATTTTGTAAATCATTTATAAAACCTGCATGTATTCTCATCCCAAAAATATTAGATTTTAAAAGTGGGACTATAACTCACTTTCACAGATTTTTACTTCGTCGGGAAGTAAGACTTGGTCACTGGTTGATTCACGAACCTATAACAATATATACATATATATCAAAGTATGTTTAAAATATATTTACAACACTTTTAATATATTTTGATGTTTTAAGTTTATTAAGTCAGCTGTCCTCGTTAGTAACCTACAACTAGTTGTCCACAGTTAGATGTACAGAAATAAATCGATAAATATTATCTTGAATCAATCCACGACCCAGTGTATACGTATCTCAGTATTGATCACAACTCAAACTATATATATTTTGGAATCAACCTCAACCCTGTATAGCTAACTCCAACATTCACATATAGAGTGTCTATGGTTGTTCCGAAATATATATAGATGTGTCGACATGATAGGTCGAAACATTGTATACGTGTCTATGGTATCTCAAGATTACATAATATACAATACAAGTTGATTAAGTTATGGTTGGAATAGATTTGTTACCAATTTTCACGTAGCTAAAATGAGAAAAATTATCCAATCTTGTTTTACCCATAACTTCTTCATTTTAAATCCGTTTTGAGTGAATCAAATTGCTATGGTTTCATATTGAACTCTATTTTATGAATCTAAACAGAAAAAGTATAGGTTTATAGTTGGAAAAATAAGTTACAAGTCGTTTTTTGTAAAGGTAGTCATTTCAGTCGAAAGAACGACGTCTAGATGACCATTTTAGAAAACATACTTCCACTTTGAGTTTAACCATAATTTTTGGATATAGTTTCATGTTCATAATAAAAATCATTTTCTCAGAATAACAACTTTTAAATCAAAGTTTATCATAGTTTTTAATTAACTAACCCAAAACAGCCCGCGGTGTTACTACGACGGCGTAAATCCGGTTTTACGGTGTTTTTCGTGTTTCCAGGTTTTAAATCATTAAGTTAGCATATCATATAGATATAGAACATGTGTGTAGTTAATTTTAAAAGTCAAGTTAGAAGGATTAACTTTTGTTTGCGAACAAGTTTAGAATTAACTAAACTATGTTCTAGTGATTACGAGTTTAAACCTTCGAATAAGATAGTTTTATATATATGAATCGAATGATGTTATGAACATCATTACTACCTCAAGTTTAGTAGGTAAAACTACTGGAAGTGACAAGAAATGATCTAGCTTCAAAGGATCTTGGATGGCTTGAAAGTTCTTGAAGTAGGATCATGACACAAAAACAAGTTCAAGTAAGATTTTTACTCGAATTAAGATAGTTTATAGTTATAGAAATTGAATCAAAGTTTGAATATGAATATTACCTTGAATAAGAAAGATAACCTACTGTATATAACAAAGGTTTCTTGATCTTAGATGATTACTTGGAATGGATTAGAAAGTTTGGAAGTAAATTAGTAAACTTGAAGGGATTTTTGAAGTGTTCTTGAAGTGTTCTTCCTATGATGATTATAGCTTGATTCTTGAAGTGATTTTTGATGAAGATGATGATTAACTACTGGAAAAATACGTTCATAATAGTGTGTGTGTGTTGAGAGAGAATTAGAAAGAGAATTGGAAGTGAAATGGAGTGAATGATGAGTGGTAATTGGTGAGCGGTGAGTGGGGTTAAAAGGAGTTCTAGTTAGTTGACTAGCTCATGGTAGAAGTTAAAATTGATTAGTCATACATGACATAATCAAGAGTGGAATCCCATGCTAGTTCCTATTGGTATATACTCATAGTAAGTACGTTTTGAAGCTGTGTATAATACGGGTAAGAATACGACTAGAATTCTTGATGAAAGAAAAGAATGGAAAAGTAACTGTAACCATTTTCGTTAAGTATGAGTGTTTTGATATATGTCTTGAAGTCTTCCAAAAGTATTTTAATACATCTAAATACACTACATGTGTATACATTTTAACTGAGTCGTTAAGTCATCGTTAGTCGTTACATGTAAGTGTTGTTTTGAAACCTTTAAGTTAACGATCTCAATTAATGCTGTTAACCCATTGTTTTTTATATCTAATGAGATGTTAAATTATTATATTATCATGATATTATGATATATTAATATATCTTAATATGATATATATACATTTAAATGTCGTTACAACGATAATCGTTACATATATGTCTCGTTTCGAAATCCTTAAGTTAGTAGTCTTGTTTATATGTATATAACTCATTGTTAATATACTTATGGAGATACTTACTTATCATAATCTCACGTTAACCATATGTATACCCATATATATATCGTCATGTCATTTTTACAAGTTTTAACGTTCGTGAATCGCCGGTCAACTTGGGTGGTCAATTGTCTATATGAAACATATTTCAATTAATCAAGTCTTAACAAGTTTGATTGCTTAACATGTTGGAAACATTTAATCATGTAAATATCAATCTCAATTAATATATATAAATATGGAAAAGTTCGGGTCACTACAATAACGACCCGTCCTAATCCACCTGGACGAAGTATTCAACAGATGGTCCCATTGCGAGGTTCTGACCTCTATATGCCATGAATGACTCCAAGTAATATATCTTAAATGAGCAAATGTACAGTGGAAGATTTCTTTCATACCTAAGAATAAACATGCTTTAAAGTGTCAACCAAAAGGTTGGTGAGTTCATAAGTTTATCATAAAACAATAAAATTCTGTAATTTTGATAGAGCACAAGATTTAAATGTGCATGGTACAAATGGGCCCGAATCCTATACCCACCTGTAATGTACATGCGATATCTTTTAAATACAGTACACCTTTCTCGTGTACGAAACCATTTTTCATAAATCTTAGTAACCGTACACTTATCACGTGTACAAAATATAATACACATAACCTGTGTATAAAATCATTCTCTCGATACATAACATTCACTTTGCTTTATTTCGTTGCTTGGCTTGGTAATCGACCTTAACATATAATGCGCATCAATAATATCCCCAAATATAGAACATATCGTCTGTATAATATGTAAACTTCGAAGTACTAAACACCACGCCTACTAGCTCTTCCGTCTAGTGAACATTCTGGGTAGGGGTGTTAAACCCAGTAGCTACCTTTAAGATTCCCTTGAATTAGGGCCATACCCGTTTTCTAATTCTTAGGTTATCAAGCAATAATAATCAGGGAAAATATTCACAACAATTAGTGGCAATTATAACGTCCAACTAATTCATTCATAATCAACAGAACCTCTCGTCTGTATAATAATTCATTTGAGGAATGTTTTGCTTGTGTCATATCGCGTCAATCATTTATAAAAGCATTTCATATATTCTCAGTTCAAAAAATATATTTCAAAAGCATTTAAATAAACAGTTATAAAAACAGCGCATGTATTCTCAGTCCAAAAATGTAAAGAGTAAAAGGGAGCAAATGAACTCACGATGCGATATTTTGTAGTAAAAATATGCATACGATGGAACTGAACAATGCAAGGTTGGCCTCGAATTCACGAACCTATATCAATTGTATATCTATTAAGTCATAGAATCGTAATCGAATAAATTTATATTTGTATTATTAGTGATATAATTGTTATATTAGTAAATTATAAGTCTTATTAATACATTAATAAAATATATATTTATTTGTATGTTTTAACTGAAAACCTTATAATGATATAGTTATGTTATGTATTAAATATATTTTTGTATGTATATAATATTACTAGTTATAATATTAATAATAATGATACCTAAATATAACAACAATAATAATGATAATAAAGATAATGATAATAATAGTAATGATAACACTTATAATAATAATGGTGATGATATATGTTAATAATCTTCGTAAGAATGGTAATATGAATAATCTTTGTAATAACTATATTAATAATCTTGTAATAATAATTTCAATAATGATACTAATAATAATAACCTAAATGATAATACTAATAACAAGAATGATGATGATAATTTTTATTAATAATGGTACTAATAATTATATTTTTAATATTTGTAATATCCTAATAAGAAATATAATTAATAATAATAATAATAATAATAATAATAATAATAATAATAATAATAATAATAATAATAATAATAATAATAATAATAATAATAATAATAATAATAATAATAAAATGAGTCATAAGTAAACTTCTTCAAAGAAGTAGCCCTTAAAAAAATGCTCAAGCCCGGGTTTGACCCGCGACCTCCCGCTAACCCGATAACACTCCTTAACTATTTTCTCTATTACGCCTTTCTGTTTTATATCATATCCTAATCTATTTAACCCAAAATTTCGTGTTTCCAATTTCTTCTTCAAATAAAAAAATGTCTCAACTAAGACTTGAACCCGCGACCTCCAGCTCCCTTACCCACACCCTAAACCAGCTGCTCTGTCTGTTACTTCTTGTTATACTCTGCCCGTTTAAACATTTAATATGTACAAAACCGTTTGCCTTTCTCTTAAACTAAAACCCATTTAGTATCTTCATAGTATCATTTATGATCATGACCTCATCTAACATCATCTATTTATCATCAACATAGTGTTCGTGATTATAATAATCATACCTATTATCATCCTGTAATTCTCATCAAACATTATTATCATGATTCTCGAGTATCATCATCGTCATATACTTCATAACCGTAAGCATAAGCATAATCACGTAACCAAAACCACTATTCATCATCTCCTTCACAAAATCATAATCATTATCATACATCCCCACATACATCATCCTATATCATCATTCACTAGCTCAACAATTGTTTATCATATTTTAATTAACAATTGGCCCAACAGGAAAAACAATATTTCGGCCCAACAGTCACATGATCATTGGCCCAAGTAAAATGTCGGTTCATAAAAAAATAGAACAGGAAGAACTCTCAGCCCAAATGGAATAATTAAATGATTTGATCATAAAGGAAGTTTCAAGTGGCAGAATCAAACAACAAAATTTGGACGTCCCTTTTACTTTTCCCATTTTGGTCGGCCATATTCTTTTATTAACAAAACATGTGCCAAGTGGTAATTAGGATCCAAGAATGATATCCCATTTGTGACCCCTCCATTACCCTTTTAATATCACACAATGATGATCCATTGATTAAGTAGTTTAGTAAAGGAAATGTATCTATATATCAGTAGCAAACAAACGTGTATAGCAGTAACATATACGCGTTTATAGCAGTTGTGGCAGCAGTGTTTTGGTTCGAATGAAACATAAAAGAAACCGGCATTCAAGAGTAAACACCACGTAGTATAGTGGTGGTGGCAGCTGTAGACATCAGTAATTTGTGATGGAAAGCTACAGAAATTTGCTGTTGTGGGTGACGGTTTCAGACAGAAACAGGAATAACAAAAATGGTAAACAAGCTCGATGGTTTTTGGTTGAGTTCGAAGAAAAATAATACAACAACTTTGATCACTAACGGCAGCCGTGGTGGTTTTCTATGGTGTTGAAAGGTGATTATTTGGGTCGAACAAAATAGAACAATTGGCTACAAGTTGTGACAACCCGGAAATTTCCAATCAAATTTAAACTTTATCTTTATATTATTCAGACACGATAAGCAAAGTTTGTTAAGTTAAATCTCAAGAATTTTAAATTGTGTTCATACATTCATTATAACCTCGACCAAATTCAGACGATTCACGAACCGTTATATATAAATAAATATGTATATATATATATATATATTATAACTTGAGAATATTAATAAAGTATTAAACATATAATACTTTACATGATCGTATTTGTTTCAATATGTTTATCGATGGAATTAGAAGATAATATCAAATTGTTGATTTATCAGATACATTATGATATGATTACGGGTCTATGTTATGAGGTCTACTGTGATTTATGAAATCTATTCTTTTTGACAATATTCGGAAAATGGTAAAGTGATTTATAAGTAAGAACGTGAAGTGTAAATAACTTAGATGTTGGATATCGACAAGTTAAGTAACTCAACATTTTTCATTAAGATGATTTCATACGTTTATTTAACCTTTGAACTTTATCCCATGCTTCACCAACAAACTGTAATTTAAAAACTTGAAACCTATTATGAATATATATGATTCTACTTTTTTAAAACATTTTATGATATAACGATTTCCATTATTTTAACCTTTAAACAAAATGATTCTTAAAAATATATTTGGTTTTGGAAAACAAAATTATTATATTTATTTGATTTAGTTTCAAACGTACAAAAACGTTTTCAGTTTAAAAAGAACTTTATTATTAAAACGTATATAACTTTTATAAATATCTAGAACCACTTTTGACAACTCATTACTTAACCAGTATGATAAAGATAAAGATATTTATATTTTATTTTATTAAATATATATAACAATTTAAATTAATATTATATATATTTATACGCGTATTATACGTACATAGTTTTATACTTTTACTATACTTAAACTTTACCTTTACTTTATTTTTACTTTACTTTAACTTTAATAATTCACTTTAATAATTCATACTTTAATAATTCACTTTAATAATTCAAACTTTAATAATTCACTTTAATAATTCATACTTTAATAATTCACTTTAATAATTCATACTTTAATAATTCACTTTAATAATTCATACTTTAATAATTCACTTTAATAATTCAAAAATCTATTATAAATAGAATTCAATAGGTTTCATTACTTCATAGAAACTTGAAAATATTTTTCTCTAAACTCTCTCAATCGATTTACATATATATATTTACTCCGTATTATTTCAAGATATTATTAGTATACATAAAATATTACGTCAGAGTGCTGTCCGAGTGATTTCGAAATTGTTTTTCGAGTGGGATTAGATTAAGGAAATTATGGGTTATAGCTATGGAGGTGATTGGTATGGTTCATGGGTATGCTCGTGAGGTCAATATAGTGTTTATCATCTCCGTTGCGTCTACGTACCTTTCCTGCAATATTGAATCTCAATATTGATACGTGAGTACTCATAATTTAACTTTTACATACTAATATTGTATCCCTGACTAGTGCTCGAGTATATAGGATTATGCATGTTTGTACTTTTGATATTGCCTTTAGTTAGGTTATGTTGAATCCTGAATTAGTTATATATGCGACTGAGATAAGGTATAAGATATGCATGTCGTTGGAAAGCTAGCGAAAAATTAAGAACTTTTCATTTAGATATCGAATGATTTTAATGAACGGATTTGAAGTTATAGTCCATCGAATTTTTGTATTATTATTAAAAATGATTATTTTTATCGTCGTTCTAGTTTTATCTTATTATTATTATTATTATCTTTATCAATAAAAGGATTTATCATTAAAAATTGTTATTTTTTTTATTATTACTATCGTTATTATCGTCAAAGTTATAATTAGTATTATTATTATTATCCAATTATTATTATTATTATTATTATTATTATTATTATTATTATTATTATTATTATTATTATTATTATTATTATTATTATTGGTATTATTATTATTATCATTATTAATATATATATCATTATTTAAAAATAGTTATTGTTATTGTTATTATTAATATTACTATATTATCATTAAGATAATTATTAGTATTATCGTTAATAATGTTATAGTAACTATCATTATTAATATTAGTGTAATTAAAACAAATATTTGTAACACCTAATTATTTTGATTACTATTATTATCATTATTACGAACACGATATAAAAGACGATTAAAAGCTATTAAACGAAACGATTAGGAAATAATGGGTAAGAGTATCATGATGAAATTAAAATATTATAAGATATTGATTTAGATAAAATTATCGTTCTTATTATTTTTATCATTACTATTATTATTAAAATTATCGTTAGTATTAAAACTATCATTTTAACAAAAAATTATCATTTTAATAAAAATTTCATTGTTACTATAAAATATCCTTATTATTATTATTTTAAATAGAATTATTATTTTAAAGATAATATTAAAAATTATCGTAAATATTAAAGTTATCATAATTAGAATTTTCGTTTTATCATAATGTCATCTTAGTAATTATAAATATTGATATTTTTATAATAATAATTATTATTACAAAATAATACAACTTTTACTTACTATCATTATAGATATTATTTTATCAAATAAATATTTGATAAAAACATATTTTACTACGTGTAATAACTTACTTTAATAATACGTATCATATTATCTTTATAATATTAAATGAACCCTATAAATTTTATTACTTAATATATATAAAAGTATATTTTATTATATAAATATAATATAAAATTTTATTTATTAATAAATAAATTATATTATTTACTCTAATAAATCTTTTAAAAATATTTAAAAATATAAAACGACGATATTTAAACTATATATTAATCATGTATAAATTTTTGGAAATTATTTTGAGTCAAATTTACTTTTGTTGACTTTTGCATATTAGTCTCGAGCATTAGGATTGTGGTACACTATGACTTGACCTAATTTGTTAGACAAATATTGACCAACACATAAATATATATAATTAATTTAGGTTCGTGAATTCGAGGCCAACCTTGCACTTGTTCAATGACGTTATATGTATTTTTACTACGAAATACAGTATGGTGAGTTTCATTTGCCTTTTTACCCTTTATATTTTTGGGACTGAGAATACATGCGCTTTTATAAATGTTTGATGAAATAGACACAATAATTGAAACTACATTCTATGGTTGAATTATCGAAATCGAATATGCCCCTTTTTATTAAAGTCTAGTAATCTAAGAATTAGGGAACATACACCCTAATTGACGCGAATCCTAAAGATAGATCTATTGGGCCTAACAAACCCCATCCAAAGTACTGGATGCTTTAGTACTTCGAAATTATATCATGTCCGAAGGAGGATCCCGGAATGATAGGGGATATTCTTATATGTATCTAGTTAATGTCGGTTACCAGGTGTTCACCATATGAATGATTATTTTTTGTCTCTATGCATGGGACGTATATTTATGAGAACTGGAAATGAAATTCTTGTGGTCTATTAAAATGATGGAAATAAATGATTATGATAAACTAATGAACTCACCAACCTTTTGGTTGACACTTTAAAGCATGTTTATTCTCAGGTGTTAAAGAAATCTTCCGCTGTGCATTTGCTCATTTTAAAGATATTACTTGGAGTCTTTCATAGCATATTTTGAAGAACGTTGCATTCGAGTCATTGAGTTCATCAAAGATTATTATTAAATCAATTTATAGTTGGATAGTGGATATTATGAAATGGTATGCATGCCTGTCAATTTTTGATGTAAATAAAGATTGTCTTTTAAAAACGAATGCAATGTTTGTAAAATGTATCATATAGAGGTCAAATACCTCGCAATGTAATCAACTATTGTGAATCGTTTATAATGTATATGAACAGGTCCTTTCAGTTGGTATCAGAGTGGTGGTCTTAGCGAACCAGGTCTGCATTAGTGTGTCTAACTGATAAGTCATTAGGATGCATTAGTGAGTCTGGACTTCGACCGTGTCTGCATGTCAAATGTTTTGCTTATCATTTCTAGTCGGAAATCATCTGCTTATCATCCATAGGAAATTACCTGCTTATCATTATTAGTCTAGACACGTCTTGCTACATTAATTGCATGAGTAGTGTATAAACAAACTTCATATCTTAGCGTATCTGCTAAATCATATCTTATCGTATCTGTTACTTTAAACTTTACCTGACATACCCCGCAAATTCCTCCGTAATCTATGAAATCTTTTGATCTCTATATATAGATATCCTATGTAAATAGAATACCACCCGATAGCCGAAAAATCATTTTTATATCGAAAATCCTTTATCCAATCGTACAAAATGGAATTTGTCATTAGTTCAAGTCACTCGGATTCCGAAATGGAATCTCACTCAAGCTCAGAAAGCAGTGTGACCGGAATGGATCAACCAATCAGTCATCACCTATTCTGCATGAATTGGGGATGGGTTCGTAGCCTCCTCAATCATTGGAAACAAGAAGAAGGCGATCCTTTCCATCCACCACATTGCCCTCTTGGCGAAGAACCTGAAGCACTTACCGGCGAACCTGTTCGAGACACCATTTTCTCTCTCATTTCCAGGGTATCTCGTCACGATTATATACTACATCAAATTCTAGATTTTATTTATCCGCTCGTTCCGACCGACAATCATCCTGGAATAATAGAAGAAGTCAACGAACTTCGCGCTCGGGTAGTGGCTTTGGAGAATATGGTGCAGAGATTACAAACACCAGCAGCAGCACCACCAGCATAACCAGTACCACCATCATCAACGCCAATTGTACCATTACCACCTCCAACCACAACCGTGTTGTAAACCTCAACTTCACAATCTGTCCCACGAGCATCAACGTCATACGCACCATAGATACCAAGGAGTACCAACAACAATAACTGACGAAGTATTAATTCATAACTTCATTGGAGAAACATTCCGCGGCGATTATATTATCTCTAAAATCTTAGAGATTATCTAATCTAGCCCTAACCATAAATCAGTTAAGCGAACCAAAATGATAGAAGGAAGAGTAGAAACCCTAACAAAAATGGTGTGTGATTAACAAGTTAAACTTGTTTTACCAACAGCATCAACAGTACCGTCAACGTCACCAGCATCGTCAGTACAGTCAACATCAGAATCAACAACACCTATAACATCACAAACTCCGTCAGTTCAAGAATCACTGTGGACATCATTACGAATCAATAACGTGTATATTGTATCAACAAGTTATGAAGAATTAACTCATTCCCTCTAAAGAAATTATATATATATTTTATATATATATATATATATATATATATATATTTTGAAATAAAAAATAAATCTTTCCGTGCTAAGCTATTGTGTGTGAATCTTAACTACTCAGTTAATTCATATTACAAATATGCAATAATGTACGTCCCTCACCCGCGACTTAACCATCGTTAACTACAATCTCTGTCTCAATTCAACAAATTCCAATTCCTAATAAATCAAGTATATATTTGATTTTACACTTCATCATTGATGTAACCGAAACTTTTCAGATAACATCATTCATACTTTGCGAAGTTCACAAGAATTTAACGAAAACCAACATCACATCTCAACAAATAACGAAGTATTGATTCATAATTTCAATATTATTGAAGAAATACTTATGTAACCTCTAAACCTTCAAGGAATTATTCAATTCTAGTTCCAACCGTAAATCGAATGAGTTTAATTTAGTATTAACTCATTAAAATCTATGTTACATCTGAGGAGAATATATACATATATATTTTCATAAAGACTGTAATAAAATTCTTATGTACAAAATATTAATTGTGAAAATTTTTTAACGGGTAGGTAATACCCGAGAGATATATATAAATTCACAATTAATATGTTACATTCTTCGAATCAGATTAAGCAAATTATCAATTATACTTCCTACTTTCACAATAATATACATTCTTTCATAGAAATCAAAACAACCATACTCATTCAAACCCAATTACGTATTCTGATTTTAAAATCTCAGAATTCAATTCGAGATATAACCGGTACCATTACTTTTAGATTCCTACATCTTTCAAAGCTATACTTTGACTTCAAAAGTGTGTTAGAACATCAAATGTATACAAACGATTACAATCTATGTTCAAACCCTTCGAAAATCTCTGAAGACACTTCAAATAATGAGCAATCGAGATGATGATCCAACCACATATTACCCACAGTTATGTACTTAAAAAGCTCTCGAAACCAAAGTCATAATTCAACACATATCTGTGTCAGATCTTTTGGCATTTATTAGCAAAAATAACCTTGCAATTCCTTTGCAAAGTAGCAAATTATATCACAGCTCCAGCAAGACAACTTCAATTTTTTCATTCGGAGTAGCCTTATCATAATTTTGATATATGTGATTACCCTTTTGTTACCGGAGAACCTTTCATATTCCACCACATTAGCAATAAACTTACCAACAACTTCACTGATCTTGGGCATTCCGAAGAATCTTTATATTTATCGAAACCTCATCATTTACTCATCTGCCTCTTGTAACGAGAATTGTCATACGAATCATTGGGAGTTAGCAATCAATATTTTGAAATCTCACAGCATGTTGACGCCAACAGTTATACATAACGTCTATTTTCAAGGCTTACATACTTCGAATGTGAAGTTTCTGAAAAACACTCTGAACCGCGAACTAGTTCTCGAAATGCTAATGAAGCAACAAAAACTGTAAACGACCTTAGCAGTAAAAAGTTTGATGATAAAGATTAGTGTATTAACAAAGCTCAGAAATAGAGAAGTTTTGGAACTGGAAAACGGATTGAGCAAAGTATGAAGGAGGCTGTGGACAAATCACAAAGACTGAACCTGCCTTCAAAGAATCCAAATGATTAAGTGTCTGCTGAATTCATTAACGAATACCTTGCTCCTGACACTAAACCCTTACAGACAATATTCTTCATCATCCTCTGATATTAGAAATTCTAAGATATCATCGTATCTTTCATTATAAATATCCTCCATATTTCTGAAGATATTTCCATAACTATTCTTATCTGGAATCATTTATCTCTTTGCGCTATCTGTATTACATCAAAAAGGAAACTGTTTAGTTCCTATACTCTGTAAACCTTTGAGTTTAAAATATGAATGTTTTTGAAGTAGTGTTGGAAACTGAAGCATGAGTTAGTATAATATAATGACACTTGATCAACGTGATTATATTACAGTAATTCATGCTGAGTTTCTAAATGGAACGTGATGATTCACAGATCATAACATCATCATGTGCCATGTTATACGACTCTTGTATTCTATTTAACCTCTAAAATATCAAGAAAATATTTCTTGATGATTCGGCCTTTTCCAAGGTATTCTAGTAATTTGACAAGTCAAGATCGTGCCATCACAATTTCCTTCCTAGAACATTAACAATGTTCATTCCGAAAATCATATTTGTGAATTCTGGACCATTACAAGCGGTGCTTAATCGCAAGAAGAAGAAACGAAAGGACAAAACTCCGAAATAGAAATTGGGGTATAAATTGCAGCAAATAAAAGAGAGCATTAACTGTGGATGACAATGATTATAGAAGATAGAAACAGAGACTTTGAAATATAAGGGAAGATATAAAGCCCAACGACAAACCAAAAATTATAAACCATATATATCGATGCATATAGCAATATAAAGACACGGGAGAACTAGAAACACTATAAACCCAAGAGTATAGTAGAAGTAAATAGATTCTTCCAGCGGTAGATGAAAAAGAAGAATGACCGATATGAAAGTTATAAGTATATCGAGAATCAGAACTGGATGGAGCATATTGATGAATACATTAAAATATGAGTTGAGGGGGAAAGAATAGAAGGTGATGAAACATGACTAGGAACTTAGAAATCAACAGATTTAACTCACACAATGACGGAATAAGTGAATCAAACCCTCTAGTGAATAGGTTAAGCTTTTTGTGATTAATTTAGTCATACCATAACTAAATCAAGTGTGATTAGATCAACACCTAGAGCTATTATTCACCACCTGGGTGATTTGGGTTGAGAGAGAATCGGAGGAGCTCACCAGATCTGAGTGTGTGTAACAAATGAGAGGCTTAACCTAAAAATGAAGAACATAAGACTTTATATACCCCTGCTGTTGACTCACCCGTACGATTCATCCATCACACATACGAGTTGGCTTCATCAGCCGTACGGGTGATCACTCACTCGTGTCTTCTCATTTAGGTTGTAATTGTGACTTAGCTCAGCATCAACCGTGCGTATGAGCCTATCAGCCGTAGGAGTGAGGCTTCACTCGGACGTCTGACTAAGTCTAACATAGTCAAACATCCACATCTCGTTCCTGCAGTTGCTGTAACCACATACAAACACGGATAGGATAATAACGAACGATCATGGTGGCCTGTAAACTGTTGTACCTGCAATGGACGTGGGTAGATGTCTAGGGACTTGCATAAAATGCATCAACAGAAGGTGTGAGTTGTAAGAAAAAGAAGGAGGTGAATTTATAAGAAAATCTCCAACAGAACAATTAAAATGGACGATCGCATTTAAAGCGGATCCTAATTCCTTTTGTTACCGGAGAATCAAATCTTATTACAAAGATTTTCTTCAAATCCCTTAAAATCGGGAAATCAATCATATCTACGTCAAATGATAAGATGAATCTACACTTACTCATTTCACTCTTCTATGTTAGCTTCATTCGTACTCTTCATATAAATGGATTGTTTATCTAAATTATTCGCTGATGATAAAACTCTAATTTTCAGCCTGTATGCATCATGAAAACATACTTATTATCATTCACGACCTTTTCACTCAAATTTCAGGACGAAATTTCTTTAACGGGTAGGTACTGTGACAACCCGGAAATTTCCAATCAAATTTAAACTTTATCTTTATATTATTCCGACACGATAAGCAAAGTTTGTTAAGTTAAATCTCAAGAATTTTAAATTGTGTTCATACATTCATTATAACCTCGACCAAATTCAGACGATTCACGAACCGTTATATATAAATAAATATGTATATATATATATATATATATATATATATATATATATATATATATATATATATATATATATATATATTATAACTTGAGAATATTAATAAAGTATTAAACATATAATACTTTACATGATCGTATTTGTTTCAATATGTTTATCGATGGAATTAGAAGATAATATCAAATTGTTGATTTATCAGATACATTGTGATATGATTACGGGTCTATGTTATGAGGTCCACTGTGATTTAAGAAATCTATTCTTTTTGACAACATTCGGAAAATGGTAAAGTGATTTATAAGTAAGAACGTGAAGTGTAAATAACTTAGATGTTGGATATCGACAAGTTAAGTAACTCGACATTTTTCATTAAGATGATTTCATACGTTTATTTAACCTTTGAACTTTATCCCATGCTTCACCAACAAACTGTAATTTAAAAACTTGAAACCTATTATGAATATATATGATTCTACTTTTTTAAAACATTTTATGATATAACGATTTCCATTATTTTAACCTTTAAACAAAATGATTCTTAAAAATATATTTGGTTTTGGAAAACAAAATTATTATATTTATTTGATTTAGTTTCAAACGTACAAAAACGTTTTCAGTTTAAAAAGAACTTTATTATTAAAACGTATATAACTTTTATAAATATCTAGAACCACTTTTGACAACTCATTACTTAACCAGTATGATAAAGATAAAGATATTTATATTTTATTTTATTAAATATATATAACGATTTAAATTAATATTATATATATTTATACGCGTATTATACGTACATAGTTTTATACTTTTACTATATTTAAACTTTACCTTTACTTTATTTTTACTTTACTTTAACTTTAATAATTCACTTTAATAATTCACTTTAGAAAATTCATACTTTAATAATTCACTTTAATAATTCATACTTTAATAATTCACTTTAATAATTCATACTTTAATAATTCACTTTAATAATTCATACTTTAATAATTCACTTTAATAATTCAAAAATCTATTATAAATAGAATTCAATAGGTTTCATTACTTCATAGAAACTTGAAAATATTTTTCTCTAAACTCTCTCAATCGATTTACATATATATATTTACTCCGTATTATTTCAAGATATTATTAGTATACATAAAATATTACGTCAGAGTGCTGTTCGAGTGATTTCAAAATTGTTTTTCGAGTGGGATTGGATTAAGGAAATTATGGGTTATAGCTATGGAGGTGATTGGTATGGTTCATGGGTATGCTCGTGAGGTCAATATAGTGTTTATCATCTCTGTTGCGTCTACGTACCTTTCCTGCAATATTGAATCTCAATATTGATACGTGAGTACTCATAATTTAACTTTTACATACTAATAGTGTATCCCTGACTAGTGCTCGAGTATATAGGATTATGCATGTTTGTACTTTTGATATTGCCTTTAGTTAGGTTCTGTTGAATCCTGAATTAGTTATATATGCGACTGAGATAAGGTATAAGATATGCATGTCGTTGGAAAGCTAGCAAAAAATTAAGAACTTTTCATTTAGATATCGAATGATTTTGATGAACGGATTTGAAATTATAGTCCATCGAATTTTTGTATTATTATTAAAAATGATTATTATTATCATCGTTCTAGTTTTATCTTATTATTATTATTATTATTATTATCTTTATCAATAAAAGGATTTATCATTAAAAATTGTTATTTTTTTATTATTACTATCGTTATTATCGTCAAAGTTATAATTAGTATTATTATTATTATCCAATTATTATTATTATTATTATTATTATTGGTATTATTATTATTATTATCATTATTAATATATATATAATTATTTAAAAATGGTTATTGTTATTGTTATTATTAATATTACTATATTATCATTAAGATAATTATTAGTATTATCGTTAATAATGTTATAGTAACTATCATTATTAATATTAGTGTAATTAAAACAAATATTTGTAACACCTAATTATTTTGATTACTATTATTATCATTATTACGAACATGATATAAAAGACTATTAAAAGCTATTAAACGAAACGATTAGGAAATAATGGGTAAGAGTATCATGATGAAATTAAAATATTATAAGATATTGATTTAGATAAAATTATCGTTCTTATTATTTTTATCATTACTATTATTATTAAAATTATCATTTTAATAGAAATGTCATTGTTACTATAAAATATCATTATTATTATTATTTTAAATAGAATTATTATTTTAAAGATAATATTAAAAATTATCGTAAATATTAAAGTTATCATAATTAGAATTATCGTTTTATCATAATGTCATCTTAGTAATTATAAATATTGATATTTTTATAATAATAATTATTATTACAAAATAATACAACTTTTACTTACTATAATTATAGATATTATTTTATCAAATAAATATTTGATACAAACATATTTTACTACGTGTAATAACTTACTTTAATAATACGTATCATATTATCTTTATAATATTAAATGAACCCTATAAATTTTATTACTTAATATATATAAAAGTATATTTTATTATATAAATATAATATAAAATTTTATTTATTAATAAATAAATTATATTATTTACTCTAATAAATCTTTTAAAAATATTTAAAAATATAAAACGACGATATTTAAACTATATATTAATCATGTATAAATTTTTGGAAATTATTTTGAGTCAAATTTACTTTTGTTGACTTTTGTATATTAGTCTCGAGCATTAGGATTGTGGTACACTATGACTTGACCTAATTTGTTAGACAAATATTGACCAACACATAAATATATATAATTAATTTAGGTTCGTGAATCCGAGGCCAACCTTGCACTTGTTCAATGACGTTATATGTATTTTTACTACGAAATACAGTATGGTGAGTTTCATTTGCCTTTTTACCCTTTATATTTTTAGGACTGAGAATACATGCGCTTTTATAAATGTATGACGAAATAGACTCAAGTAATTGAAACTACATTCTATGGTTGAATTATCGAAATCGAATATGCCCCTTTTTATTAAAGTCTAGTAATCTAAGAATTAGGGAACATACACCCTAATTGACGCGAATCCTAAAGATAGATCTATTGGGCCTAACAAACCCCATCCAAAGTACCGGATGCTTTAGTACTTCGAAATTATATCATGTCCGAAGGAGGATCCCGGAATGATAGGGGATATTCTTATATGTATCTAGTTAATGTCAGTTACCAGGTGTTCACCATATGAATGATTTTTTTTGTCTCTATGCATGGGACGTATATTTATGAGAACTGGAAATGAAATTCTTGTGGTCTATTAAAATGATGGAAATAAATGATTATGATAAACTAATGAACTCACCAACCTTTTGGTTGACACTTTAAAGCATGTTTATTCTCAGGTGTTAAAGAAATCTTCCGCTGTGCATTTGCTCATTTTAAAGATATTACTTGGAGTCTTTCATAGCATATTTTGAAGAACTTTGCATTCGAGTCATTTAGTTCATCAAAGATTATTATTAAATCAATTTATAGTTGGATAGTGGATATTATAAAATGGTATGCATGCCTGTCAATTTTTGATGTAAAGAAAGATTGTCTTTTAAAAAGGAATGCAATGTTTGTAAAATGTATCATATAGAGGTCAAATACCTCGCAATGTAATCAACTATTGTGAATCGTTTATAAATTATATGAACGGGTCCTTTCACAAGTAATAGCAAGATATGGTGGTTTGTGATAGTTGTTGGTTAAAAAAATATATAGAAACAGATGATGTGCAGCAGCAGTGACAGTTACATGGGTTGATGGTGGTGAGGTGAAAGGTTTTATCAATAAGGTGATGGTGATTTCAAGTGGTGTCGTGAAGATAATCAAATGAAGATGGTGGTTTGAGTTTCGATTATGAATCCTAAATATCTCTCTGCAATTGCTTGAGTGTAAGTAATATATGTATATTAACTTAATATCTCTCTTTTATTTTTACAATTGTAGTAGCGGATATATATATTGTGCATTTGAGTGATTGTAATAGAACTCAATTGTACGATCAATTTGGTTTGTAGTGCAGCTATGGTCGACAGAGAATCTCGAGCAGGAAGAAAGAAATAAGAAAATAGAAATAGATAGGGACTTGAAACAGATTCGTACGTTTTACTAGATATTGATGGCTAACAAATTTTGTATCTGTCTGTTTGATTTTTTTTTCTCATCAAATTGCAGAAGGAATAAAGATTGACAATGAAGTATAACAAATTAAACTCGTAATCCTCTATAGCTTTATGTATACGTATATATAATATATATTTTTTTACAGCTCACCAATTTCCTTGTCAACAGGTTAATATTAATTAGACAGAAAATATTCGATTTAGGAAGCAGATAAAAATAAAAGCAAATGGAGATGTTCACAAAATTTTGTTTATATTGCGAATGATTTGTGGTCATTTGGTTGTCTCATAGGAGAAATCAGAAAGACAGTTTAGAAAGGAGAAAATGACTTGAAACAGATAAAGGGAAAAATAATTTGATTTCATATGGATGCCTAACAGAATTTGTTTGTGTCTGTGATTGGATTCCATTTGTAATAATATTAGAGAATATAAAGGTTGATCGATGTTAAACTGTTTTGGAATTCATATGTTAGTGTATTTTCTAAATATTAATAATTAACAAATTTATTACTAACAATAATACAAATAATACTATTAACTATATTAATAATAATAATAATAATAATTATAATAATAATAATTATAAGATTTCTAACAATAATATCATTAATGATAATATTAACAATACTAATTATAATAATATTAATGATACTATTGATATTAATATTATTAATAATAATAAAAGTAGTAATAATAATATTTGTTATATCAATTATATTTTTAACTTGAATTTTATATTATTAGTTATGAAATATTTACTAATTACATAATACATTATATAATAACATTTATTGAATATTTAATATCTACACATTATATATATTACAATATGATAATATTTATATATAGAAATTATATATGTATATATATATATATATATATATATATATATATATATATATATATATATATATATATATATATATATATATATATATATATCCATTCTAATATCAACTTAACTATTTTGTATATTATTTTACCTATGTAGTTTTAATAATTAACTTGTATTTTATTATTTTAATTTATTATATATATATATATATATATATATATATATATATATATATATATATATATATATATATATATACAAACAATTGTTCGTGAATCGTCGGGAATGGTCGAAAGTTAAATGAATGCAAGAAAACAGTTCAAAAGTTTTGAAACTCAACCTAACAGACTTTTCTTATCGTGTCAAAAATATTAAATCGTATCGATAGTTTGATTTAAAATTAGTCTAAATTTTTTCGGGTCGTCACAGTACCTACCCGTTAAAGAAATTTCGTCCCAAAATTTGAGTGGTGACAGTTGGAATTGAAATTAAGAATGTTTTAGTACCAGATTTGAACTCAGATTCTTAATAGAAAGATTTTAGTCGTCAAGGAATGTTTCATCGAAGAAGAAAATGATAAGATTAAAGATTTTCTTCGAGATTGATACACAGATAGTTTCATGAATGCCTTTCTCGGATCGAGTTTGGTTTCATGACGAATTCGAATCAAGTAACATGGTTCATGATGAATACAAGTCAACTAACACGGTTCGTGGTGATGGTAATGTTGATCAAGTATTACCATTATCACGTTCCATTAGAACTTCCGCATGACTTACTGTAATATAATCACATTAATCAAGTGTCATCATATTACATTAGCTCATGCTTTCATTCTAATATTACTCTAAAATAATCAAGAATTTAAAACTTCAGGGTTTCACTGAAATTTAGAAGTCAAAACAGTTTTCGATATGAGGTACTCTGGATAAAACGAATGTGAAAATAATTACGAACGAAAATGATATAAAGATACCTTCGAAATGTTGAGGATATTTACGACTAAGGAAGATATAACGATATCGTAGAAATATTGAAAATATTATAATGAATAAAGAAGATTTCGATGTTTTTCCGAGCTTTTCCAACGTAGCATTCCTTTATTATCAAACTCTTGTCTTCTAAGACAGCCGTTTATACTGCTTCATCAGTATTCTCATATCTGAATCATTGGTTATCGATTCGAGGTGTTTTCAAGAATTTCGAAGGGTTTGAAAGCAGGTTGTAATTGTCAAGATACAATTGATGTTTAAGACGAAATCAAGTGACAAACTTGAGAAATTATTTAACTATAGTATGTGTAACTTATTAACTATATTTTAAGTCAAAATATTGTAATAATTAATATATCCTACTCTTTTAATACTTTTTAGTTGTCCAAGGTTAGTATAGGTTTAAAGTTTACGTAGTTAATTAATTGGTTACTAATCAATTTTATTTTGTCCATTATTTTCTTCATTATGCCACTTGTCCAATCTTGACTTGTATTCTGATTTGGTCAAAATACGAATATGAAATTGAATTTGAATGAAAATAGTTGTTCTTTGGTGAACGGATACGTATATGTGCGGATTTGAGCAGTATTTTTTAATGACTGCTGAATCTGAACTGAAGAGTGTACAGTGTAACTCGTTAATGTGAATTCTAAATATTCCTCGGGTATTACCTACCCGTTAAAATATTTTCACCATTAACAGTTCGTACAAAAGAATTTTAATTACAATCTTCATGAAAAAATATATACATATATATTTTCTTCAGATGTAATCATGGATTTAATGAGTCAATATAATATTAAACTCATTTGATTTATCGTTAGAACTAGAATACATAATCTCTAAAACATTAGAGATTACATAATTTCCATGTAGAACGAAAATAAAGTAGATATGACGATAGATAGAACAATGGTTATGCTCGAGGTATAGATTGTGATGTTGAGGCGTGCGATGTTGAGGCTACTGGTGCTAGTGGTACTGTTGGTTCCGGTGATGTTGCGGAAGCTGGTAGGTTTTGCACCATGTTTTCCAAATTGATTACAAGAGCGCGAAGCTAGTTGACTTCTTTCATTACTCCAGGATGATTTTTGGTCGGGACGAGTGGATGAATAAGGTTTGGAATTGTAGATATTATGTAATCGTTGAGAGCTATTCTGGAGATGAGAGTGAAATTGGTATTTCGGATTGGTTCGCCGATAAGTGTTTCAGGTTCATTGCGAAGAGAGCAATTTGGTTGATGGAAGGGATCGTCTTCTTCTCGTTTCCATTGGTTAAGTTGACTACGAACTCATCCTCAATTCGTCCAGAATTTATGATGGCTGATTGGTTGATCCATTCCGGTTACACTGTTTTCGGAGCTTAAATGGTAATCCATATCGGAATAGCTTTCGAATCTGAGGAATTTGAACTGGTTACACATTTCATCTTGCACGGTTAGATAAAGGATTTGCTATATGAAATGATTTGTGAATATCGGATGATATTCTAATTACATAGAATACCTAATACCTATATATAGTACAGAAGATCCCGTAGATTACGGAGGGAATTAAGGAATCATGTCAGACAAGGTCTAATGTGATAGGATGTGAATTTGACTATACACCATCTATGCAATAATTGCAATAAGACGTATCGAGACTGAAAATGATAGGTAGATATTTTTCGGCAAAGGACGATATACAAACTTTTGACATGCAAACCAGGTTCAAGTCCAGACTTATTAATGTATCCTAACAACTACTAGTTCGAAGTCTAGACTCATTAATGCATGCTAACAACTACCAGTTAGACACACTAATGCAAGACCTGGTTCGCTAAGACCACCGCTCTGATACCACCTATAACGACCCGTCCTAATCCACCTGGACGAAGTCTTCAACAGATGGTCCCATTGCGAGGTTCTGCGCTCAATATGCCATGAATAACTCAAAGTAATATCTCTAAAATGAGCAAATGCACAGCGTAAGATTTCTTTCATACCTGAGAATAAACATGCTTTAAATTGTCAACCAAAAGGTTGGTGAGTTCATAAGTTTATCATAAAACAATAAAATTCTGTAATTTGGATAGACCACAAGATTTAAATGTGCATGGTACAAATGGGCCCGAATCCTATACCCACCTGTAATTTACATGCGATATCTTTTAAATACAGTACACCTTTCTCGTGTACGAAACCATTTTTCATAAATCTTAGTAACCGTGCACATATCTCGTGTACAAAATATAATACACATAACCTGTGTATAAAATCATTCTCTCGATACATAACATTCATTTTGCTTTCTTTCATTGCGTGGCTTGGTAACCGACCTTAACATATAATGCGCATCAATAATATCCCCAAAAACAGAACATCTCGTCTGTATAATATATAAACTTCGAAGTACTAAACACCACGCCCACTAGCTCTTCCGTCTAGTGAACATTCTGGGTGGGAGTGTTAAACCCGGTTGCTACCTTTAGGATTCGCGTGAATTAGGGCCATACCCGTTTTCTAATTCTTAGGTTACCAAGCAATAATAATCAGGGGAAATATTCACAACAATTAGTGGCAATTATAACGTCCAACTAATTCATTCATAATCAACAGAACCTCTTGTCTGTATAATAATTCATTCGAGAAGTGTTTTGCTTATGTCATATCGCGTCAAACATTTATAAAAGCATTTCATGTATTCTCAGTTCAAAAAATATATTTCAAAAGCATTTAAATAAACAGTTATAAAAACAGCGCATGTATTCTCAGTCCCAAAAATGTAAAGAGTAAAAGGGAGCAAATGAACTCACGATGCGATATTTTGTAGTAAAAATATGCATACGACGGAACTGAACAATGCAAGGTTGGCCTCGGATTCACGAACCTATATCAATTGTATATCTATTAAGTCATATAATCGTAATCGAATAAATTTATATTTTTATTATTAGTAATATAATTGTTATATTAGTAAATTATATGTCTTATTAATACACTGATAAAATATATATTTATTTGTATGTTTTAACTGAAAACCTTATAATGATATAGTTATGTTATGTATTAAATATATTTTTGATGTATATAATATTACTAGTTATAATATTAATAATAATGATACCTAAATATAACAACAATAACAATGATAATAAAAATAATGATAATAATAGTAATGATAATACTTATAATAATAATGGTGATGATATATGTTAATAATCTTCGTAAGAATGGTAATATGAATAATATTTGTAATAACTATATTAATAATCTTGTAATAATAATTTCAATAATGATACTAATAATAATAACCTAAATGATAATACTAATAACAAGAATGATGATGATAATTTTTATTAATAATGGTACTAATAATTATATTTTTAATATTTGTAATATCCTAATAGCAAATATAATTAATAATAACAATGATAATAATAATAATAAAATGAGTAATAAGTAAACTACCTCAAAGAAGTAGCCCTTAAAAAAATGCCCAAGTCCGGGTTTGATCCCGCGACCTCCCGCTAACCCGATAACACTCCTTAACCATTTGCTTTATTACGCTTTTCTGTTTTATATCATATCCTAATCTATTTAACCCAAAATTTCGTGTTTCCAATTTCTTCTTCACATAAAAAAAAAGTCTCAACTAAGACTTGAACCTGCGACCTCCAGCTCCCTTACCCACACCCTAAACCATCTGCTCTGTCTGTTACTTCTTGTTATACTCTGCCCGTTTAAACATTTAATATGTACAAAACCGTTTGCCTTTCTCTTAAACTAAAACCCATTTAGTATCTTCATAGTATCATTTATGATCATGACCTCATCTAACATCATCTATTTATCATCAACATAGTGTTCATGATTATCATAATCATACCTATTATCATCCTGTAATCCTCATCAAACATTATTATCATGATTCTCGAGTATCATCATCGTCATATACTTCATAACCGTAAGCATAAGCATAATCACGTAACCAAAACCACTATTCATCATCTCCTTCACAACATCATCATCATTATCATACAGCCCCACATACATCATCCTATATCATCATTCGCTAGCTCAACAATTATTTATCATATTTTAATTAACAATTGGCCCAACAGGAAAAACAATATTTCGGCCCAACAGTCACATGATCATTGGCCCAAGTAAAACGTCGGTTCAGAAAAAAATAGAACAGGAAGAACTCTCAGCCCAAATGGAATAATTAAATGATTTGATCATAAAGGAAGTTTCAAGTGGCAGAATCAAACAACAAAATTTGGACGTCCCTTTTGCTTTTCCCATTTTGGTCGGCCATATTCTTTTATTAACAAAACATGTGCCAAGTGGTAATTAGGATCCAAGAATGATATCCCATTTGTGACCCCTTCACACCCCTTTTAATATCACACAATGATGATTCATTGATTAAGTAGTTTAGTAAAGAACATGTATCTATATATCATTAGCAAACAGACGTGTATAGCAGTAACATATACGCGTTTATAGCAGTTGTGGCAGCAGTGTTTTGGTTCGAATGAAACATAAAAGAAACCGGCATTCAAGAATAAACACCACGTAGTATAGTGGCAGCTGTAGACATCAATAATTTGTGATGGAAAGCTGCAGAAATTTGCTGTTGTGGGTGACGGTTTCAGACAGAAACAGGAATAACAAAAATGGTAAACAAGCTCGATGGTTTTTGTTTGAGTTCGAAGAAAAATAATACAACAACTTTGATCACTAATGGTAGCCGTGGTGGTTTACTATGGTGATGAAAGGTGATTATTTGGGTCGAACAAAATAGAACAATTGGCTACAAGTAATAGCAAGATATGGTGGTTTGTGATAGTTGTTGGTTAAAAAAAATTATAGAAACTGATGACGTGCAGTAGCAGTGACAGTTACATGGGTTGATGGTGGTGAGGTGAAAGGTTTCATCAATAAGGTGATGGTGATTTCAAGTGGTGTCGTGAAGATAATCAAATGAAGATGGTGGTTTGAGTTTCCATTATGAATCCTAAATATCTCTCTGCAATTGCTTGAGTGTAAGTAATATATGTATATGTAACTTAATATCTCTCTTTTATTTTTACAATTGTAGTAGCGGATATATATATTGTGCATTTGAGTTATTATAATAAAACTCAATTGTACGATCAATTTGGTTTGTAGTGCAGCTATGGTCGACAGAGAATCTCGAGCAGGAAGAAAGAAATAAGAAAATAGAAATAGATAGGGACTTGAAACAGATTCGTACGCTTTACTGATATTGATGGCTAACAAATTTTGTATCTATCTGTTTGATTTTTTTTTCATCAAATTGCAGAAGGAATAAAGATTGACAATGAAGTATAACAAATTAAACTCGTAATCCTCTATAGCTTTATGTATACGTATATATAATATATATTTTTTTTACAGCTCACCAATTTGCTTGTCAACAGGTTAATATTAATTAGACAGAAAATATTCGATTTAGGAAGCAGATAAAAATAAAAGCAAATGGAGATGTTCACAAATTTTTGTTTGTATTGTGAATGATTTGTGGTCATTTGGTTGTCTCGTAGGAGAAATCAGAAAGACAGTTTAGAAAGGAGAAAATGACTTGAAACAGATAAAGGGAAAAATAATTTGATTTGATATGGATGCCTAAAAGAATTTGTTTGTGTCTGTGATTGGATTCCATTTGTAATAATATTAGAGAATATAAAGGTTGATCTATGTTAAACTGTTTTGGAATTCATCTGTTAGTGTATTTTTTAAATATTAATAATTAACAAATTTATTACTAACAATAATACAAATAATACTATTAACTATATTAATAATAATAATACTAATTATAAGATTTCTAACAATAATATCATTAATGATAATATTAACAATACTAATTATAATAATATTAATGATAATATTGATATTAATATTATTAGTAATAATAAAAGTAGTAATAATAACATTTGTTATATCATTTATATTTTTAACTTGAATTTTATATTATTAGCTATGTAATATTTACTAATTATATAATAAATTATATAATAACATTTATTAAAAATTTAATATCTACACATTATATATATTACAATATGATAATATTTATATATAGAAATTATATATGTATATATCCATTCTAATATCCACTTAACTATTTTGTATATTATTTTACCTATGTGGTTTTAATAATTAACTTGTATTTTATTATTTCAATTTATTATATATATATATATATATATATATATATATATATATATATATATATATATATATATATATATATATATAAACAATTGTTCGTGAATCGTCGGTCGAAAGTTAAATGAATGCAAGAAAACGGTTCAAAATTTTTGAGACTCAACCTAACAGACTTTTCTTATCGTTTCAAAAATATTAAATCGTATCGAGAGTTTAATTTAAATTTAGTCAAAAATTTTCCGGGTCGTCACATAGTGAATGCAATTACTATACATATACATATATAATCTACTTACTTGCAAACACTTACACAAATACCGCATACGAGCTAGCAATCCAATTAGCATACAATCACAATGTATAATGCTAAATACCCACAATGCATAACAAGCTAGCATCACCAATAGCATATAATCATCATAATATAATATGCTAATACTACAATCACACAACTATGGTTAACCATACACACACTATAGTGCTACCCGCTCTTTGGTTCATGTTGGTACGATTTTCCGTAAAGCAGCTATAACGTACCAGTACAAGACAATAGTTGCTCAGCGTGTGGCGTATAATGTTGATTGATGTTTGCCCTCAAGAAATAATCTCTGCAGACCCAGAACATGGATGAGTAATCTGTGGGGTGGCCTCAATCAATCTGAGGATCAATCTGAAATTGATCCGTGTAGCGTATTGCTGCTAAGCGGCTAATGTATGTTTAGAGTGAGAAAGAACTGCGTGAGAGAGAAAGTGTACTTCTCTCTGGCTGAAGTTCAGATCAGAATGATGTGAAATGTGGTTACCCAGGGGGTCTATTTATAGGCGTAGAATATCCGAAATTCACGGAATACACGTGTCAATCACTGAATGGTTCTGTTACGTGATGTATCTGAAATGTGTGTGGTGTGTGCTGACGTGGCTGCATGCCATTCATGTGCTGAGTTAAAGTGCTTATGCACAGAAGCAGCCTGCAGAGCTTACGCTTGACGCTGGGGCCTGCTGTACGCTGGGCGGAAAATACTGAAAACCGCCAAATATTGTTATATTTTATAATGCTTGATCCATTTTTCTGTAAAAAAATGGTGTTTTTATGCGTGTATCCCCTAGGATACACCATTAAGCCCCCCAGTTTAATGTCTTTATTTTTTGTAAAAAAGAAAGTCATTAAACTAAAAAATAAGTAATGCCTTTTTTCTCGGGAACAAGAACCTGCTATAGCAGATCTTTTTCTGCGATGTTAGTTACTTTTTGATCATGACTTGCAAAAAGTACCCTTTTTTGATTTTGAATTGTATTTTCCAATTGTTGCTTTTCCCGCATATTTATTCAGTTAACACGTGGCACCATGTCATCCATACGATTAACCGCCAACTATTCATCTTCCACTTCGCTATTTATTATCCAATTTTTACTGCATCATATTTACTTCCAGCCAAATTTATTTCCTTCATCTACCTTAATCGTCTGTCAAAAATTCATTTCTTAACTACCCAATCAATGGCTATATTTAATGTTGAAGATATTCCAAGCAGAATCTCCTCAATCTATCTTGACCGTGTCAGAATTGCTTTTCTCAAATTTTTTGGGGCCGATGCTGTTATTCCTGGCCCACAGGATCGTGCATCTCGTCATCATTCTGGGAAGGTTGCTATTTACGGCCGTGCTTTATACTTTTCTCATCTTCGTATCCCTTTTACGAAATTCTACTTGGATGTTTGTTACTTTTATGGCGTTAGTGTTGGGCAATTTGAGCCTATGTCCATTCGTAAAATCATGTTGTTTGAGATATACTGTATGGCCCGGAATATAACACCATCTGTACGCCTTTTTTCTAATCTTGCAACCATAAAACTGTTTAATAAAGGATGGTTTTGTCTTACTCTTGATGGGTTTTTGCTTAATTCTGGTGATACCAATGAGAACTGGAAAAGTAATTTTTTCTTTATTAATAGCGAAGTTATTCCCAACGATTGCTTGAAAGCCCGCTATTGGCATACATCACTTGATCCTCCCAAAGTTATTCATCCTAGGATAACTCCTGATGAACGAAAAGTGTTAAATGCAATTAAAAAAGGGAAGATTCAAACCGTCAATATCCAGAACATATGCTCTCTTTATGCTCCCTTAATACTGAATGGGATGCAGAAACTCGTAGTTGTGCCATTGTTATGTTAAAAAACAAAGGTATATTCTGATTGATATTTTGTTATGTAATTGGTATTATCTATATAATAGTTACTATATGCTTGTACTTTCAGTGATTACTCCGCTTTCTGCCTTGCGCTATACCAGATTTAATGAACTGTAATTTGTATCTGAAAATTGGTGGATGAGAAGCTTGAGAATAGTTTGTGCGAAAATGAGCTCGAGGATGATGATGAGGCTCCTTTAAGTCGAGCAAATTCGAGGAAATGTCATGCTGCTGGTAATCTCTCTTTTGAATCAATAGCAGAAGAAAACCTTTATTGCTTTTTCCATATGCCCAACAATGGTGGTTATTATAATGTTGATCCTGATAAATACTCAATATTGAGTTATGAATCTTCTTATCTGGATTGGGAAAACTTCTTGAATAACAACTGTTATTTTAATTCAGCCCTGGCAGTGGAGGAAGAAGCACGGAGGAAACTTGCTCTTCCGCCTCCCACTCAGCGTAGCAGAATAGGAGAAAGCAGTTCACAAATTAGCAATCCTAATTTAGATACTGCTGGCTTAACAACTCTCTTAGCTAGTCCTCCTGGTAATTATGAGGATTTTATGAAGTATCTTGAAGCGATGATGTCTCCTTCACTTATTAACTTCTTTGAGAGTTTATCTGATGGTGATGCCCGAAAATGTCAAGCACAAGGCATTATTTGGAATATCGCATCTGAATTTAATAATCTGAAGCGTTTTAAACGCTCTGACCGAGTGCATCTTGACAAATCTGATAAAATTGAAAAAGATGCAGAGGTAATGAAAATTGCCAAGCTTGAATTAGAGGCTGCTGTTGCCACAAAAAATGCTGCAGAGGCTCGTTATGTTCAAATGGCAACAAAGGAAAGTTGGTATCTGCATAAAATTGATACATTAACTCAGTATGAAACGTCCTAAAAGGAGCAACTGGAGTTAAGCAAGGGTGAGACCCAGCGACTTATTGCTGGTATGCCAAAGATTATAAAAAATGCCTTTGCTTCTAAGGAATTAACTGAGCCTTTCGATAAATTTATAACTATTGTGCTGGATGCTGATCGGATAAGGTTTTTGGATACCTTGAAAAGAGATTTTCCTGATTTTCCAAAAGTGTTACCTGAAGCACTTACTTCCCAGTTGAAACCTGATGCGGAAGACAGACTTAAAGTGATAAGTGATCAAATAGAGCATCTGTCATTCCCGGAGTTTGAAAATTTGTGTAATAATGCTGCTACATCTGTAGACGATGTTTTAAATTTCAAATTGTAATTTATGTTACTTGTATTATCTGTTAATGTATATTATATATGCTTTTACTTTGTTGTTGATTTTGCCAAAGCTTTATATGTTTGATTTAAACAATCAAAAATGATGACTAGTCATATACTGCTTGTGTTGGTTTTACATCATGACGGTCGTAAACACATTCTTTTGTCTGGATGTTCAGCGGATTTCTACGTTATTCGCTGCCATTTCAATCTTTTGTTTATGATTGAACTTCTGCCACCGAGGAAAAACTTCTCTTTTGTAGGCAGGGATGACACACAGCTTTGTGACATCTGATAAAAATTCTTGACCGGATAAAAGGTTATGAATAGTATGCTATAAGAATTTTATCTGAATTCTTATTCTAAAGAAATTTTTAAATTTATGATTGCATCTCATATTCTAAATAGTTGATCACGCTATTTGAACATGCAATACTACGCATAAAATTTCTTTAAGCTCATTACATCCCATGTTCATGGAATTTCTTCACCGGAGGGCGCTGCAAGGGTATATGATCCATTTGGATGTGCCCTTATGAATTTGTAGGGACCTTGCCACCGTGGTCCTAACTTCCCTTGCTTTTCCTGTCTGCTTGCTTCATTGTTTCTCAATACTAAATCTCCTTCCTTAAATTGAACATATCTGACACCTTTGTTATAGTATTTTGCCATTTTCTGTTTTGCATCCGCTTGACGGATGGCGGCCATAATTCCCCTTTCTTCCAATAAATTCAAGTTTTCATGTAAGATGGATTAATTATTTTCAATATCAAATGCCAAAACCCTTTATGTTGGAACACGAATTTCAGCTGGTATTACTGCCTCAGTACCATACACCAAGCTGAACTGTGTTTCACCCGTGCTCCGCTTTGGTGTTGTACTGTGAGCCCACAAAATATATGTTACTTCATCTACCCACTTAGTTTGACTCAATCCGAATCTAGCCTTTATGCCGGCTACAATTTCCTTATTGGTTACTTCAACTTGACCGTTGGCCTGTGGGTGAGCAACTGAGGTAAATGTTTGTTTAATGTTTAATTCTTCACACTAACTTCTGAATGAGTTGTCTGCAAACTGTTTACCATTGTCACTGACAATTTCATTTAGTAATCCGTATCTACAGATGATATCATTCCACAAATTTTTTTTTATATTTTCACCCGTTATTCGTGCTAACACCTTTGCTTCAACCCATTTACTGAAAAAAAATAATTGTAACCACCAAAAACTTCTCATTTCCTACACTTCTTGTAAATGGCCCTACTATGTCAATGGCCCACTTACAAAATGGCCATGCAGATGATACTGAGATTAAATCATACTTTGGTAAGCGCTGGACGGTTCCATGGCACTGGCAGGCATCAAATGTTTTGATTACCTCTGCTGTATCTTTGTAAATTGACTGCCAATAGTACCCTTGTCGTATAATTCGTCCAACCACGGTTCTATAACCCGAATGCTGTGCACATAATCCGTCTTGCATTTCTTTTACTATATCTATTGCTTGCTGTGGTGTCAAACACCTCAAATTTGGACCACTGAAGAATTTTCTATAAAGCACCCCATTTTCCAGGACGTAAAGTGGAGCACTAACTCTTATCTGTCTTGCTTCCACGGTATCTGTTGGCAGTGTTCCTTCCTGCAAATATTTCACATAGGGGATTATCCAACATGATTCCCCTTCTTCAACTGTTGCTATTACTACTTTTTCATCAACTGATTTTTCCTTCAAGACCTCCACTAACACTTTCTTATGCAAATGATCAAATCTTAATGTTGCTAATTTGCTCAAAACATCTGCCTTTTTATTTTTATTTCTTAGTATCTGCACAACTTCCAAGGTTTCAAAGTTTTTTGAAATTTTCTCAACCAACTGCAAATACTGTTTCATAGAGACATCTTTTGCCTCAAATCCTCCATTAACTTGCTGTGCTACAATTTGGGAATCTACATACGAACGCAGATGTCTTATTCCCATGTCAGTCGCTATGCGGAGACCGGATAACAGTGCCTCATATTCTGCTTCATTGTTGGAGGCATAAAAACAAAATTTTAGTGCATATGTATGCTCTTCCCCTTCTGGACTGGTAAGCACTAATCCTGCACCAACTCCATCCTCACTTGATGCACCAGCAGTGTGCAATTCCCACACACAATTAATGTTTTTATCATTTTGCAAATAATCTATTTTTTCTGTTGTTTCTAATAGAAAATCTGCTAAAATTTAACCTTTAACTGCATGTCGTGGTGAGAAATTTATTTCACAATCTCCCAATTCAATTGCCCATTTTGCCAGACGTCCTGATGATTTCGGATTCTGTAAAATCTGTTTTATTGGCTGATCTGTCAAGACGAGAATTGAATGTGCCTGAAAATAACGCCTGAGTCGTCTAGCTGTATGTGTTAAAGCATATACCAATTTTTCGATTGGCGGATAGTTAACTTCACTCTGTTGTAATAAAGTATATTGGCATTTGTATGCCTTTCCGTATATTGGCATTTGTATACCTTTCCGTTCTGCGATTAAAACTGAACTAATGGCTTCTGTGGATGCTGGCAAATACAAAATTAGTGTTTCTCCTACTATTGGGGCAGTTAAAGTAGGCAATTCCTTTAAAAGTCTCTTAATATCCTGAAAAGCTACCTCAGCCTCTTCTGTCCATATAAATTTTTTTTTTCAAACAACTTTTTAGGACCTTCATAAATGGTAAAGATTGATCTGCTGCTCTAGATAAAAACCTCGTCAAAGCTGCCAATCTTCCATTCAAACTCTGCAAGTCATTCTTTGTTTTTGGAGACATCATATTTTTCAATTGCTTGAATCTTTTTTGGATTAGCCTTGATTCCTCTCTCTGTGACAATATGACCTAAGAATTTGCCTTCTTCCACACCAAAAGTGCACTTATTGGGATTCAACTTCATATTGACCTTCCGTAATGAGTCAAATGTTTCAAGAGTATCTCTGAGCATACTGTCTTTTGTATGACTCTTAATAACAATATCATCAACATAGGCTTCTACATTCTTGCCTATTTGATCTTTAAATGCTTTATCAATTACACTCTGGTAAGTTGCCCATGCATTCTTTAATCCGAAAGGCATCATGATGTAACAAAAAATTCCATCTGGTGTGTGGAATGCTGTTTTATCTTGATCTCGTATTTCCATTGGGATTTAATGATATCCCTTGAATGCATCCAAAAAAGATTTAAATTGATATCCACTGACAGACTCTACTTTCCAATCAATTTCTGGTAAAGGGTACTTGTCTTTTGGACATACCTTATTTATATCTGTGAAATCTACACACATCCTCCATGAGTTATCTGGTTTTCTAACCATCACTGGATTCGCTACCCATGTCTGGTATTTTACTTCCCTTAATATTCGAGCCTCCACTAGCTTTTTAACTTCATCTCTGAGAAACTTTATTCGATTCGGAGCCATACCTCTTTTCTTTTGACAAACTTATGGGATATTTGGATTCACACCAAGCCTATGTTCAGCTATATGACGTGGTACACCAGTCATATCAGAATCTTGCCACGCGAAAACGTCTAAATTGGTTGCTAAAATTTTATAAAGCTTTTCTCTTGTTGCCTTTGCTATTGTGTTTCCAATTATGATTTTCTGATCTGGAAACTCTGGATTTGGTGATACTAACCCATCTTCATGAATGATTAGATTAACTGCTGTTCTATTTATTTGCACAAATTCTATTGGTCTTCTCCGTTCAGAGTGTAGCGTGGCGATGCCAGCCGGTGTGGGAAATTTCATCATTCCATGTACCATTGACGTCACAGCTCCAAATGTCATCATAGCTGATCATCCTAAAATGACATTATATTATGAATTTGCTTTCACAACCAAAAACTCGATATGGGCAGTTCTTTTAAATGGTGTTTTACCTAATACTACTTCTAAAACTATGCTTCCCTCTGACCATGATGGATCGTTAGCAAAACTTGCTAAGGGAACAAATGTGTCCTTTAACTTTTCCTTAACTCTTTACGGTAGTTGCATAAAACAATGCTCATACATGATATCTGCTCCTGCTCCAGTATCAGTGTATATTCCTCCAACAATACAATTTTCGATTCGAGCTTCAATCACTACAGGAGCACCAGATGGACATGGAAGGAAAAGCAATCATTTCCTATTTCCAGTCTTCTAATTTTTCTACTTTTCTCCATTGTCCGGCTTGCCATGAGTGTATCATGTTTGCTTCAATAGGGATCGTCTTTCTAGTATGCCTTTTATTGCTCTTGAGAGTCAAGTGATCCTTTATAATAGGTGGCGCTATTTGTTGGTACGATAAAGGCCAACGCATGTTATGGCACTACCGGCTCTTTGGTTCAGGCCATACATAAAGGTCATGATGCTACCCGCTCTTTGGTTCACATCATATCACCAAAAAACTCGCTATGGTGCTACCGGCTCTTTAGTTCACACCCTAACGACACATGCTATGACGCTACCGGCTCTTTGGTTCATGTCATAACACAAATGCCATGATGCTATCGGCTCTTTGGTTCACATCATAACACCTGTTACGCACATGCTATGGTACTACCGGCACTTGCTTCATACCATAGCAAAAAATGTGATATCGAAGTCACGAACTTTAAACCCACATTTTACCCATACAACACGATGTGGTATCGAACACATGAACTTTAACCCACATCACATCTCACACAAGTAAATACATCATATACATACACATGTAATTATTCTACTCACCTTGGAATGCCCGCACAAGTCATGTAATATGATTTTCGTCCACGTATCCGAGCAAGTAGTTACCTATATCACACATAGGCACAATATACACATAATTAACTGTGATGACCCAGATTTTTTTGACTACTTTATTATACTATTTACATAATTTAATAATTTCAACTTGATAAGCAATGAATTTTAATAAGTCTTGAACCTCCGGAAAGAATTTTATATAAGCAGTTGACCACCCTTTTATTCCTACGATTCACGAACGTCATAACTTGTATTAATTATATATATGTGTGTGTGTGTGTGTGTGTGTGTGTGTGTATATATATATATATATATATATAACTTCAAAATATGATAATTAAATATCTCATTAAGTATATTAACAAAGTATTATATATATATTTTTATACTACTAATTTAAACAGTTTTCGAACAATATATATATATATATATATATATATATATATATATATATATATATATATATATATATATATATATATATATATATATATATATATATATTACTATTTAAATGACGTAATTAACTTATGTTAAAATGTGTTTACATACAATATATTACGAGTGTAAATACATCCTTAAAAGTATTGAATACACTTTATAATATACAAATACATATAAAGGATAGCTGTACTCGTATTTCTGTTCAATTTCCTCAAGAATTCTACTCGTATTCATACGTTATTTTTACCCATATTATACACAGCTTCTAGAAGTATTAACTATTGGTTTATACCAATATAAATCTGCAATTATTTGTGTAATAGGTCATCCATGACCTAGTGAATTTAATATTTCATTAATGACTTAATACATTTTAACTTATCTTAGATATTTTCACTAAAAACCAATTTTTCAAGCCTATAAATAAGCACCATTTCTAACTCATTTTTACACATTCATTTTCTAAATTTTACTTTCAATTTTCACACACACTTGCAAGAACTCTCTCAAGTTTTATTCTAATACTTCTTTCCAGCAACTTTACATTCTAAACATGAGGTAGAAACTCTACTTCAACTCTTGTTCAGTTCATATGTTTATAGCTATCTATATAAGAGTTTATAAACTAGAACATAGTTTAGTTGATTCTAAACTTGTTTGAAAAACTAATCTAATCTTTCTAACTTAACTCTAATAACACTTATATATATGTATTATGATGTTATATTAAGTTACTATAAGAACTTATAACTTGTACATATGAAGAACACCTTGAAACTTAAAATATATCGTTTAATCTCCATTCGGTAAAAAGCGAGCTGTTTTGGGTTGGGAATTAAAAACCTATCTTGGACTTTGCATTCAAGGCTAAGACTTTGGAAATATGTTAATATATGTAAATAAGACTTCCAATATTTTTTTTATGATTTTAGACAAAGTGGAAGTATTTTATCAAAAATCATATATTGGGTGGATGTCGGGATTTTTTCAAATCTGTCCACCGACACAAAAAGAGGGTAAAGCTCTAAATATTACTACTTGGGCTGAACTTTTCGAATTGTTTTTGTAAAATTTACTTCCTAAGGAATTCATATCACTTTGATTCACTTTAAACGGGGTTGAAATGAATATTTGGCGAGCAAAACAAAATCTGCTAAAATTAACGTTATATGGACGAAATTTATATTATAAAATCTATACTAACCTTATCCTAGCTAACTTATCATATATCCTACATGTATTTATACATGTCTTGATCCCTTCCTAGTAGAAATACAATTTATAATAGTCGGGGTTAATTCTATGACAATATATTATAGTCTTAATAAAAATCGTAAGACACGATATATATATATATATATATATATATATATATATATATATATATATATATATATATATATATATATATATATGACTTGATATCCATAGACACATATACAATGTTTTGACATATTATGTTGACATCATCTATATATATTATTTTGAATAACCTATAAGACACTCTATACGGTAATGCTCGAGTTAGCATATAATGGGTCGAGGTTGATTCTAAAATAATATATATACCATGGGTTGTGATCGAGTCTGAGACATGTATACAATGGGTCGTGGGGTAATTCAGATAATATACATATTATGTGTCTTAATTATATTAAGACAATATATAATAGTGTTAGTTAATTCTGAAACGATATACATATTTATATATATACATATATATTATTGGACTATTGGACTATTGGACTATTGGACTATCAGACTGTTGGACAATAATTGGACTACAAACAAGGGACTACTAACATAAAAATGATAAAAAAATTATTATATAAGTATTCTATAAACTTGAATTATTATTTTAATCATATGTAGTATTATTTTCTGAAACATTATTATTGTTATAGTTTCGTAAATCCAAGGACGACGGCCATATTTTTAATAAGTTGAAAACTTATTATTAATATACTTTTACTACCATGAGTATATAGTCCCATTTTTAAACTCTAAAAATATTTTGGGATGAGAATACATGCATTTTATGTTTTACGCCATGCACACAAGTACTCAAAATATATTCTACGTTGAGTTGTACCACCTTGCATATCTTCTCTAATAGCTTGGTAACTAATATTTACATGTTGTAAGAACATGTAAGCGCGAATCCTATTGATAGATCTATTGAGTTTGACAACCCCAACCGGGCTAGTCGCTCTAGTATCGTAAACAGTTGCATAGTACTTCGTTTTACTACACTTGGTACAGTGTAGGGAGATTTCATAATAAAGGGAATATGCTACATTAATGGTTAAGTATGGTTACCGAAGCACTCAACAACTTATAGAATATCTTTATTGAAATGTTTGTAACTATGAAATCTTGTGGTCTATATTTATATCGATGCTAGCTTTAAACCTATATATCTCACCAACCTTTGTGTTGACTGTTTAAGCATGTTTATTCTCAGGTCCTTAAGAAAGTCTTCCGCTATTGCATTATCGGAGAAAGCTGTGAATGGAGTCTCATGCTTTTGTTTAAATGAAGTGTTGCATTCAATAAAACCTTTGTCATGTATTATATTTGACTGTTATGTCACGTGTGTAGTGTTTGAAAACCGATGTATTATGGGGATTATTCCTTAAATAAACGCCCAATTGTTTAAAACATGCATGATGTATAATAATGGTGTGATTTTTATGTAACGAATACAATATTTTCTAAAACGTATCATATAGAGGTCAAATACCTCACTATGGGGCCAATGAATAACGTACTGCATTTATAGTAATATGGACGGGTCGTTTCAGTTAGCATCAGAGCAGAGGTCTTAGCGAACCAGAAATTGCATTAGTGTGTCTGACTGCTATTTGTTATGATGCATTAGTGAGTCTGGACTTTGACCGAACTTGTTTTTGAAAACCATTACTTATCATTTTTGGTCGAAAATTGAATATTTTAGCATGAAAATATTATGTGGTATAATACTAATGTGGTAGTTAATATGTGATAGATGTCTACTTCTAGCACCAATCCCATTATCACATTCAGTGACTCTGAAGCTGAATCTCTAGCAAAAGTACCAATCATCGACTTATCTGATAACGATGAAGGCCCGAGAGAAGATGTATCAATCATCTATATAACTGATGACGATGATTACCTGGATTCGAATGCATTTTGGGAAGATTCACAATTTTCGGAAGAACCGGAAGTGAAAGAACCTGAAAATCCTGATGAGGAAGTAAAAGAGATTACTGAGAAAGAATTTAAAAAGGGAAAGGAACCTGTAGTCACCAAACCAGAATTTCCAAATCCAGAAATTAATAAAGCAATTGTTGTACAAAGAGCTCATGACATTTCTACCCCTAGTCATACTTGTCTTACCAACTCTATTGAGGTATCAAGTACCTCAGAACCCCAACCAATATATAAACGTACCGCTCGAATAAGCATTATGCCAATACCTGATAACAAGAGGTCCCACCGTTTTTAAAACCATTTCCGCCACGACATCACTTCACGCATCGTATAATATTATTTAGTGTGCTTTACTTTATCCTACATATGTTTTATAAACTTATGTGAATAAGTGGTATTGTATCATTGTACCATAATGCATTGAAGAATAAAGCGTGAAATTATAATGCATTAGTTTTTCATGATAGAATATTATTTGGATCTTAGTAGTTAATTGTTGTACTAAGCTATTAAGTATGAACTTTAACGGGTAGGTAATACCCTATAAATAATTATAAAATGCTAATAAGAAGAAAATGCTTTTGTAATAATTGGTTCATATTATTAATATGCCATGATGTACCATTAATTACTCGCTACAACTATAATATTCTATGTGATTAATTATCTTATATGTTTATTGAAGAAGCATGGCTCGATTGAACTGAATGACGGAACAAGAAATTGAGGGGCTTATCAACCAACGCATAAACAACCGAATGCTTTAGGTCGAAGCAGCAAGGGCAGCAGCAAACAACACAAACCCTCGTGTTGAATGCTCATATAAAGCATTTCAAGGTTGCAAACCTTCATCATTCACCGGAACAGAAGGACCAGTCAGTTTAACCCGATGGTTCGAAAACCTGGAGTCCGTATTTAAAATTAGTGGTTGTGCGGAAGGGTATAGGACGAAGTATGCTTCATGCACATTACAGGATGGTGCACTTACATGGTGGAAAAACTATGTAAAAGCTGTAGGGGTGATGAAGCATATGATACTCCTTGGGAGGAGTTGAAACATATGCTAATCAATGAATACTGTCCAAGGAACGAGGTTAGGAAGATGGAAGCCGAGTTACGAAATCTGAAAGTTGTCGGCACGGAACTTACCAACTATAACAGGCAATTCATGGAATTAGCCTTGTTATGTCCTGAATTGGTACCAACTGAAGAGCGAAAGATTGAATTGTACAAAGATGGCCTGACAAAACACATCAAGGCCAATGTTACATCATCCAAACCCAAGACAATTCATGAAGCTATCACCATGGCAAAGGAGCTAATGGATCAGATCACCCTGGATAAGAACGCATCAAATACCGATGCCAAGGTATCGGATAACAAAAGAAAGTGGGATGGAAACCGTGATCGAGGTCACCAACAACAATTTCTCAAGAAACAAGAAACCACGCAAGGTGCGGGTAGTGGTTTAAGCTGGGGTTACAAAGGGCATAATCCCTTATGTAACAGATGCCACAAACATCACACTGGTTTTTGCAATGTGGTTGCAACAAATGTTATTGAAGAGGTCATCTTGCTGAAGATTGTAGGGTTTCCGTTACAAATACAAATGGCACCAAGACTCCAGCCACCAATGCAAATAGAACTGCCCTGACTACTGTTACTTGTTACGGGTGTGGGAAGCAAGATCATATTAAGAGCCAGTGCCAGAATCCAGAGAAGAATAACAGACATGCACGTGGAAGAGCATTTGTTATTAATGCTATAGAGGCGTGTGAAGACCCAGAACTTGTTACAGGTACGTTTACAATTAATAACTTATCAGCATCTATTATATTTGATACTGGTGCCGATAGAAGTTACATGTGTAGAGACTTTTATGCTAAATTGAATTGTTCATCATTATCTCTAGATACTAAGTACATGATTGAGTTAGCTAATGGTAAACTAATTAAAGCCGATAAAATTTGCCGTGATTGTAAAATAAATTTAGCCGGAGAAATGTTTAAAATTGATTTAAAACCCATAGAATTAGGAAGTTTTGATGTAATAGTCGGCATGGACTGGATGTCTAAAATAGGAGCTGTAGTTGTGTGTGTAAAGAAGGCAATTCGCATTCCTCGTAAGGATAAAATGTCAGTAATGATTTATGGAGAGAAGGGTAACTCAAAGCTAAAACTCATTAGCTGGTTAAAAACCCAAAAGTGCTTGAAGAAAGGATGCTATGCTATTTTAGCACATGTTAATAAAGTCGAAACGAAGGAGAAAGAAAAGAGCATCAACGATGTTCCTGTGGTAAGAGAATTCCCCGAGGTGTTTCCGGAAGAATTACCGGGATTACCTTCGCATAGATCTGTAGAATTTCAAATAGATCTAGTACCGGGAGCTGCACCGGTGGCTCGTGCTCTGTATAGACTCGCACCGTCGGAAATGAAAGAACTACAAAGCCAATTGCAAGAATTGCTAGATCATGGATTTATTCGACCGAGTACTTCACCATGGGGAGCTCCGATTTTATTTTTCAAGAAGAAAGATGGATCCTTCCGAATGTGTATAGATTACCGAGAATTAAACAAGTTAACTATCAAGAATCGGTACCCATTACCGAGAATTGATGACTTGTTTGATCAGCTGCAAGGATCACATGTTTACTCCAAAATTGATCTAAGATCGGGTTATCATCAGTTGCGTGTCAAAGAAGAAGATATTCCGAAAACCGCATTTCGGACACGCTACAGTCATTATGAATTTTTGGTCATGTTGTTCGGGCTGACAAACGCACCAGCTGTATTCATGAACCTCATGAATCGGGTATGCAGTCCGTATTTGGATAAGTTTGTTATCGTCTTTATTGATGATATTCTTATCTATTCCAAAAATGAACAAGAACATGAACAACATTTAAGGTTGGTGTTGAAACTGTTAAAGAAAGAACAGTTATTCGCAAAGTTTTCCAAGTGCACCTTTTGGCTGAAGGAAGTACAGTTCCTTGGTCACATTGTCAGCAGTGAAGGAATTCAGGTTGATCCAGTTAAGATTGAAGCCATTGAAAAGTGGGAGACCCCAAAGACTCCAACGTAAATACGCCAATTTTTGGGTCTTGCTGGCTATTACAGAAGGTTTATTCAAGATTTTTCCCAGATAGCCAAACCATTGACAGCATTAACACACAAAGGGAAGAAGTACGAATGGACTTCTGAGCAGGAAGCCGCATTTCAATTATTGAAGAAGAAGTTGACTACATCGCCTATTCTATCGTTACCTGAAGAAAGCGATGATTTTGTAATTTATTGTGACACTTTGCGACAAGGTTTTGGTTGTGTCCTCATGCAACGAACAAAGGTTATTGCTCACGCTTCTCGACAGTTGAAAACTCATGAAAGGAATTATACGACACATGATTTGGAGTTAGGAGTGGTTGTTTTTGCATTGAAAATGTGGAGAAACTATTTATATGGGTCAAATGTACGTTGTACAGTGATCAAAAAAGTCTTCAACATATATTCGATCAGAAACAATTGAGTATGAGGCAACGAAGGTGGGTTGAGCTAATAAATGACTATGATTGTGAAATTCGTTATCATCCCGAGAAAGCAAATGTAGTAGCAGATGCTTTAAGCAGGAAGGAAAGAGAGCCGATTCGAGTACGAGCAATGAATATGAAGATTCATACGAACCTCACTACCCAAATTAAGGAGGCTCAACAAGGAGCTCTTTCTGAAGAAAACTTTGGAAATGAGATGCTTAAAGGGTTAGATAAACAGCTTGTTACACGGGAAGACGGAACCCGATACTTCCCTGGACGCATTTGGGTACCGAAGTTTAAAGGGTTAAGAAAATTGGTTTTGGATGAGGCACATAATACGAGATACTGATACATCTAGGTGCTGGAAAGATGTATCAAGATCTAAAAGCACACTTTTGGTGGCCAAATTTGAAGGCCGACATTGCAACATACATTGGAGAATGTTTGACTTGCTCCAAAGTCAAGGCAGAACATCAGAAACCATCAGGTTTGCTTCAACAACCAGAAATCTCGAAACGGAAATGGGAATGTATTACTATGGATTTCATCATGAAGCTACCAAAGACTGCATGGGGTTATGACACCATTTGGGTAATTGTCGATCGTCTCACCAAATCTGCACATTTCCTACCTATGTATGAAATTGATAAGATGGAGAAATTGGTACGATTATACATGAAGGAAGTTGTTTCAAGACATGGAGTACCTATCTCCATTATATCCGATCGCGACAGTAGGTTTATGTAATGACCCGGACTTTTTCGATCGATCTATACTTATAAGATTAATATTTACATAAATTAAACCTTACCAACATGATAAGTAACCCAAATTGTTGAGACTTATGTTTTTGAAAAGAGATTTACACAACGTTTGACCGTCTAGTTTGACCGATGATATCACGAACTATATAACATATGATAATTATACGTTTGTGTATATATATGTATATATACATATTTAACATGATCTAAGGATGTTTTAATATCTCATTTTGTATTAATAACAATAAGTTATAAGTATATTTTGAAACTACTAACTTAAGTTTCCAAAACGAAAACTTTAAGTAACGTTTTTTGATATAAATACTTATAACCTATAATGTTTATACATATATCGTATATGTAATGTATTTAATTACTTTTTAAGGACTTAAATACATAAAACAATATAAGTATATTCACAAAAGATAACTATATTTGAATCCTCGTTCCATTTTCACAAGATTTCTATACGTATATTTAGAGTATATGTACTCGTATCATACCTAGCTTCTATACGTATTTACTATTGGTATATACACATCAAATCACCACCAACCAGCCCTTGTTCATGCCTTATGTATAAGGTAACTCTCTTGTTCATGCCTTAAGTATAAGGTAATTACTTTTGTATGATAGTATGACTAATTACACAAAATTACAACATAAATTTTGTCCATGATCTTCATCATTCACGCCACCATCACCACCATATATACTCCATCCATTTTCAATTTTGCTACATCATTTTGCTAGTTAGGAACACACTTTCAAGAGCCTTAAAACCCTTAACCATCTCAGCCCACAACCATGAAGATCTAGCTTCAAAAACATCACTTAATCACCATAAGAAAACCCTTACAAAAACACTTCAAGAATCCTTCCAAGAACACAAGTTTACTTCCAATCTTTCATCCAACTCCACCACTCTTTTGATTCTAGGTTTTTACTTCTCTTTTACAGCAACCTTGTCCAAGTAACTTGAGGTAGTACCTTTGCTCATAACCTTATTCGATTCATATATATATAGTTATCTTATTTTATGGTATAAAATTTTAACAACAAGAACATAGTTTGAATGTTTTCAAACTTGTTTGCAAACTAAATAGATCCTTCTAACTTAACTTTTAAAATACTTCAAGACCGGTAATATATCATAAGGATATGCTAACTTAACAAGGTAAAACTTGCTTTTTCAAAGAACACCTTAAAAACTGAATTTACGTCGTCGGAGTACAACCGGGGGCTGTTTTGGGTTGGATAATTAAAAACCATCTTGAACTTTGAATTGGAGGCTTATTTTCTGTAAAATTGATATTTACTATGAATATGTTAACACATAAAAATTTCATGATTTAACTCAAAGTATAAGTATTTTTAGAAAAATAATCATTTAAGGTTGTTTACATGATGGAAAATGATCAACTTCATAAGTTTCACCAAAGTTTGACCTATGACCTGTGATTTCGAATACAAACTAAGGTATTTACAGTTCATATTCTTAAAGAAGGACTCGATCCAAGGAAGTGGCAAGTTGAACCAACGAAAACGGAGTTGTAACGAAGAAACTATGACTAAAACAAGATCGGATATCCAAAACTAGTTTAGCCACGAAAATAATTGGAGAAAAATTAAATAAATCACATCTTTCTAAAATAACATGATATTTTATATATATGTACTCATAATTTAATTTTATATATTTCAGGATCACCCATAAACTATACGAGAAGATTAATCATAAGATCCCATGATTGTACGCAATACGTCTTCTTGACAATATAGGTACCATGGGTCAAGATTAATTCCGACCAATACAAATACGATGGGGGTTTTATTTATTTCGATGGGGGTTTTATTTATTTCAATGGGGGTTTTATTTATTTATTGAACACCTAAATATGAACCATTAAAATTGAATTGCTAACTACGGACTAAGAAGACATTAAAAGTATTATAAGTATATATACGTGACGATTGTTTAAAATGAAAATATATTGATATATTATATATGGATAGGTTCGTGATATCAACCGGAGACCAAGTCAAAATATATATATCTTCAAGGCAAAAGTGAGTATATAGTCCCACTTTTAAACTCTAAATATTTCGGGATGAGAATACATGTATTTTATGTTTTACGATATGGACACAAGTAACTGAAAAATATATTCTACGTTGAGTTGTACCACTGGCATACTTCCCTGTAGCTTGGTAACTACTATTTACAGCGGTATTGTAAACGCGAATCCTGTTGATAGATCTATCGGGCCTGACAACCCCAACCAGACTGGACGACCAGTATTCAACGGTTGCACAGTACTTCGTTTCGTGACTACACTTGGTACGGTGTAGTAAGATTTCATAATAAAGGGAATATGCGACGTGATTAAATGTTAAGTATGGTTACCAAGTGCTCAACCACTTAGAATATTTTTATTAAAATGTTTATATATGAAATCTTGTGGTCTATATATATATATTGCTGCCGGCATTAAACCTATATCTCACCAACTTTATGTTGACGTTTTAAGCATGTTTATTCTCAGGTGATAACTAAAAGCTTCCGCTGCAACATGTTGAATTTAAGCAAGATCTTGAGTATGCATATTTGTGTCAAAAATAAAACTGCATATCGGAGGATTTGTAATGTAAAATATGTTGGAGGTCGTATTGTTATTATCACATGTAAAGTTTGTAAGTCTAAGATTATCGCTAAACGATAATCCTTATTAAGTTGTTTAAACCTTGTATTTGTAATAAAAGCTATGGTTTGTATTGTAAAAACAAATGCAGTTTTTGAAAAATGTCGCATATAGAGGTCAATACCTCGCGATGAAATCATATGTTATTGTATTCGTCCTTATGGTTAAGGTCGGGTTATGACATGTGGTATCAGAGCGGTGGTCTTAGCGAACCAGGTTTGCATTAGTGTGTCTAACTGATAAGTCGTTAGGATACATTAGTAAGTCTGGACTTTGACCGGGTCTGATTTAAAAACCATTGCTTATCATTGTTGGTTAAAATTTATATGTAAATATTATGTAGTACTAATGGGTTAGTTGTTGTGTGATAGATGTCGGGCTCAAAACTTGTTATCACATTCAGTGACTCCGAACCAGAATCTTCAGATGGTGTTCCAGTCATTAACCTATCCGATGACGAAAATAATATCTTTGGGGAAGACTCACAAATTCCGGATGAACCGACTATAGAGAACCCGGAAAGTGAACCCGAGGAGGAAAGTGAACCCGAGGAGGAAAGTGAACCCGAGGAAGAAATACAGGAAATTATAAAAGACAAGTTCGAACTAGGAAAGAAACGAAAGGCTAATGAATTAGAAAATTCAAATCCCGAGTTTAGTGAGGATGATGTGGCACCAACTCCACTAGACACTACCACCCCTATTCCCGCTATTCCTATTCGTTCTATCCCGGCATCCAGTTCTTCAGCCCCACAGCCAAAATATAGGGAGACACCGCCAAAATATAGGCAGACAGCCAGGATAAGCGTTAAGCGATTCTTTGAACCTAAACGTCCTAGAAAATAGACCAAACGATGCGCTGCCGTATTAAACCATGGGATCATATAATGTTTTGTATAATATTATTAGTGTGGTTTGCTTAATGTTCGATGTAAGATAAGCATATGTAAAATAGTGAAGTATGAAATGCAATAATTTTCCATGGTTAAGTATTATTTAGATGGTAGTAATTGGTTCTGTACTAAGCTATTAACTATGGACATTAACGGGTAGGTACTACCCTAGATATAATTATAAAACGCTAATAAGAAGAAAAGGCTTTTATAATAATACCTGGTTCATATTATTAATAAGCTATAATGTACTGTAAATATACACTACATCTATAATATTCCATGTGAATAATTATTTTCTTTTCATTCTTATAGAAGAATATGGCGCGATTGAATCGAATGACGGAACAAGAAGTCGAGGAATTCATCAACCAGCGAGTGAACGACAGAATGTTATGGGTCGAGGCTGCAAGAGCTGCTGCAGTTAACCCAAATCCTCGTGTAGGATGCACCTACAAAACTTTTCAAGCTTGCAAGCCCTCATCATTCAGTGGAACAGAAGGACCGATCGGTTTAACCCGGTGGATAGAAAAGATGGAGACTGTGTTTAAAATCAGTGGTTGTGTTGAAAAGGACATGACCAAGTATGCATCGTGCACTTTACAAGATAGTGCACTCACGTGGTGGAAAAATTATGTGAAGGCTGTAGGAGGAGATGTAGCTTATGATACTCCATGGGAAGAATTCAAAATAATGTTAATCAACGAGTATTGTCCAAGGAACGAGGTTAGGAAGTTGGAAGATGAATTACGAAGCCTGAAGGTTGTTGGTACTGAAATCACCAACTACAATCAGCGATTCATGGAATTAGTTTTGCTATGTCCTGAATTGGTTCCAACCGAAGAACGGAAGATTGAAATGTACAAAGATGGTTTGCCCAAAAAGGTCAAGGAAAATGTTACAGCATCGAAACCTAAGACAATTCATGAAGCTATAACCATGGCAAACGAGCTAATGGATCAGGTCATCATGGATAAGAAAGTATCCAATACTGATGTGAAGGTATCAGGTAACAAAAGAAAGTGGAATGGAAATTATGATCGAGGTAACCAACAACAATCTTTTAGGAAACAAGAAATCACGCAAGGTGCGGGTAGTGGTTTAAGCTTTGGTTACAAAGGACAAAATCCTTTATGTAACCGATGCCACAAACATCACTCTGGCTACTGTAATGTGGTATGCAACAAATGTAATCGAAAGGGTCATCTTGCTGAAGATTGTAGGGCTCTCGTTACAAATACAAATGGTACCAAGACTCCTGCCACCAATGCAAATAGAACTGCTTTGGCTACCATTACTTGTTATGGGTGTGGAAAACAAGGTCACTATAAGAGCCAGTGCCCGAATCCTGAGAAGAATATCGGACCTGCACGTGGGAGAGCATTTATTATTAATGCTAGAGAGGCATGTGAAGACCCGGAGCTTGTTACTGGTACGTTTACCATTAATAACTTATCAGCATCTATTATATTTGATACTGGTGCCGATAGAAGTTACGTGTGTAGAAATTTTTACACTAAATTGAATTGTTCATCATTACCTCTAGATGCTAAGTACATGATTGAGTTAGCTAATGGTAAACTAATTAAAGCCGATAAAATTTTTCGTGATTGTAAAATAAATTTAGCCGGAGAAACGTTTAAAATTGACTTGATACCCGTAGAATTAGGAAGTTTTGATGTAATAGTCAGCATGGACTGGATGTCCAAAGTAGGAGCTGAAGTTGTGTGTGCCAAGAAGGCAATTCGCATTCCTTGTAAGGATAAAATGCCGGTGATGATTTATGGAGAGAAGGGTAACTCAAAGCTAAAACTCATTAGCTGTTTGAAAGCCAAGAAGTGTTTAGAAAAGGGATGTTATGCTATTCTAGCACATGTTAATAAAGTCGAAAAGAAAGAAAAAGAGAAGTGCATCAACGACGTGCCTGTGGCAAGAGATTTTCCTGAAGTTTTTCCGGAAGAGTTGCCGGGATTACCTCCATTTAGATCTGTAGAATTTCAAATAGATTTAGTACCAGGAGTTGCACCAGTTGCCCGTGCTCCATATAGACTTGCACCGTCCGAGTTAAAAGAACTTCAGAGTCAGTTAAAAGAATTACTGGATCGTGGATTCATACGACCAAGTACTTCACCGTGGGGAGCTCCGATTCTATTTGTTAAAAAGAAAGATGGATCTTTTAGGATGTGTATAGATTATCGTGAATTAAATAAGTTAACTATCAAAAATCGGTATCCACTACCGAGAATTGACGACTTATTTGATCAACTCCAAGGATCATGTGTGTACTCAAAAATTGACCTAAGATCGGGCTATCATCAATTACGCGTCAAAGAAGAAGATATACCGAAAACTGCTCTTCGGACACGTTACGGTCATTACAAATTTTTGGTCATGCCGTTTGGATTGACGAATGCGCCAGCTGTATTCATGGACCTCATGAATCTAGTTTGTAGTCCATATTTAGATAAGTTTGTTATTGTTTTCATTGATGACATTCTTATCTATTCCAAGAGTGAGCAAGAGCATGAGCAGCATTTAAGGTTAATATTAGAGTTGTTGAGAAAAGAACAGCTATACGCTAAATTTTCTAAGTGTGCTTTCTGGTTGAAAGAAGTGCAATTTCTTGGTCACGTTATTAGTAGCAAAGGAATTCAGGTTGATCCAGCTAAAATTGAGGCCATTGAAAAATGGGAGACTCCTAAAACACCAATGCAGATACGCCAATTTTTAGGTTTAGCCGGTTATTATAGAAGGTTTATTCAAGTTTTTTCCCGAATAGCTAAGCCGTTGACAGCATTAACGCAAAAAGGGAAGAAATACGAATGGACCTCGGAGCAGGAGAACGCATTTCAATTACTGAAGAAGAAGTTAACTACGGCGCCTATTTTATCGTTACCTGAAGGGAACGATGATTTTGAAATATATTGTGACGCTTCGCGACAAGGTTTTGGTTGTGTTCTTATGCAATGAAAGAAAGTTATTACATACGCATCCCGACAATTGAAGATTCACGAGCGGAATTATACGACGCATGATCTAGAACTGGGAGCAGTCGTGTTTGCGTTGAAGATATGGAGACACTACTTATATGGGGTTAGATGCACTGTGTTTACTGATCATAAAAGTCTTCAACATATTTTCGATCAGAAACAGCTGAACATGAGGCAACGTAGGTGGGTCGAGCTGATAAACGACTACGATTGTGAGATTCGCTATCATCCCGGGAAAGCGAATGTAGTGGCCGATGCTTTAAGCAGAAAGGAACGAGAACCAATTCGAGTACGAGCAATGAACATAAAAATTCGCATGAATCTCAACTCACAAATCAAAGAGGCTCAACGAGAAGCTCTTACTAAAGAAAACATAGGAAATGAAATAATGAAGAAGTATGGGAAACAACTCATTATGCAGGAAGATGGAATTCGATATTTTGCAAACCGTATTTGGGTACCAAAGTTGGGTGGATTAAGGAAGTTAATATTGAATGAGGCACATAAGACAAGATACTCGATACATCCTAGAGTTGAAAAGATGTATCAAGATCTTAAGACGCATTATTGGTGGCCTAATTTGAAGACAGACGTTGCAACATATGTTGGGGAATGTTTAACTTGTTCCAAAGTCAAAGCAGAACACCAGAAGCCGTCAGGATTACTTCAACAACCAGAAATCCCAGAATGGAAATGGAATGGTATTACTATGGATTTCATCACAAAATTACCTAAGACTGCCTGGGGTTATGACACCATTTGGGTAATAGTTGATCGTCTCACCAAATCTGCACATTTCTTGCCTATAAAGGAAACGGATAGAATGGAGAAACTATTACGATTATACATAAAGGAAATTGTTTCAAGGCATGGAATACCTATTTCCATTATATCCGATCGTGATAGTAGATTTACATCAAAGTTCTGGCAAACACTACAGGAGGCCCTAGGAACTCGTTTGGATATGAGTACCGCATATCATCCGCAAACTGACGGGCAGAGTGAAAGAACAATTCAGACTCTTGAAGACATGCTTAGGGCATGTGTGATCGATTTTGGAAACGGATGGGATAAATATCTACCATTAGCAGAATTCTCGTATAATAATAGTTATCATGCGAGCATTAAAGCTGCACCATTCGAAGCACTGTATGGAAGGAAGTGTAGATCCCCTATCTGTTGGAACGAAGTAGGAGATCGACAATTAACTGGACCCGAGATCATCCATGAAACTACTGAGAAGATAGTGCAAATCAAGGAGAAATTGAAAACAGCCCGTAGTCGCCAAAAGAGCTACGCCGATGTCCGAAGGAAACCATTAGAGTTTCAGATCAGTGACATGGTTATGTTAAAGGTGTCACCTTGGAAAGGTGTAATACGTTTTGGAAAAAGGGGTAAACTAAACCCAAGGTATGTAGGCCCGTTTAAAATTATCGAACGCATCGGACCGGTAGCTTATCGACTCGAGTTACCGCAACAACTCGCCGGAGTACATAATACATTTCACGTCTCGAACCTTAAAAAGTGTCTTGCAAAGGAAGACCTCACCATTCCTCTTGAAGAAATTCAAGTTGACGAGAAACTACAATTCATAGAAGAACCAATCGAGATCATGGACCGTGAAGTTAAACGGCTCAAGCAGAGCAACATACCGATCGTTAAAGTTCGTTGGAATGCACGAAGAGGTCCCGAGTTTACTTGGGAGTGAGAGGATCAAATGAAACAAAAATACCCGCATTTGTTTCCCGATGACGCAAAATAGGTACGATTTTAAAATTTCGGGACGAAATTTATTTAACGGGTAGGTACTGTAATGACCCGGACTTTTTCGATCTATCTATACTTATAAGATTAATATTTACATAAATTAAACCTTACCAACATGATAAGTAACCCAAATTGTTGAGACTTATGTTTTTGAAAAGAGATTTACACAACGTTTGACCGTCTAGTTTGACCGATGATATCACGAACTATATAACATATGATAATTATACGTTTGTGTATATATATGTATATATACATATTTAACATGATCTAAGGATGTTTTAATATCTCATTTTATATTAATAACAATAATTTATAAGTATATTTTGAAACTACTAACTTAAGTTTTCAAAACGAAAACTTTAAGTAACGTTTTTTGATATAAATACTTATAACCTATAATGTTTATACATATATCGTATATGTAATGTATTTAATTACTTTTTAAGGACTTAAATACATAAAACAATATAAGTATATTCACAAAAGATAACTATATTTGAATCCTCGTTCCGTTTTCACAAGATTTCTATACGTATATTTAGAGTATATGTACTCGTATCATACCTAGCTTCTATACGTATTTACTATTGGTATATACACATCAAATCACCACCAACCAGCCCTTGTTCATGCCTTATGTATAAGGTAACTCTCTTGTTCATGCCTTAAGTATAAGGTAATTACTTTTGTATGATAGTATGACTAATTACACAAAATTACAACATAAATTTTGTCCATGATCTTCATCATTCACGCCACCATCACCACCATATATACTCCATCCATTTTCAATTTTGCTACATCATTTTGCTAGTTAGGAACACACTTTCAAGAGCCTTAAAACCCTTAACCATCTCAGCCCACAACCATGAAGATCTAGCTTCAAAAACATCACTTAATCACCATAAGAAAACCCTTACAAAAACACTTCAAGAATCCTTCCAAGAACACAAGTTTACTTCCAATCTTTCATCCAACTCCACCACTCTTTTGATTCTAGGTTTTTACTTCTCTTTTATAGCAACCTTGTCCAAGTAACTTGAGGTAGTAACTTTGTTCATAACCTTATTCGATTCATATATATATAGTTATCTTATTTTATGGTATAAAATTTTAACAACAAGAACATAGTTTGAATGTTTTCAAACTTGTTTGCAAACTAAATATATCCTTCTAACTTAACTTTTAAAATACTTCAAGACCAGTAATATATCATAAGGATATGCTAACTTAACAAGGTAAAACTTGGTTTTTCAAAGAACACCTTAAAAACTGAATTTACGTCGTCGGAGTACAACCGGGGGCTGTTTTGGGTTGGATAATTAAAAACCATCTTGAACTTTGAATTGGAGGCTTATTTTCTGGAAAATTGATATTTACTATGAATATGTTAACACATAAAAATTTCATGATTTAACTCAAAGTATAAGTATTTTTAGAAAAATAATCATTTAAGGTTGTTTACATGATGGAAAATGATCAACTTCATAAGTTTCACCAAAGTTTGACCTATGACCTGTGATTTCGAATACAAACTAAGGTATTTACAGTTCATATTCTTAAAGAAGGACTCGATCCAAGGAAGTGGCAAGTTGAACCAACGAAAACGGAGTTGTAACGAAGAAACTATGACTAAAACAAGATCGGATATCCAAAACTAGTTTAGCCACGAAAATAATTGGAGAAAAATTAAATAAATCACATCTTTCTAAAATAACATGATATTTTATATATATGTACTCATAATTTAATTTTATATATTTCAGGATCACCCATAAACTATACGAGAAGATTAATCATAAGATCCCATGATTGTACGCAATACGTCTTCTTGACAATATAGGTACCATGGGTCAAGATTAATCCCGACCAATACAAATACGATGGGGGTTTTATTTATTTCGATGGGGGTTTTATTTATTTCGATGGGGGTTTTATTTATTTATTGAACACCTAAATATGAACCATTAAAATTGAATTGCTAACTACGGACTAAGAAGACATTAAAAGTATTATAAGTATATATACGTGACGATTGTTTAAAATGAAAATATATTGATATATTATATATGGATAGGTTCGAAATATCAACCGGAGACCAAGTCAAAATATATATATCTTCAAGGCAAAAGTGAGTATATAGTCCCACTTTTAAACTCTAAATATTTCGGGATGAGAATACATGTATTTTATGTTTTACGATATGGACACAAGTAACTGAAAAATATATTCTACGTTGAGTTGTACCACTGGCATACTTCCCTGTAGCTTGGTAACTACTATTTACAGCGGTATTGTAAACGCGAATCCTGTTGATAGATCTATCGGGCCTGACAACCCCAACCGGACTGGACGACCAGTATTCAACGGTTGCACAGTACTTCGTTTCGTGACTACACTTAGTACGGTGTAGTAAGATTTCATAATAAAGGGAATATGCGACGTGATTAAATGTTAAGTATGGTTACCAAGTGCTCAACCACTTAGAATATTTTTATTAAAATGTTTATATATGAAATCGTGTGGTCTATATATATATATTGCTGCCGGCATTAAACCTATATCTCACCAACTTTATGTTGACGTTTTAAGCATGTTTATTCTCAGGTGATAACTAAAAGCTTCCGCTGCAACATGTTGAATTTAAGCAAGATCTTGAGTATGCATATTTGTGTCAAAAATAAAACTGCATATCGGAGGATTTGTAATGTAAAATATGTTGGAGGTCGTATTGTTATTATCACATGTAAAGTTTGTAAGTCTAAGATTATCGCTAAACGATAATCCTTATTAAGTTGTTTAAACCTTGTATTTGTAATAAAAGCTATGGTTTGTATTGTAAAAACAAATGCAGTTTTTGAAAAATTTCGCATATAGAGGTCAATACCTCGCGATGAAATCATATGTTATTGTATTCGTCCTTATGGTTAAGGTCGGGTTATGACAGTTTAGGTCAAGGTTTTGGCAATCACTACATGAAGCTTTAGGAACTCGTATGGATATGAGCAATGCATAAACCGATGGACAAAGCGAAAGGACCAGTCAGACTCTTAAAGACATTCTTAGAGCATGTGTGATCGATTTCGGAAACGGATGGGATAAATATTTACCATTGGCAGAATTCTCGTATAACAACAGTTATCATAATTCTCGTATTAAAGCTGCACCATTCGAAGCACTTTATGGAAGAAAGTGTAGATCCCCTATCTGTTGGAACGAAGTAGGTGACAGATAACTGACTGATCCCGAGATCATACAGGAGACTACTGAAAAGATTGTACAAATCAAGGAGAGATTGAAGACCGCCCAAAGTCGTCAAAAGAGCTATGCTGATGTTCGAAGGAAGCCGTTAGAATTTTAGGTTGATGACATGGTTATGTTAAAGGTGTCACCTTGGAAAGGTCTGATACTCTTTGGTAAGAGGGCTAAACTGAACCCAAGATACGTAGGATCATTCAAGATCATCGAACGTATTGGACCGGTGGCTTATCGACTTAAGCTACCACAACAACTTGCTGGAGTACAAAATACCTTTCACGTCTCGAACCTAAGGAAATGCCTTGAAAAATAAGACCTCACTATTCCTCTTGAAGAAATCCAGATCGACGAGAAACTGCATTTTATAGAAGAGCATGTCGAAATCATGGACCGTGAAGTCAAACAGCTCAAGCAAAGCAACATACCTATAGTTAGGGTTCATTGGAATCTTCGTAGAGGTCCTGAGTTCACTTGGGAAAGAGAGGACCAGATGAAACAGAAGTATCCACATCTGTTTACAAACACCGCCCATTGAATAGGTACTACTTCAAATTTCGGGAATAAATTTATTTAATGGGTAGGTATTGTGATGACCCGGATTTTTCCGACTACTTGATTATACTATTTACATGCTTTAATAATTTCAACTTGATAAGCAATGAATTTTAATAAGTCTTGAACTTCCAGAAAGAATTTTATATAAGCAGTTGACCACCCTTTTATTCCTACGATTCACGAACGTCATAACTTGTATTAATTATATATATGTGTGTGTGTGTGTGTGTGTATATATATATATATATATATATATATATATATATATAGGGGCAGGATCAATGGGGAAGTAACCAATCGGGGGGAAGCGGGGGGAAGCAAAAAAAAATTTCGTTTTTTTTGAATTTTTTTTCCGGCATCAAGATCACACGAAAATATGAACATTTAGAAGAGACACTTCGTGATGAATGTTATTATTTAGGCGGGAAAACGATCGACAAAAATAACATTCAAGATAATATTGTTCGTGAAGAATATGAACGTTTTTTTCTTCATGTTTTGTGAAGCAAAATTTAGCCCGATTTAGAGTTTAGGGTTTAGGGTTTAGGGTTTGGTGTTTTGGGTTTATTCCATAAATCCAAAACACCGAACCCTAAACCCTAAACCCTAAACTCTAAACCGTTCGTGTTAAAAACTCAATCTAAATCCTAAATCTAAACCCTAAACCCTAAATTTCTAAACCCTAATATCTAAACCCTATAAACCCTAATATCTAAACCCTAATATCTAAACCCCAATAGCTAAAACCTCAAAATACGCTCGAAAAACACGATAATTGTTATATATTACTTCTTCGAGCGTTTTCCCGCCAAAATAAAAACATTTATCACAAAGTGTATCTATTAAATGTTCATATTTTCATCTCATCTACAATGTTCGTGAACAAAGTTTTTTCAAAAAAAAAAAAAAAAAAGTTTTTGCGTCCCCGCTTCCCCCCGAATGGTTACTTCCCTCTTGATCCTACCATATATATATATATATATATATATATATATATATATATATATATATATATATATATATATATATATATATATATGATAATTAAATATCTCATTAAGTATATTAACAAAGTATTATATATATATATATATTTTCATATTACTAATTTAAAGAGTTTTCGAACAATATATATATATATATATATATATATATATATATATATATATATATATATATATATATATATATATATATATATATATATATATATATATATATATATATATATATATATATTATTATTATTTAAACGACGTAATTAACTTATGTTAAAATGTATTTACGTACAATGTATTACGAGTGTAAATACATCCTTAAAAGTATTAAATACACTTTATAATATACAAATACATATAACGGATAGCTATACTCGTATTTTCGTTCAATTTCCTCAAGAATTCTACTCGTATTCATACGTTATTTTTACCCGTATTATACACAGCTTCTAGAAGTATTAACTATTGGTATATACCAATAGAAATCTGCAATTATTTGTGTAATAGGTCATCCATGACCTAATCAATTTAATATGTCATCCATGACTTAATACATTTTAACTTATCTTAGATGTTTTCACTGAAAACCAATTTTTCAAGCCTATTAATAAGCACAATTTCTAACTCATTTTTACACATTCATTTTCTAAATTTTATTTCTAATTTTCACACATACTTGCAAGAACTCTCTCAATTTTTGTTCTACTACTTCTTTCCAGCAACTTTACATTCTAAACTTGAGGTAAAAACTCTACTTCAACTCTTGTTCAATTCATATGTTTATAGCTATCTATATAAGAGTTTATAAACTAGAACATTGTTTAGTTGATTTTAAACTTGTTTATAAAACTAATCTAATCTTTCTAACTTAACTCTAATAACAATTATTTATATATATTATGATGTTATATTAAGTTAATATAAGAACTTATAACTTGTACATACGAAGAACACCTTAAAACTTAACATATATCGTTTAATCTCCATTCGGTAAAAAGCGGGCTGTTTTGGGTTGGGAATTAAAAACCTATCTTGGACTTTGAGTTCAAGGCTAAGACTTTGGAAATATGTTAATATATGTAAATAAGACTTCCAGTATTTTTTTCATGATTTTAGACAAAGTGGAAGTATTTTATCAAAAATCATATATTGGGTGGATGTGGGGATTTTTCCAAATCTGTCCACCGACACAAAAAGAGGGTAAAGCTCTAAATATTACTACTTGGGCTGAACTTTTCGAATTTGTTTTGTAAAACTTACTTCCTAAGGAATTCATAGCACTTTGATTCACTTTAAACGGGGTTGAAATGAATATTTGGCGAGCAAAATAAAATCTGCTAAAATTAACGTTATATGGATGAAATTTATATTATAAAATCTATACTAACCTTATCCTAGCTAACTTATCCTATATCCTACATGTATTTATACATGTCTTGATCCCTTCCTAGTAGAAATACAATTTATAATAGTCAGGGTTAATTCTATGACAATATATTATAGTCTTAATAAAAATCGTAAGACACCATATATATATATATATATATATATATATATATATATATATATATATATATATATATATATATATATATATATATATATATATATATATATATATATATATATATATATATGACTTGATATCCATAGACACGTATACAATGTTTTGACATATCATGTTGACATCATCTATATATATTATTTTGAATAACCCATAAGACACTCTATGCGGTAATGCTTGAGTTAGCATATAATGGGTTGAGGTTGATTCTAAAATAATATATATACCATGGGTTGTGATAGAGTCTGAGACATGTCTACAATGGGGCGTGGGGTAATTCAGACAATATACATATCATGTGTCTTAATTATATTAAGACAATATATAATAGTGTTAGTTAATTCTAACACGATATACATATTTATATATATACATATATATTATTGGACTATTGGACTATCGGACTGTTGGACAATATTTGGACTACTAACAAGGGACTACTAACATAAAAATGATAAAAAATTATTATATAAGTATTCTATAAACTTGAATTGTTATTTTAATCATATGTGGTATTATTTTCTGAAACATTATTATTGTTATAGGTTCGTGAATCCAAGGACGACGGCCATATTTTTAATAAGTTGAAAACTTATTATTAATATACTTTTACTACCGTGAGTATATAGTCCCATTTTTAAACTCTAAAAATATTTTGGGATGAGAATACATGCATTTTATGTTTTACGCCATGGACACAAGTACTCAAAATATATACTACGTTAAGTTGTGCCACCTTGCATATCTTCCCTAATAGCTTGTTAACTAATATTTACATGTTGTAAGAACATGTAAGCGCGAATCCTATTGATAGATCTATCGGGTTTGACAACCCCAACCGGGCTAGTCGCTCTAGTATCGTAAACAGTTGCATAGTACTTCGTTTTACTACACTTGGTACAGTGTAGGGAGATTTCATAATAAAGGGAATATGCTACATTAATGGTTAAGTATGGTTACCGAAGCGCTCAACAACTTATAGAATATCTTTATTGAAATGTTTGTAACTATGAAATCTTGTGGTCTATATTTATATCGATGCTAGCTTTAAACCTATATATCTCACCAACCTTTGTGTTGACTATTTAAGCATGTTTATTCTCAGGTCCTTAAGAAAGTCTTCCGCGGTTGCATTATCTGATCAAGCTGTGCATGGAGTCTCATGCTTTTGTTTAAATGAAGTGTTGCATTCAATAAAACATTTGTCATGTATTATATTAGACTGTTATGTCACGTGTGTAGTGTTTGAAAACCGATGTATTATGGGAATTATTCCTTAAATAATCACCCAATTGTTTAAAATATGCATTATGTATAATAATGGTGTGCTTTTTATGAAACGAATGCAATATTTTCTAAAACGTATCATATAGAGGTCAAATACCTCGCTATGGGACCAATGAAAATGTAGTGCATTTATAGTAATATGGACGGGTCTTTTCATTAACATTTCTCTAAAAGAGAATACGACACACACATCCCCTAGCCGAGGGATCACACCTTGCTCATCAAACCCGCTCATTTAACACTTAATGAGCACAATCCTATTACTACTTTGGGTGGTAATTCAAACCCACACTACCGACTATAATTTAGCCCAAATTACACTCGTCACCAAATAGACCAACCCTAGGTCCCAACACTAGATCACTAGCTTGTTAGTGATCGTATTAAAATGTCACTTACACTAATTCTTATAACATAAGCAATATTGACCCATATTGCATTTGACCGTATTTGACTTATGTCAAGTTAACCCATAATCACTAACGGCTTGTGATTATGTCACCAAAACACCAATTAACACATAAACCAAGTATTTACATACTTGATTCATCAAAATTTGACTTAAATCTTAGTTTTGACAACAAACCCATTTCAACAGCCAATTTTGACTACCAACATGTTCTTATGAACATCTTAATCACCCTAACACTTTTATTCTAGTGATTAACACTAAGAACCATGACAAATATATCCCAAAATGTCATCTAACCCTAAACCCACATCATTAAGGTTTACATATGTAACGACCCGGCTTTTTCGACTTGCTTTTGTGCCTTGTGTTTTTGCGAAACTGCGTATTTGTGCGTACTGTGTTACTTTATACTCTGAAAACTTGATTTACGTGGTTTACTTCCATTTATATGTTAAAACGTGCCTTAGAGTACGTAGGATACATAACTTGATCATTGGAAGCCTTTATAACCGTTAGTGTTATTTGACGTTTCGAATAAACCGCGAACTTGCGCGCACGTTTAACTTTTGTCATAATCGGAATATTATGACTGCGAAATATTAATTATTATTTTATAATAATAATTACCTGGGTTTTTGGATGCTTAATTACGCGTAGTAATTTAATTATGCACAATAGTTAGTCTTGTTGGACTTTCTACCTTGTTGGGCTCAAGCCCACCCTACTCTAGCTAGTGACCCAATTAATTAGCCCTTGTCCATGTCATCAATCCTTGTCAAATTCCTTGCTTATAAATACTAGCCCTTGTCCATGTCATCAATCCTTGTCAAATTCCTTGCTTATAAATACTAGCCATTTACCTCTCATTCAAATCACTTGCTCATTTTGGTTTTCACACACACTTGTTCTTTCTTTCTTTCCTTTCTAGTATTTCTTGTTGACGACCTTTCGGACCGACTTACTACTTGCGTACTTTCATTACCGACTTTACCGCTTTTATCACTGTGAGTTATAGCATTCCCTTTTTACTTTAACTTATTTTGGGAACTGAGAATACATGCGGATTTTATGTTTTACATACTAGGCACGAGTACTCAAACTTATATATGTGTGGGTTATACAACGGCATAAACATTCCCTTTAGCTCGGTAACGTTTAATCATTGGTTTTTGAACCATGAATGCGAATCTTAGATATGGATCTATAGGGTTTGACATCCCCACTCGGGCTAGTCGCGCTAGCATTTAACGAGTGTTTAATACTTCGTAAACATACGCACTTGCCAAGTGTACTTTCAGGGGGTGATATATTATTTAAACGTTAAGTTAGTTACCGAGTGCCCACGGTTGAGCATATACTTAAACATACTTATTTGGATTACTATTTTGAAACGCTCGTTGTAGCACTGAAATCTCGTGGCCTACTTACATTACTGTTATACTTAAACTATAGCTCACCAACCTTTGTGTTGACGTTTTTAAGCATGTTTTTCTCAGGTGCTTAAGGTTGCTTCTGCTGTTGTACTAGTCTTGCTGTAGACAACCCGCTGCTTTAGAGATGTCCCGCATGAACGTTTACTTTTGCATACAAACTTTATTACAATTATTATTTGCTTCTACTTAGTGAAGCATGCTTTTGGGTTGTAAAACATTCGATGTTGGTTATGACATCACTATTTATATGAATGCAAACTTCTTTTGAAATCGCATATAGTACTTAACCTTGTAATGATCCTGTTGTTGATGGTCCGTACATGATGATTTAGTACGGGACATCACATTTGGTATCAAAGCATTGGTTGTAGGGAATTAGGTTGCATTAGTGAGTCTAAGACCGACCCGAGTAGGATTCACTAATAGGACTAATCTATAACTTGTTAGTTTACTTGTTTCCGCTGAACTTACTGCATGCCGCTGCTTACTTTTACTGCTATATGCCGTATGCTACTACCTGTTTTCACTACTGCATGCTATTATCTGCTTTCGATTGCATGCAACTGTGTTATATTACTGCATGTTACCGTTTACTACTACTGCCTGTCACTGCTTACTTCTACTGCTGTATGAACTTACTGCATGCTACCGTTTCCTTTTACTGCTATGTAAACTCGCTGTATGCCTTTGTTTACTCTCGCTACTGCAAACTACTATCTGCTTTTAACATGTTACCTCGGTATGATACTGTTACTATTACCATGTTACGTGCTGTCGTAAACTATCTAGGCTGCTGTAGTTGATATGCCTGATTACACTCTTGCTACATGCCTATTGTTCGCTATACCGACTTGGAGAACTCATCCTTCCGAGTTCAGATGTTTTCCCGAACTACTTTCCCACTCGTCTAACCATAAGAACTAATAGTGTAATCAACCTGTTACTACTGCTCCACCGTTCCAGGGATCGAAACATTACTTCACGCGATCTAGAAGATTGTACAGTTGACACATACCCTGTACGCTTTTGTGACCGTCACTTAACTCTTTCATTCCTTACCACAGCTCGACGGTCTAACGACACTTCTGGACTTAGGTCCCTAACACTTCTATATTTAGGCATTGAAGAAGTCGGGAAGGCATTCCCTTTAACGAGGTCATAGTGTCTTCTACTGATGCTCAGCCATACCCACGGACTTGGGAGTCGCCTCGAGACATATCGTATCACTACTTGCTACACGTACAACTCGGCACGAGACCCAGATTGAATTTCTAGAAAGGAATCTAACGATGTTACTTGAACCCGAATATTTTGAAGAAATTTCGGAGCACTTAGGCATTGATGCATGACCTATGGAGCTTACGCATCCACACCGAGAAACCGTGAGATTGATTATGTAGATTTTATTTTAAGACAACACAGGTAAAGCACCGTTAGATAAAATTGAGTAGAACTTGAAGTGATCACGTCACATTGACAATATGAAGTGATATTGGAATGAACGTACGATTTAGTACAATATAATGACGCCAGGCCAGCGTGATTATATTGAAGTAAATCATGCAGAAGTTCCAATGTTACTACATGAGGAATATGAGGTGGTCCAGGGAAAATTTTGGCAGGGATCACTTGAGCATACACATTATAGTCTGTTAAGGGTAGGGAAGGAATAACCACGTAGCCCAGATACTGTACAAGAGGGGCCTTGATTACAGAATTGATAACCCGAAAATTTGTTATAGATATCGACACCCTGGGCATTTAATGAAAAAGTTCTCATATAGGAAAAACTTTAAACTTACCTGCGGTAAAGAAATCATTATGGAAACTTGCATGGATCCTGATTCTTGTTAGGGTACGTTTCGGCACAATGTTTTATTGTTTCGGAGTTGTTTAATACTAGAATGATATAAACCTTACATCTAAGAACCTTAGCATTATCATGAATAGTAAACCATCAACAACAATGGGAATTAAGTATTCTATAGGACACAAGCAAATGGTAAACTGAGGAAGATAGAGGAATAATTTAAGGTAGTACTTTAAGATTAACAGGTGGGTCATTGGAGATGACCTCGTATTAACCAAACTTGGAAGTTTTAATGTAGTAGTTGAAAAGGGATTAGTTACCTACGTACAGGCATACGCTATTCGAAAAGATTGATAGAATTTTTTCACAGTAGTACAGTAAGATTTGATTTGGAATGAACTTTAAGCTTAACCTAATACTCATCGAGCCAGGAAGCTTTGATGAAATAGTTGGAACGAACTGACTTTCAAGGAGGAAAGCGGAATTTATTTATAATGGGAAAAATTTATTTGTATACCTCGCAAGAATGGTGAAACTATTATGGGGAGAGATGTAGCCCGAAAACGGAACCTTATTAGTTACATGACAACACCCCGAAATCCCACAATGGAAATGGGAAGAAATTCATCATTAACTACCAGAGACGGTATGCGGATAGGACATCATCTCGGTTATTATTGACCATCTCGCCAAAACTGCTCACTTTCTAGCCATGAAAGAAACCGATATAATGGACAAACTTGCACAGCGATACTTAAAGGAAATTGTATACCGTCACTTCAGCAATTCAAATTCTATATTGAGGATTACCCAAGAATCTCATTTGATACTCATTCTTACGCAACTCTAAATCCTAATTTATTACGAGGAATTTCTTATTCGATGATAACCACAACCTCATCCTTCTCACTTCAATATTAGTCATACCAGTTCGAAATTTTCCTAAAATCAATGAGTGGTTAACCCTCATCCTCATACTGTCCCATTCGTACCTCACTCATAAGCAACAGCTTCACACTTAGGCATTTTTGGTCAAGGAACTTATGCCCTACTAATAGTTGTCAATCTCATCTAAATTTAATGGTTTTTATTACCTCAAATATCACTCGAAATTTTCAAAAGTCTTTTACTCGATTCTCATCAATCTTTTCCAACTTGTAACCTCCGAAATATGAAAAATTTTATTTGCCAAAATTTTACACACATTATTTTACTGTGCTATCCTCTCAAAGCTTTATAAAAATAAATTTATTTTATCTGCCATTCATGCAAATTTTTGAAATCGTATCCGTTATGTAAAATAAAGTAAATGATTACTTATTTTTGACAAATACATATGAAACTTTACTTTCACTTTTACAAATCAAATCTTTTATTCAGAAGATATTATACTTTGAACGGTACGTGTTGTACATAACCCTAATTTACTAAGAACTTCGTTTCTTCTCTTGCATTGTCACCATAAACAATTTCTATAAAACTTTCGTTGCGTATTATACAAAACTTTTCGTGTTATTCGTATCCAAGTCATCCTAAAAGCTTTATAACCGTCGAAATCGAAAGATTCATGTGTATGTGATAAAGGCACTGACTACCACGTCATGCAAGGCCTTCGGGCATCCGCTAACACTTAAACCATTCAAAACTATTACGTTACCCCATGTATTTATTTCACCACACGTGTTGGAACAATGCTCTTTCTTACATGGCTCTAAGTCCTGACTAATTCCAAGGAATTCTCATTTAGTGGAATTAATACCATCATTATTCTGGCTTTAATACTAGTCATAACCTGTTTGGCACTTTGCAAATTCAAGAAGCAATTAACTTCTCATCCTCGTGCTTTATCCTTCGTACCTCACTTTTAGCGACGGCTTCGCACGTAAATATTTTTGGCCCAAAGACTTGTGTCCTGATAATTACCAAAACTACATTTATGTCACTAGTTTTCATTACCTAGTAACTGGTCACCCGAGGATTCCAAGCTTTTTTTTTTCACTCAATCTTTTTCAACTCGTAACCTTTGAAATACGAAAAACTATGCTTATCAATTTTTTTATTACACGTTGTTTATTTGTGCTAAAAACTTTTCGGTCACAAGATTTACAGACAATGAAAGTACTAAAAGCTTTTCGGTCACTTAAACGATATATAAAATCATATATGTATAAATTTATACTTACTTATTTTGATACTAAGTTATATCTTCAAAATATTTAAAAATCGCTCCTTTACCGAGTTATTCAACTTAAGTCAAATAGTTTTAAGCAAAATGGTACACGTTGTACCTACTCCTAAATTTACTAGGAACTTCGTTCCGTCTACGTTGTCACAACAAGCGTTTAAAGGTTTTGTTTTTCAAAACCCCTTTAGTTGATTTTATTAAAGGTTTTCATATTAGACTACACCATGTATGGATCACACTTTTCTCGCCCTCCGTTAGAGATGAAAATTACTATTAAGATCTTTGTTAAAAAAAAAAAAAAAAAAAAAAAAAAAACCTTGAGCCACTTTGGATGGCGGTTTTATAAAATTTGTGAGAAAATCTTTGCGCCCATAAAATGTTCTTTTAAAAGCTAAACATGACAAAAACGCGGGCCAATAAATCAATTTTTTTTAGGTACACTCATTGGCCACCCTATTGTAGGAAAGGTACTAGGTGGGTTACTGTTCTCAATACTTCACGGCAAATCACAACGCCCTCTTAAACCTCATCTCTATGAATCAGTATGTTGAGACACAAGAATCATATTTGGAGATTCTTTTCACTCGGAGTAAACCATTCGTTAGAACCAAGGGTTCACGTATCTTCTCATCCGCACAACCCCTTAAGTACACGGATAAATTCGGAACAAACCACTCGAAGAGTTCACTCTCAATTCAAAGACCACACCTTTCGTGCGACTTTCCTTCAGAAATGTAATATAAGATACTTTGAGAATCTATGAATCTTTTTATCCCTTGGGAGGGGACTGCTTAAAACATTTACGACACTGATGTGGATACTCTATATGTTCCTTCCTTCATTGGTTGCAACTGTATGTTGCTCTAGTTAACGTTAACCCTACTTCAACATGTAACTGAAAGGATGAAGTTACATTACAGAACTGTGCTTTCATTTCATCCAAGGGTAGGTTCACCTGCAGTATGGTAAACTAGGTGATATTCCTCATTGTTCGTTCAGACCGTTCTGAAGGCACTATGAATAATTATGGCTTGCAAGTCCAATTGATCACTTTTAGCTAAAATCTCAATTCACTTATTCAAATGAAACGTTCTTAAATATCGAGTTCCTATGCCTATGGCCTCCTTCCGAAACCAAGAGATTGGTAAAATCCGTGGCTAACGCTATCCAGACATCAAATCGCATGGTTGTAATCACTATGTTTTCCATTCTACCGTCAGCTTATATTACGACATTCACGCTCAATATTTTAGATGAGCTTAGAATCATTCATGATGCATTTCACGCATCCAACTTACCGAAGATGCCTGTAAGCCTAGACACACCATCTTTCTTTTTGTAGATATACATTCAGATGACATACTCAGGTTAATCGGAAACGGAATCGATTTGTTGATCTCTTAGGACAAGAGACTTAATTAATGGCATGTACCCATTCTTACTTTCATACACCGAAATACCTTTCAGGGTAAATAACTTACTTCTGAGCCCACGGGTCTCACGGAACTTTGATACACCCCTCTTAATCGATTACGGTACCATTTTTTTTCACTCCTCAAATTTCGGGACGAAATTTCCATTAACAGGTGGGTAATGTAACGACCCGGCTTTTTCGACTTGCTTTTGTGCCTTGTTTTTTGCAAAACTGCGTATTTGTACGTACTGTGTTACTTTATACTCTGAAAACTTGATTTACGTGGTTTACTTCCATTTATATGTTAAAACGTGCCTTAGAGTACGTAGGATACATAACTTGATCATTGGAAGCCTTTATAACCGTTAGTGTTATTTGACGTTTCGAATAAACCGCGAACTTGCGCGCACGTTTAACTTTTGTCATAATCGGAATATTATGACTGCGAAATATTAATTATTATTTTATAATAATAATTACCTGGGTTTTTGGATGCTTAATTACGCGTAGTAATTTAATTATGCACAATAGTTAGTCTTGTTGGACTTTCTACCTTGTTGGGCTCAAGCCCACCCTACTCTAGCTAGTGACCCAATTAATTAGCCCTTGTCCATGTCATCAATCCTTGTCAAATTCCTTGCTTATAAATACTAGCCCTTGTCCATGTCATCAATCCTTGTCAAATTCCTTGCTTATAAATACTAGCCATTTACCTCTCATTCAAATCACTTGCTCATTTTGGTTTTCACACACACTTGTTCTTTCTTTCTTTCCTTTCTAGTATTTCTTGTTGACGACCTTTCGGACCGACTTACTACTTGCGTACTTTCATTACCGACTTTACCGCTTTTATCACTGTGAGTTATAGCATTCCCTTTTTACTTTAACTTATTTTGGGAACTGAGAATACATGCGGATTTTATGTTTTACATACTAGGCACGAGTACTCAAACTTATATATGTGTGGGTTATACAACGGCATAAACATTCCCTTTAGCTCGGTAACGTTTAATCATTGGTTTTTGAACCATGAATGCGAATCTTAGATATGGATCTATAGGGTTTGACATCCCCACTCGGGCTAGTCGCGCTAGCATTTAACGAGTGTTTAATACTTCGTAAACATACGCACTTGCCAAGTGTACTTTCAGGGGGTGATATATTATTTAAACGTTAAGTTAGTTACCGAGTGCCCACGGTTGAGCATATACTTAAACATACTTATTTGGATTACTATTTTGAAACGCTCGTTGTAGCACTGAAATCTCGTGGCCTACTTACATTACTGTTATACTTAAACTATAGCTCACCAACCTTTGTGTTGACGTTTTTAAGCATGTTTTTCTCAGGTGCTTAAGGTTGCTTCTGCTGTTGTACTAGTCTTGCTGTAGACAACCCGCTGCTTTAGAGATGTCCCGCATGAACGTTTACTTTTGCATACAAACTTTATTACAATTATTATTTGCTTCTACTTAGTGAAGCATGCTTTTGGGTTGTAAAACATTCGATGTTGGTTATGACATCACTATTTATATGAATGCAAACTTCTTTTGAAATCGCATATAGTACTTAACCTTGTAATGATCCTGTTGTTGATGGTCCGTACATGATGATTTAGTACGGGACATCACAACATACCTAAATCACACACTAAAACCCCCAATTTCAAAGGAAATTGGGTTTATAACCCAACACAAACTCAAACCCTAACCCTAAATAAAAATTAAAGTAAGGAAATTGGATCTTGGGTTTACCTAAACTCTAAAATCAAGCTAGTTGCTAGAAACACCAAGAAGAGCCAAGATACGCTCCAATTTGGGCAAGAATCGTCACCTTCATCTCTATTTGAAGCTTTCTCTCTCTAGGTTTTCACCTCTCTCTCTCTCTAAGATTGAGTTTAAGTGGATAGAGAATGAGATTGGATAAGTTTGGAACCAGATTTTATGGCTCCAAAATGTCACCTAAGTGAAAAGACCAAAATGCCCCTTTTCATTTAACCAATTTTTGAACAGCTCAGACCTGCCCGTCAAACTGCGTGTTGATACGTATTTCTGTCTAGCGTAGTACGTATTAGTACAGGGTAAGAACTACTCCGTGAATAGAGGTATGTTGTCGGCTGATGTTAACTCTTGGGATAAGATCCCAGCAGACCCGGATCACGGCCCGTTGTCCGTGGCGTGGCTTTAATCATTCTTCCGGACTCAACTGATGAATGGTCCGTGTAGTGCTCTATGCCTGAGCGGATGAGTTCTCGAGAGAAAAAGTAGTGTGTGAGAGAGAAAGGTATTCTCTACTACAAGTTCTCAGAATGTGTAAAATGATGACCCAAGGGGTCTATTTATAGGTGTTGGTTAGCCTAGAGCTCTCTGTAATGTTCGGAGACATGTGTCATGTTGTGATTGATTGACCTTATGCTTATCAGCGATGTGTCGTGTGTTTGCTGCTTATAATATTTTTAAGGGCTTAAGCATAGAAAAGCTAACTTTAAATCTTGTGCAGGACGGAAGTAATCTTACTTTCTTAATGCTGGGCGGAACACGGTAAACGGAAAATAATAAAATCTAGCTTTTATGCTGTTTTTTATGTTCTTCGAGTGTTCCGCATAACGAATAACAATGCTTTTATGAATGTATATAATAGGATACACCATTAAGTCCCTCCAGTTTGATTTGTTTATTTTTGTAAAAAATGAAGACATTAAACTATAAAAATTTGTCTAGAAAACGCCCCAAAATGTTCATCTTTCTACTTTTGTCCTTTTCAGAAGATGATTAGACGTGGAGTTATTGCTTTAATGGCGTATGCCATCATTTAAAGTGCCACTGCTTGAAATTGGAGACGATAACTGCCTCATAGAACTATCGACGATGGCTTTATGCATACTTCTGAAACTATATTTTGTTGCTGCAATTGGTCTATTGTCGATAAGAAACTTGCTTAGAGAGTTATATCTGTAATCAAGAACATGAATTCCAAATGCTGATTATGTTCTTAATAATCTGTTTAGTTCACATATATTTATGGAGAGAACATCTTGATTTTCGGTTTTGGTTAGTTTGCTTTTGAAATGTGTAATTGCTGCTTGACTATTATCCTTTGAATTTATGAAGCTTATAGTGTTTATGATGCACATTCTGATGTAGAACATATTCTTGTATAATATTGTGCTTAAGATTGTTTATCTTTCTTATTAATGTGATGCAAACAACCATCATGAGAGTTTGGTTTTAGGTGATCCTCATGTAACATCTGGCTAAGAATCATGATTCCAAATAATTCGACTATACATACTATTATTAACTGAATTGTAATTGTAAATTATACTATAAACATTGAGAATTAAATAATCAAATAAGTCTTTTAGCTCATTATATCTATATATAAATCAATAAAACCCATGAGGTCACACTACACATGCACATGATTACAAATCATTTTAATTTTTCATTTTCAGTCAAAATATCATCACATATATCAGCTAGAATATTGTGCCTCTTGAAAAACATCTACTTACTCGACATAGATGTTATAACCCTAATATAAACTAAACTAATCGAAGATGGTAAAGAAGTGATTAAATTATCCATCTAAAGTATGTGTAATGTTATGTGAACTTTGTCATTCCCATATAAAATCTATATTACTAACTATGAAAATATAACTACATAATTAACAATTACTAATCTCTTTTACATATTAAAAAAATAGTCTTAATTCAGTCATAATTTATATTTATAAATAAATCAAATCTAAACCATCTATTCTTTAAAATCTATTTGATCTAAGCCATTAAAATTGCCAAAAAGGCATTATGAATCAATAATATTTCTTCCTAGAACAAGCTTTACGTAAATACCCCTGTAAGTTTGAAGTGAACGTTTCTTTGATTGACAATCTTTACCAGATCTCTTACCCTATTCAATCATCCATTTGAGTTAAAATCTTCAAATCGTAATGTTATTTACTCTGGATCTTGAATTTGCACAAAGTTCAAAGTTTACAATTTGCTAAAATATGTTGCTTTATCATTTTAGTATATTTTTCCTAGTTTTAATATTTTGTACTACAGTTTGATCAAGCATAGATCTGCGCCGTGTACAGAGATACGCTTGAATCAACGAAAGAGGGGTTTTGGGGGTTCAACGACATCAACACTCCGGTCTGGTTACCGTGATAACCTGAATTAAGATGATGATCTCGAGAGGGTGGTTGATGGTTGAAGGCCGTCCGGTTGAGTCCGGTAGTCGGGCCGTGAGGGAAAAAAGTCTAGGAAGGCAAAAACCCAAGATTTGTGTGTGAGGAGAAAAAGATGAGAGTGAGTGAGTGGAGAAAAAAATAGAGAGAGAAAGATGAGATGGATGGGAAGTGGCGATGACCCCTCTATTTATAGAGGGGATTTAGGGTTTTTAGGAGACTTGTGGGCTTTTCCTAGCTCAAGTCCAAGTGCAAGCCCAATAAGAAAACATGATGGGCTACGCACATCATCAAGTCCCCCAAGTTAGGTATGATATGTTGAAGATATATAATATTGAAGTTGCAAGTATGCCACAGCCATGATTTCGTAAGCACATTCCTAACAATTCTGAACGAGGCACAATACGCTTCACGGGAGCATGCGCCATGTAACTATGTCGTGCCACCGTGCACCGCATGATACGGCCGTGCGTGGGTGTTGAAGTAGTAAATCGTGTTGTGTGCCCCAATCATCATCTGTTATTGCGCAATGCTTAGTCGTAACTCGTATCTCAGGTAAATAAACGATCTTAGGGTCCATCCATGATTGTTATTACAGAAAAGGGGATTTAAGGGTTTCTTGTAATTAACTCTCCGGTTCGGTGCACCGTATAACCCCAATGTGAGATGATGATCTCAGCTGGGGTAGTTAAATGTAACCCACCATCATTCGGAGATGCCGAAATTGATGGATTGCTGACAAGAGTTAGGATTTATGTTCAAGGAACGTTATCTGCTATCGTCAAAAGTTATACCCGAAGCTATGAATATTCCAGTTAAGACGGGTTACACTCTCTATGGTGACTATCTCTTAATCTCGGGACACTGTGGTTGGAAGTTCGGCGAACTATACATGCACTTGTTGGAGACGCACTATCAGCTTTATCGTTAACGCGCTACCATCAATGTGCTGACTCCATAATTTCTTAGCTCTAGTAATGCGCGATGCACATAATATATTCTTCATTAAGTTTATCTGATGCGTCTTGGCTATAGCAGGAATCTTGTGTGTATCACGTATGATGGGTATGCACGGGGCACTCGGGTATGCGCATGATTCTATGCCCAAGAATCGATCTAATGCGCTATACATATCGTCAAGTCCACAGGTTCGGCATAATCATTTGAACCTGGGTTTGTTGATTTCCAAGTCCCCAGGTTCGACGTAATCATTTGAACCTGGGTTTCCAGATGTCCAAGTCCCCAGGTTCGGCATAATCGTTTGAAACTGGGTTTGTTGATGTCAATTTAGGCCCTAGCTTCTCGTTGTCCTCCACTCTTCTTGCCCTATCCTATTATTTTACCAAACAAGGTTACCCAGATCGAAGGTTAGCGACTTAACGCGCTTGTCTGAGTATTTAGTGTTGTTTGTTAATCGTTTCATGCATGATGACCATCTCATCCTTGTGGCGTCGTAGTCCATGTTTTCTTTAGTCTTCATATTTGTGCAGCACTGTGGCGACGTCCTCTGGTCGTTGCACAAGTCTCTTCATGGTGCGCCATTGTTACTTGCGGGCGGTGGTTGGATCCTGCTTATAGGTTTCGCCATTATTCCAAGATGTTGTGCATGGTGCGCATGCATGGGGTATGCGTTCATGTGCATCAGTGAGTATCATCAGTCTATATGCCCTTATGGAAACAGCGCGCGATGCATGTGAACGAGAAATACAATCATATGTGTCATCAAGTTTAGGCAATGCGTCTTGTCTTTGCGAGCGCTCTATACTAATCATATACGTGATGCGTATGTACGAGATATGCGAATATACGGATCATGAAATATCATCACCGTCGTCATCTTAAAAAAGACCATCATCTCTATCATCACTCCCCAGTTCGATATTATACAAAAATGTTGCGCATGGTGTCGAACTCAGCTAAAGTTCTTCATGAATATCAAAAATGGGTGAAAAGAAAGAATGCATGTCGTGGGCTGTGCGCGACCATGGAATTTGAGAAACTACGCCATGGGCTTTGCACAACCATGGACTTGATTAAAGATGTCATGGGCTGTGCGCGGTCATGTACTTGATAAAAGATGCCATGTGCTGTGCGCAACCATGGACTTGTAAAATATGCCATGGGGTTTGCGTGACCATGGACTTGATAAAAGATGTCATGGGTTGTGCGCGACCATGGACTTGTAAAATATGCCAAGGGTTGTGCACGACCATGGACTTGATAAACGAAGTCATGGGCTGTGCCCGATCATGGATTTGTAAAAGATGCCATGGGCTGTGCGCGACCATGGACTTGATAAAAGATGCCATGGGCTGTGACTTGATAAAAGATGCCATGGGCTGTGCGCGACCATAGACTTGTAAAAGAGCCATGGTTGTGCGCAACCATGGACTTGATAAAAGGTGCCATGGGCTGTGCACGACCATGGACTTGGAAAAGATGCCATGGGTTGTGCGCGACCATGGACTTTTAGTTTGTTTAGAAAATTTCCTTAATACAGTATATAGCGAATGATAATTATAAGATCCCTTGCCATCATACATATTAACTATATTAACAAAAATTCTCAAATCAAGTCTTATTGCATGTCGAACGATTTTGTTTGCCGAGTATAATAATTGTAATGATCAAACGCGTAAGATCGTTAATGAACAAGTTAATATGTTTGGCTTAAATACATTCGGTGTTAATCGTAATTATACTCAAGGCATGCCAGCGCCCAATCTCCGTGTATATTCTTGTGCACACAGTATACATTTTGATTGTGCATCCGTGTGTGCGTACAAGAATCTTCTAAGTGCGCCAACACTTAGGATTGAGGTCAGACGTGACCAACGCCTTCATCTATAGTCATGACTTGCAGATCTCTAGGTCTGCTCGGGTGAGGCTAAGACAACCCAATGTCCGTCGCCCTCCAGTAAAATAGTCTAGAATGTCACCAAATAGGCTTCAGCCGCGCGGGATCTATAGAAAGTCATCTCTAAAGTAGGCAGGAACGCGCTAGTATTTTACTGTGCGCGTGCAGTTTAAGTCAAATAGCTACTCTGCTTATATTAAGGCACAAGAGGTTGCAGACTGAAAATGACTTAATGCATGAATAAAATTCTAAAAAGTGTTGTTCTGTTGATGTAACTGCTCAGATTCTAAATAGCGCGCAATGTTTTATAACTCTATATAAATTAGGACAGGATAGACGAATGATCAGTTCCTCTACTCCCTAATTTACATATAACATCTTTTAAGCGTGTTTGCGTGCCAGGTGCAATTTAGCAGTGTTCCTGTAATTCTCGTCAGTTTATAGGATTCGGCATTACTGACTCCCACAACTTTGCAGGGGTCCCCCCGATTGGGGCCGGTTTACTAGTATCCTCGACTCGATTAGCTTGGTTACTGTACCAAACGAGATTGTCGACGGTGAGCGCCATATAATTTGAGCGCTTGTGATAAATGTAGCCAGGTGTACACGAAATACGTGAAATGCAATATACACCAAAGAAAGGCAGCTTACACAATAACCACACAGAAGCAATTTAGCGCATGTAAACTCATTCAAGCAACAATAAAGATTTTCATGTAGAAATAATAGGCATGGAAATATTTCATAACACACAAACTTGTACTAACCTAGGTAGTCGATAGGGTCATGATGCTTTACATCTAATTGGTTCAAATGTTTGTGAGAAAGCATGCCGATGACCCTTATCAAATTAATTAATAAGTGATTGTAACAGTTTTTAAAATTGATCAAAGGCACCAAGTGATAAGCAATGTCGGGCAAATTAAATTCATGAAAATCATGCAGATTTGACAAGGGATGTTTCAAACGTTGTGCATTCGCGTTCGTACGATTCATACGCAAAATGTATAAATCATATGCATATATCATGTAAAAAATACCGCTATCGCATTCAAAATAATAATGCGCCATTCTCTTAAAAATTAGTTGTTGGAGTAGAAATGAAGTTAAATTGATTAAGTGTGCACGTTGCATAGTAGCATTGTATAAGTCATACCTTGCTAAGAAAAACAAATAAAATAATATGCAGGTGAGTAGCGATGGATACATACCCGTTTACTGATGAGTATCCCTTGCAAAGTGAAGAAGTGGTGTGTGTTTCCAAACTAGTGTTACCAACCTTGGGGCTCCAAGTTGATTCGTTGAGCTGATGCGCTGATGAGCATGTCCTCGCGAGCAAGCGCTGATGCTTGCTAGGTTTGTTAATGGCTTGACGTATCGCAACCATTTCCCGGCGCTTGTCAACTAGGTTGAGATTAGTTCGTAAGTCTTCAGAGTTGGCCTCTTTGTTAAAGGATGTGATACGTTTCGTGGATGAGTAGGCCTTGAGAAAAAGACAACATCGAACTATTCCATCTGTAAGCCCTAATGGAGAGGATGATATCGTAGTATTCTACCTGTAAGCCCTAATTAGTCTTGTGTCACCGTTCGTAATTATAGGAAATCGCTCCGTTTAGTTACGTATAATCATATATCATGGTACACCGTTTTAATACTCTCAAATGGCTATACGTAAAATGAACATGCGGCTTAAGTGTGCGTTATAATATCACGTTGCGTATAAAATATCATGTTGCGGCTTCAGTGCGCGTTATAAAATGAACATGCGGCTTAAGTGCTCGTTATAATATTAAGTGCACAAGATACATCAGTGCGTGTAAAAAATCACGTTGCGCGCAATAGTTCTGTTCACATCATATATCGTGTTAAGTGGAAATGTCTCGTGTAGCTTGTACGCAGTTGAAGGTTTTTATCAAATCAAGTTTTCACGCTAATTGTCCATCTTACCTTCTCACCATGCGAGTAATGACACCTTTCTAGGAAACTTGCGTGAAACCAAAACCAGACAGATAACCTATATGCATTTTTTATATGAAAATAATATGTATATTGTTAGGATTTAGGACCCAAACAAGAAAAGTGATTGATCATAATCACTAACCCACGAACGACAAACGAATAAATAAATCAAAACTATAAATAAATGACACAGGATTTAACGTGGTTATATCCCAACTCCAAAACACGGAGAAGGGTTTAGTCCACGGGTGCAAACCAGAGATTTTTCACTATTAATTTCGTGCACACATGTTAGGGTTACAAAAGGGTGTTTATATAGGCATATCTAAACAAGGAAACAACTTAAAGAGCAAGAAAACGCGTTTTTCCTCGTCAGGCTCCCAGATAGGCTTAAGCCGCGCCGCGGTTGGAGGAGCCACGCCACCGCTTAAAGCATGATTTCGAATCTGCCAGCATTGCAACCTTCAAACCTCAATCCAAGTGTTAAGCCATGGCGCGCCTTAATGAGCCACGACGCGCCTTAACACTAAAACGCACTTTTATTGTTATTTTGATATCCTTCACACATCCAACAATCTCCCACTTGAAGGATGATCTAAAAATAGCCCAACCCATACTCATCATCTGTCTCGAGTTCATTGAACCTACCCATCTATACCGCCAAGAAAACTTCGTAGGACACGCACATTCCAACTACTCGAGCTGAGCACTTCAACTACACTCGCCAAAACATAATCAACTTCACATGTCAACTGTGTTAAATACCCACAACAACTCTAGATTACCCGATTATGGAACTCTATTTGAACACCGCCGAATAAACACCCGAGACACACTGCACTTCCACGCCATGGAAAAGAAGACTTTCAACGCTCAAACACTTGAGTAATAATCTAATCTTCGTTGCTAGCTTGGGCCATCTCTCAATTTTTACGTCACCATCTTCTAACACGAAGATAATCTTCTTACACTAGAAGACCAATTGAAGTATGCGACTCTTCAATTATAGGATTCTTCATGAGACTACACCGCCTCAACCGATCACTCTATACATGTCCAATCCCGAACACACATGTCAATAATCATCCTCGTATAGGATTTCACCATCTATCTATGATTTTCCTTCCAAGCAATCAGAAAATCCAACAGACTCCCTCGTAGATTCTTCATCAAGGCTCTAGTGAGAACGCAGTCACAACCTCGAAATCTACTAACTTTTCAACTTTCCTCTTTTTCGCTAGTTGACTGACCTCCTCATAGCTATGAATTTCACAAACCCATCTTCTCATCCCAAGCACGCTCCCATTGTACGAGTAAGAAATAAAACGGGGGCTACTCGAGAAGAAACTTGGTTCATCCACCAGTCAGTCGCAAATTTCTTTGCCATCGGAGAGTAAAACAAGTACTCGAAGCCCTAGTGTTACCCGAAATCATCACACTAATATTGGAGACAACGTCGCATAATCGTCTCCACAACTCCACAAGTTAACTAACTCCCACTAGCTCGATAACTTTCGTCGATTACCAAACTCACACCAAGTTCCCGACACCCTCAACGATCCTAAAAAGCTCATGTTCTGGGACTTACAAAATTATCCGCCCCTCATCCATCACCTAAAGACTCCTAATTGATCACCCTCGAAGGAGAACCGCTCCCTTTGTTGAAACATCAACCAAACCCGAGCAACCGTCGAACGCGTTCTATCCGACACCCTTCGACAACCAATTACCTTAGTGACAAGAAGCTGTAATCCGCCCGCATATTCCATAAACCCTGGAATATTGACCAAACTCCATTGGTCATCCTGTTTCCAAACCCCGCAAGCACTAAACTTCCCCCGATAACTCCCACTATCGACTTTCAACCCGATGCATCTTGTTCGTTATAACAACCGCTCTAAACCGAGAGAAAAAATCAACCTCCCGGGCTTCCATAACAAACTCACATCTCTGAAAACATAGCTTGTATCACTTGAAGTTTCATGAGACAAAACCGTCTCGCACTCGCGTCTTTAAAACTGAAACATTCATCCTGAAAACTTCCCAAATTCGAAAACTCGTATCTCAAATTTCAACTGTCCGATCAGCCTCAAACTTTTACAGCAACTAGACCTATACATCTTTTACTTACAGTAAAATTTTCAAGGCGATCCAACAGTTAACGAGCCCGCTATGAGTTTTCTTCTGCAGATGCTCATGAATATCCGAATTTTGCTCAATCGTTCCTTCGTACGGGATAACGAAGAACTAGAACGTAACCCGTCACCCAGATCTTTCAGAAAACCTCTTCGTGTATCTTCTGTAACAAAACCCTATCGAACTGACCCCTTAGACTCTGTAACCCTTCGCGAGTAAATCACCATCATAATGCAACCGCGCACACCGTTACATCATAACCCGCCAGGATCAGACCAACACTAGTGTGATCAACTTTCATGGATACATAGACATGCATTAAGTTCACCGCGATCAACTAAGTCTCTAGATCTCGACACAAGTTGCAAGACACACAACCCTGTCGTTTGATCCATATCGAACACCTTGCTTTTCAAATTGTCATCGTACCCATACTCGAACCTTGAGCTCTAGATACCACTTGTTAGGATTTAGGACCCAAACAAGACAAGTGATTGATCATAATCACTAACCCACGAACGAAAACAAATAATTAAAGCAAAACAATAAAAATGACACAGGATTTAACGTGGTTATATCCCAACTCCAAAACACGGAGAAAGGTTTAGTCCACGGGTTCAAACCAGAGATTTTAAACTATTAAGTTCGTGCACACATGTTAGGGTTACAATAGGGTGTTTATATAGGCATATCGGAACATGGAAACAACTTAAAGAGTAAGAAAAAGCGTTTTTCCTCGTCAGGCTCCCGAAAAAGCTTATGCCGCGCCGCGACGATAGGATGCTGTGACGCGGCTTAAAGCATGATTTCGAATCCGCCAGCATTATAACCTTCGAACCTCAAACCAAGTGTTAGGCCATGACGTGCCTTAATGAGCCACGGCGCGCCTTAACACTAAAACGCACTTTTCTTGTTGTTTTGATATCCTTCACACATCCAACATATATTATCCTTCTTTCATGAGTTAACGTGAGTCAACTTTCATGCACTAGCTTCCATGCACCAAACTTCATATCTCTACGCGCCAACTTAGTGTGCCAATGTCATGCATGCATGCACCAAATTTTCATACGAATGTGCGCACACTATTCTTGCGAAACTAATCTTGTATATCATGTTCACGCATATATTATATAATATATATAATGTAATAATATAATAATATAGTATGTCTATATAAAAGTGGGTCTAAATAGTTTGTACAAGTATAAAGAGACAAACAAAAGAATCTTTGCGTACGTTTGTCAGCCATTTTGTACCCAACAACCACTTTTCCAACCAAAATGTAAGTGGGTCCCATTTGTTTTTGTTTGAAACCAATAGACCCTGCAATATTTTACCAAAATTGCTGCACTTGTACTTTTTGTCCCCCTTCTTCTTTCTTTCTTTCCTTTTTTTTTTATTTTCTCTGTAGTAGCACTTAAAAGGGTTGAAAGTAAATAGATATATCCTTAGGTACATGCTTATTTTATTGGAATCCAAAACAAAGTTTAAATGAAAGTAAGTTAGATTCAAACCGTGTAGTTTAACTTCACCTCTGATTTGTTGGAATGACCTATATCTTCAATGCGCGGAACGTAAGCGCTAACTTTCCTTCATCGACTAATCATGGGGCAACGAACCGTACGCAAACGAAAATGCACCAATGGACCATGCGCTTACAAACCATGTGCTAACTTCCTTAAACGGAGGAATCATGCGCTATCTTCCAAACGCTAACATTCATGAACCAATGAACCATGCGCCAAAGAAACATGCGCCAATGAGCTATGTTTTTTTTTAGAACAGCGATTTTTAGGATCACCCGAGGGGGACTTAACCACCCGTTGCGATCATCTTCCATTTCGACTATGCCAGTGCAGTGATATTAACCGGCCCCCTAACTGTGACGACCCGAAAAATTTCGACTAATTTTAAACCAAACTCTCGATACAATTTAATATTTTTGACGCGATAAGAAAAGTCTGTTAGGTAAAGTCTCAAAAATTTTGAACTATTTCATATATTCAACTGACCTTCGACCATTCTCGACGATTCACGAACAATTGTTGTAAATAAGTATATATATATATATATATATATATATATATATATATATATATATATATATATATATATATATATATATATATATATATATATATATATATATATATATATATATATATATATATAAAGATAAGTTTATATAATAAATTGAAATAATAAAATACAATTTAATCATCAGAGTTAAATATGTGAAAATATATATAAGATAAAAGGTTGTTAGTAAAATGAATCTATATTTATATAATTTCTATTCATAATTATTATTATATCGTAAGGTATAAATGTTATGTATTCATTAAATGTTATATAAAAAATAAAAAAAATTCTAAAAGAAAATACTAAATAAAATAAGTAGGATATTATAAGTATAAGATAAGTGTATAGTTATGATAAAATTGTTATTATGATATCATTATTTCTATCATTTAAAAATTATTATTTTTAATATCAATATTATTATTATTATAAACATTATTATTAACAATTATTATTATGAGTATTATTAATATTAATTCAATTATCATTATTAATTGTATTATTATTATTAATATATTTATTATTAAATATTATATTAATTACACATAAAAACAAGGACATATAACATAATTTGATTCGTATCTGCTTTACTATTTAGATTTGATTTACTGGTTCTTTTGCTTTTTGGTTTTGTCACCGAATCTTTTTGTTGTATATACCTATACACATGCATATTGACAAGAACTCATCTATTTTACTGCAATTGAGAACCATTACATTCCCATCTAGCAATCACTCTACCTTTCTGCTCTCTTTCTTATTCTCTTGATCGAATAAACCACAACCACTGAAGAACACCACTAACCACCTTTCTTTCCATCTTCTCTCATTTCATCGACTTTTTTTCATTTACCAAACAAAGAATCCATCACCGCCACAATCATAAATTAACCGTCACTGTTTTTGCTCTGATCGAACAAATCTTCTTTACTTGGAAACAATTGTGAAATTCTTGTCCAACGGGTTTCAAATTCAGTCTAGTACTATGGTAAGCTATCTTTCTATCTCTGTGTAAATTTAACTCGTCGTTTGATCATCACCACAAAACCACCTTCGAACCCCATATTCAATCATCACTACTTTTATTATTCGTTGATCTCCCTACATGACAATCACCTTCATCATTCGAGAACCACCTCATCGCTTTCCTCGTTGTGAACCCAGAACACACGAACCCAAACCACCCCCGTGAACCTCACCACCATCAGTTAACCTCATCACTATTCTCCACCGTTATATAACCACGATCACCAAAATCCTCACCATTTTGTCGAACACCACAACTCTCCATCACATCCACTACCCATCGTGAATCACTGGAACAACAATCACCTTACCACCATGATTATCACTTTCGGATTCACCACGAACAACTGAACCCCAATCACCACCTTCAACTCATTTATATGTAATCATCACCACTTTACAACACCATCAACGAACCATGTACCATCGAACCACTGTTGGAGCTACAACTTCCTATCACGAGAACCAGCACTGGTAACCTACAATACCATAACTACTGTTATTATCTTTTGACCACCATGTAACCCAACTGCACCAGCATATATTTTTTCTTTTCCTTTTTCATTCAACACCCCAAAACACCGTTGTACTTCCTGTTTTACTTCGTGTCCCATTGCAACTACTGCTATTCGGTGGGGATTAAAAAGAAAAAAAAATGTGTATAAATGAAGTAATGGAAGGATAGGATAGGGTCATAGTCTATTAGTTAAATATTCATCAACTTGGTTATAAATTATATAGGTAGGGCATTATCTAATATACTAGTGGAACAAAGCAAACTTCATGGCCGACATGGGGTCACTTAAGATAGCGATTATTTATTATTTTGTAATGATATTGATGACTAAGGGTTGGATTGATGATAGTAATAGAATAAAGATGATATATGATAACTCGATAAGAAGTGATGTTGCGGTTGTTGTTTCTATTTTTAAATGAATCTCACACTTACTTGGTGGATCAAATCTGCGAAAACTAAAGCCCTATAACATTAACAATGGTGTCCAACAGCCTTTTAAGTCCAATAATTATTTCGTGCTTGTCTTAATAGTGGTTATCCTAAAGCTTTGTTCCTATTTGATCGATGAAGTTGATTAACAAAGCTTGATGATCATGATGGTTTATGTATGATGTCAATGAAAACAATGATATATGAAATCACAATAAATGATATAAACAATGATAATTAGTGAGGATTATGTTATGATGATGATGTTAGTTGTATTTTGATGATGATGTAATACGAATTGATGATGATCATGGAGAGATAGATGGTGAAACCAGGAAGCCTCGTGAACAATTCTTTTTGTTCTTGCTACCGCCATTTTTTCACAATTCTTTTTGTGAAACCCAAGAAGCCTCGTAGACTACTAGATTGGGCTTTTATGATGGGTCATTTATGATTTAATGGGATTTGTTTAGATGGGCTGCGGCCCAATATGCAAGCAGGCTACTGCTAATCATGTTAAATAGAAATGAACTAGGAAGTAAATCAGAGAAATAGACTTGGACGATTGGTTAAGGAGGGTTTCGGTTGAGCGAGAGGTCGCGGGTTCGAGCCCTGGCAGGGACGTTTATTTTTTTAAAGCTTGTTACATTGAGGTAGCATTCCTATTATCTTATTATTATTATTATTATTATTATTATTATTATTATTATTATTATTATTATTATTATTATTATTATTAATTTTTTTTTTTTTATTATTGTTGTTGTTATCATAAGTATTAGTATTATTATTAGTAGTATTATTATCATTATAGTTTTTTTAATATAAATATTAGTATCATTATTATTATTAGTAAAATCATTATTTTTATAATAATTATTATTAGTATTCATTATTATTAAAATTAACATTTTTTAGTATCATTTTTATTAAAGTTATCATTTTCATCATTTATATTAAAAGTATCATTTTTAACTCTATTATCATTATTATTATTTTTATCATAACTAATATTATTTTAGTATTATTATAATTATAACAAAACAAACGATGTATATATATACAAAAATATATATGACATAACCAAAATTAATATTTTAATTATTTTAAAAATATAAATGAAAATATGAAACATATAGGTTATTAATATAAAAATGATATAACTAATAAATTTATATATTGATAGTGCTCCAAATGAACATATATTTAGGCGCAATATCCTTCCAATATGTAACGATTTCAGTTGCAATTGTTCTATTTACAAGTGATATTCTTTTATATTAAATAAGTGCGAAGACAAAAGGCGAAAACGAAGATTTGAAGCCGCAAATGTCCAAAAAGCTCAAATGTACAAGATACAATTCAAGTGGTTCAATTTATTTATGAGAAACGTCTAAAAATGACAAGAGTACAAGTTGCGAAACACAAAGTACAAGATATCTACGCGTACGAAAAGACGTTCAAAAATCCGAAACCGAGACATGAACCGAGTATCAACGTACGACTCAATGGTCCTAAAATTTCAAGTCAACTATGCACAATAATATAATATAATATATAAATAATTATATAAAATTATATATATATTATATTATATAATAAAAACGTCGACAAGCAAATGGCCAAAAGTTGGTGAGCTGAAGTGCGTCGCTTCGCGATCTCGGAGCTGGAAGGCACATTTGCTTCGCGATCTCGGAGTAGTCAAATCCCAAAATGCCTATAAAAGGCAACGAAGTCTGCCGAGTTTTACATACAAAAAATTATATATACTCCCTCTGTTAGTATATATATATATATATATATATATATATATATATATATATATATATATATATATATATATAATAGTTTAGTTTTATATTAGATTAGTTTAGTTAATGTAATGGTTAATTACGGGTTTTAAAGTTGAAGTTCTGTCCGTGTAACACTACGCGATAAATAATCAATGTAAGCTATGTTCTCCTTTTTAAATTAATGTCTCGTACTTAAGTTATTATTATGCTTATTTGAGCAGAAGTAATCGTGATGTTGGGCTAAATATTAAGATGGGGTAATTGGGCTTTGGACCATAATTGGGGTTTGGACAAAAGAACGACACTTGTGGAAATTAGACTATGGGCTATTAATGGGTTTTATATTAAATTAACGATACCTCGTTAATTTAATATAAAGGTTATGATTTGGCGTATCTATATATAACCACATACACTTAATCGGACACGATGGGCGGGATATTTATAAATATAAATTATTGTTCATTTGACCGGACACGGGGATGAATTAATAGTCAATGGACTCATTAAAACAGGGGTGGATTACATTCAAGGGTAATTGGTGTAATTGTTAACAAAGTATTAAAACCTTGAATTACACACAGTCGATAACCTGGTGTATTCATTAAACAAAGTATTAAGACCTTGTTACAGTTCGAATCCCCAATTAATTGGAATATTTGACTTCGGGTATAAGGTTAAATTTGCCGAGCAGTTTATAATTATGACCGATGAACTATTATGGACAAAAACCAGATAGGTTTCAAATACATCCAGGACAAAGGACAATTACCCAGGACAATTAATTAAAATCAAAACGTCAAACATCATGGTTACGAAAGTTTAAATAAGCATAATTATTTTATTTTATATTTCCTCGTACTTTTATTTTCTGTCCTTTTATTTATTGTCAATTATTTTACGCACTTTAATTATCGTCATTTATATTTACGCTTAAGTTTTAAAATCGACAAACCGGTCATTAAACGGTAAACCCCCTTTTATATATTATTATATATTATTTATATATATTTTGTACAAATATAGTTATATAAAAATATAGTGTAACCGTCTCCCTGTGGAACGAACCGGACTTACTAAAAACTATACTACTCTACGATTTGGTACACTGCCTATAGTGTTGTAGCAAGGTTTAGGTATATCCCATCTGTAAATAAATATATAAAACTTGTGTCATATTTTGTAGTATTTCATAATAAAAATATAACTATTTCGTATACACCTCTACGCACATCAAGTTTTTGGCGCCGCTGCCGGGGAATCGGCGAAACGCTATATTTTTAATATATATTTGTATAAATATATTTTTATATTATTTTTAAAAAAATATATAAAATTTAAAAATAAAAAATAAAAAACGAATTTTGAAACTGCAAAAATCTGAGCCTGCATATCTCCGCGATCGCGGAGTTTAAGGGGAAGAATGCTACGCGATCGCGTAGCCCCTCTGACAGATACATTAATTACGAAATTAGGTTTTATTTTTATTAATTATTATTATTATAACCTAATTAGGGTTTTGAATTAATTATATATTTATATCTAGTTTTAATATATAATTTAATTTTAATATTAAGCTTATTTATTATTATTAAATATATAGATTAATATTTTTATAAAATATAATATAAAAATAATATTTTTAAATTTTTTTTGTATTTTTATCATTTTTAGTTATAATTTGTATTTTTATCGTTTAATCGTAAATTGTATAATTTTCGCTCGTAATTAGTTTTAAGTTTAGTATTTTGTCGTAGTAATTTTTATGTTTAGATTTTTAATCTTTGCCGTAAAATCCCTTAAGTGCTTTTTCTTTAGACGAAGATTTAGGTGCTTTAGAGTTTTGCGACGCTGTTTATAAATTTTAGTTCCTTTTAAGTTTCGACACGCTACTCTATTTTTATTTTTCGACTCATTATTTTTCGACGCACTTTTTCTTTTTCTTTTCGACGCTCTAGTTTTTTTTTAGGACTCGGAAATTTTCTCTACTTCTTCTCTAATAATTCAAAACGAAAAATTATTTTAAGCGGTTAAATTGATAGACATTCAAATTTTCTGCTTCGTAGTAATAGTTGGATTTGTTAGTGGCTGAGTTGTGAGCTTCCGATTTAAAGGGTTCTGGCTCCCTGCTACATCTTTTGGCTATTCGAAACGTGGGCAAAAGAATAAAAGTCTATTAATTTGATAACTTTAAATAATTTTTATCTTTTTATAACTAATAGGATAATTAGTGAATGCACCACATTGTAGCTTAAATTTGGCCATCGCAATAAAATGAAAATTTTTGAAAACAAGGCCTTGGAAACTCCTTTTGAACTCCAAAATCAATTAAATCAATACTCTCAAACGAGTGTTGATGAAAATTTGTTTGGTCAATCTTGGATCACAAATGACGAAACAATAACTGGTTGTGAAATCTGTGGAGATTATCACTCAACATGGGAATGTTGCTATTACATTCCTATGGAAAATTATGCACCCATAGAACCTGAATGGAATGATTATGAAGAATACAATTCTAATTGGGACTATTCCTAAGAATATATCCAAACTCAACAACCAGAAGACGAGGAAAATTATGTGTCTGAAAATTCTTTAGATTATATGAAAATCAAACTCGAAAAACTTGATGCTCAAAATGAACAAATGAGAGAGTTTGTAAATCGGCAAGCCGAAACTCTATCAGATTACACACCTGTTGATCTGAGGAGTATTGTACAAGAAAATCTCATATCATCGAATTTTGATGAATTCGAGAGCTCCGAAATCACCAACTATCCCGATGATACTTTTTATTCAGCTTTACCAATTTCACAACATATCGACACATTAGCCTCTACCGACGAAATCATCGATCCATCAATGGATGAAGAAAAAGTAAGGGTGACAAATTGGTACTCTTGGGAAAACGATAACGTTGAAAATTTTACCCCCGAGACCAAAGTGGTGGGACCGATAAGTACCGTTAATGAAGAAGAATCTACTTTGATCCCGAAATTCACCATTCCACAACCTTCCAACCCAATATTCTCAATAGACGAGTCATCTACCGAAGATGAACTACGAGCTGTAATAGATAATGACACCTCGGATTTCACCCAATTGGGTAATAGAGGTGAAACCTTTGATCCCAAGAATGAACGGAAGGAAATGTTAGGAATTGTCCACCCTATAATATGTATGTCGGTGTATATCGATCCATTTGACCAAGAACCAGAAAAAAGACATATCCATTTAATAAAAGCTACACTTAAAAAAGAATTAAGTAGTGACGATCGGGTGAGTCTAAACTTTAAACCCATTGATATATTATACACCACCCAAGATGTAAATAACTGGCTCACTATTCTAATTCGTGGAACTTATTCTACCGACTTCACATGTCGTCAGCTAAGTGTGAGGAAGTCTAACCCCACTTAACGATAAATTAGGGGTTCGGGTTAGTGCATAACTCGTTAATAAATATGCATAATGAGTAAGGGTAAAAGACGCATTTTCAAATATTAGCAAACAGTTCAGAAAAGCAACCATTTTTGAAGAAAAACATGTGTGATAAAACAAGAAGGAATGAACAATGAGGTGCACCATCTATCATTCGACGAGCTTTGTAATTACAAACTGGGTATTTTTAATCACTTTTCTACACTAATCACCCTCATGAATTTATAATTATAGTCTGATTTCATGAAAATGAGGGCATTGCATGATCTCAAGTGTGGGGAAGGGTTATAAATTCTCTCGGGTTTGCACTTGGTTTATTTGCCAAATTTTGTGAAATTTTGAAAAATTTTCAACTAAACGAATTCAAAATCATGTTTATATATATTTATGAACGATAAAACTAGGTGTTAATACCGAAATTATTGTTACCTCGAAAAGGACATAAATTGAGAAACAACTAAAACCCTTGAATTTATTTATTAAGATATAAAAAGACGCATGAAAAAAGCCAAGTGTGGGGAGAATGTACCAAGTTATTCAATTAAAAACTATCTATCACATGTTTCTGTAAAGTTATTGCAGGTACTTTTTGGACTAAATTAACCGCTTTACCCGGTTTATTTGAAAGAAAAGATGGATCTACACGATGAATCAATTTCATCATTAAAAGGAAGTAAAGTCTTCCAAAAAAGACACGCGCTTCTTGATTTAGGTCAAGAAGTTGTCGTCCAGACCAGCTGTAGGTTGACGAAAAATCTAGAAAAGTCATCTCTAAAATCAGCAGGAAATCCACGGACCTCAACATCAAACAGGGTATCCATGTGGTCAGACTTATCCTAACCATGAGAGGATCTGTCTCGTAAAATGGGGAGGGCGCCGTGCAAATTAGCTTGATAAGACTAATGAATCAGACCCCCATAAGGGATAATCTCCTTAAAGATTAAAAATCAGCTTTTAAGCCTGATATTACTCAATCCTTGAGATTGACCTTAAAGATTGAGAATTACAACTCATGGAATTCGATGATATCTAAACTCGAGCTTGAACGAGAAAATATTTTGATCAAAATTAAAACCGATTTGTTTTCTGAAAACCCATTTTCAATGCGTTCATTACTATTGAACGTAAAATCCCGAGAATTCATCGGAATTCATTAGGTCACCTGAACCAAATCGGGTGTCAACCGTAAGAACGGTGGTTGCATAGCATGGTCGAAGACAGGACCTTGTGCCAGACCGAAAAATTATAGGATGATCTTTACTATTGCTCCTACAAAGGATAGTAATAGCATCTGACACGTTGTAGACCATAATCTAATGCATGTCATTAGACATTGCCTTAACAGTTGCTTGTTCATCGCTTTCCTTTACAACTGGACGGTAGTTTGCCAAAAGGTAATATACGGGACAAGTAAACTGGACGTGTTGCTTTCCTAATACAAGGTTAGCAAGTGGGTAACACAAAACCGTAAGTGTTGAGCTAAAATTTTCAAATCTGAAACCCACACAACCCACAAAATCATTTTGCAAATACCGGTGAAGGGTTATTCCGGAAAACTTGTGTAGGGTAAAATCTAGCTTAATTTTTCAAAAGATCAAAAGTTTTCATAAAGATCCAATTTCCTAAAGGATCTAAATTTTTATAGTCATGTGGGATTGTAAACCACAAATGTTACTATCATTGTTTATACCGCCGTATCAAAATCACTGATGTATAAAGTGTGAAGAATAAAGAAGTAATTCGTGTGATTTAATTTCAAGTTATGTGTTGCTTGAGGACAAGCCACGTTCAAGTGTGGGGATATTTGATAGTGCTCCAAATGAACATATATTTAGGCGCAATATCCTTCCAATATGTAAAGATTTCAGTTGCAATTGTTCTATTTACAAGTGATATTCGTTTATATTAAATAAGTGCGAAGACAAAAGGCGAAAACGAAGATTTGAAGATGCAAACATCCAAAAAGCTCAAATGTACAAGATACAATTCAAGTGGTTCAATTTATTGATGAGAAACATCTAAAAATGACAAGAGTACAAGTTGCGAAACACAAAGTACAAGATATCTACGCGTACGAAAAGACGTTCGAAAATCCGGAACCGAGATATGAACCGAGTATCAACGTACGACTCAACGGTCCTAAAATTTCAAGTCAACTATGCACAAGAATATAATATAATATATAAATAATTATATAAAATTATATATATATTATATTATATAATAAAAATGTCGACAAGCAAATGGCCAAAAGTTGGTGAGCTGGAGTACGTCGCTTCACGATCTCGGAGCTGGAAGGCACATTTGCTTCGAGATCTCGGAGCAGTCAAATCCCAAAATGCCTATAAAAGGCAACGAAGTCTGCCTAGTTTTACACACAAAAAATTATATATACTCCCTCTGTTAGTATAATATATAATATATATATATATATATATATATATATATATATATATATATATATATATATATATATATAATAGTTTAGTTTTATATTAGATTAGTTTAGTTAATGAAATGGTTAATTACGGGTTTTAAATCGAAGTTCTGTCCGTGTAACACTACGCGATAAATAATCAATGTAAGCTATGTTCTCCTTTTTAAATTAATGTCTCGTACTTAAGTTATTATTATTCTTATTTGAGCCGAAGTAATCGTGATGTTGGGCTAAATATTAAGATGGGGTAATTGGGCTTTGGACCATAATTGGGGTTTGGACAAAAGAACGACACTTGTGGAAATTAGACTATGGGCTATTAATGGGCTTTATATTAAATTAACGATACCTCGTTAATTTAATATAAAGGTTATGATTTGATGTATCTATATATAACCACATACGGTTAATCGGACACGATTGTCTGGATATTTATAAATACAAATTATTGTTCATTTGACCGGACACGGGGATGAATTAATAGTCAATGGACTCATTAAAACAGGGGTGGATTACATTCAAGGGTAATTGGTGTAATTGTTAACAAAGTATTAAAACCTTGGATTACACACAGTCGATAACCTGGTGTATTCACTAAACAAAGTATTAAGACCTTGTGACAGTTCGAATCCCCAATTAATTGGAATATTTGACTTCGGGTATAAGGTTAAATTTGACGAGCAGTTTATAATTATGACCGATGAACTATTATGGACAAAAACCAGATAGGTTTTAAATACATCCAGGACAAAGGACAATTACCCAGGACAATTAATTAAAATCAAAACGTCAAACATCATGGTTACAGAAGTTTAAATAAGCATAATTATTTTATTTTATATTTCCTCGTACTTTTATTTACTGTACTTTTATTTATTGTCATTTATTTTACGCACTTTAATTATCGTCATTTATATTTACGCTTAAGTTTTAAAATCGACAAACCGGTCATTAAACGGTAAACCCCCTTTTATATATTATTATATATTATTTATATATATTTTGTACCAATATAGTTATATAAAAATACAGTGTAACCGTCTCCCTGTGGAACGAATTGGACTTACTATAAACTATACTACTCTATGATTAGGTACACTGCCTATAGTGTTGTAGCAAGGTTTAGGTATATCCCATCTGTAAATAAATATATAAAACTTGTGTCATATTTTGTAGTATTTCGTAATAAAAATATAACTATTTCGTATACACCTCTACGCACATCATATATACATAAATTTGTTTGATTACAATTATATGTGTTGATATATATAAATGATATAGGTTCGTGAATTCGAGACCAACCCCGCACTTTTTCAGTGCCGTCATATGCGTAATCACTACGAAATAGAGTATCGTGAGTTTCATTTGCTCCCTTTTTCAATGCTTTTGCAATATATATTTTTGGGACTGAGAATACATGCGCTACTTTTATAATGTTTGACAAAATAGACACCCAAAACTACATTCTATGGTTGGATTATTAAATTGAATATCACCCTTTTAGCTTGGTAGCCTAAGAATTAGGGAACAAACCCCCTAATTGACGCGAATCTTGAAGATAGATCTATGGGCCTAACAAACCCCATCCAGGTTATGGATGCTTTAGTACTTCAATTTTATATACAGATGAGTGTACCTGTATATTTGGGAATATTCTATATGCATTTGTTAATGTCGGTTACCAGGTGTTCACCATATGAATGAATTTTATACAGATGAGTGTTCCTGTAAGATGATTTTTGCAGATGAGTGTTCCTGTAGTTAACTATAAAAATTAAATCTTGTGGTCTATTAAAATGATGGAAATGATTGATTACGATAAACTAATGAACTCACCAACCTTTTGGTTGACACTTTTAAGCATGTTTATTCTCAGGTATTAAAGAAATCTTCCGCTGTGCATTTGCTCATTTTAAAGATATTACTTGGAGTCATTCATGGTATATTTCAAAAGACGTTGATGTAGCGACCCGACAAAATCGTCATTGACGGTGCCGTTAACTTAGGTCCCGTTACGTGGTCATAGTCCATATATGAGACGCGTTTGACCAAAATTATGTCACATTCATTTGAAACGTACAAGACTTACAAACTTTAGTTTACCAAACGGTTCGACAACAAGTTTAAGTTTACAAAAGTTGCACAGTATAAATGAAATAACTTGCGACATAATAAGTTGAAAATCACAGTTACTGTAAATAGCGTAAGTATGTATGCTTAAGTTTGAATCCAAAAGTGCTATCGCTAGCGTATGAATGTATGCTTGACTCCAAGCAAGTAAATCAAGTGTGCGGAAGCATGTATCAAGTAGCCAAGTAAGAACCTGAGAAACATATAGAAAACTGTCAACGAAAAACGTTGGTGAAATCATAGTTGTATTTGTAAACGTTGTTTTTGAACCATAAGATTTTATATAGTTGATTATCCAAATCGTATACATTCCAAAGAATGTTGTTTGTATCACGATAACCCAATTACCAAAGCTTAACTGAATCTTTCCTCTGAATCTTGAATCTATAGCGTTAGAACTTACACTATACCCGATAAAATTATATTTCATTCACTAACGGTAGCGAACCGTCTGAATGAGGGTTCGTCAAACCCGTATAGCCACACAACATAATTACTCGCTTACACTTACACCCTGCAAGTGTAACTAATGATAATTGGATTGAGGACTTTTGTTCTAACTCGTATGTATCATTGTTTTCGTATTTGTTCAAAGTATAAAAGTATGAAATGTATATGTTTCTCAGCCCACGATTTAAAAGAATAAAAGTTGTTGAAAAGGTGAGACTATGATCTCACCTCGAGTGCACGAGTATAAAGGTACTTCACAAAGTAAACGTGTGCATGAAAGTTGTTTAGCCTTGACCTAAACAAGTAAGTTGTATCAATTAACCGGTTACGACACAAGGTCGGGCGAAGTGTGTTCAATTAGTCCTATGGCACGTTACGACTCGAATAAATAGCATGTGAGTCATGTTGTCAAGTTTCATGTAAGAATCAAGTATAAAAGAAGATTAGAACGATTGCATAAGTATTTGTTAAGTTTGAATAAAAGTCAACTTTGGTCAAAGTCAATGAAAAAGTCAACGGGATCGGGTCGAGTATCCGACAATTTTTCTATGAAAGATAAGCATATATAAGTATGTTGGCCAAGTTTCATGTTGATCGGGGGTGCGTAGATAGTTAGAATTAAATGAAAATGTGCATTTTTGGATAGCTGGGGCCCGGAGCAGCGCTCCAAGACCCTGAGCTGCGCTCAGACTGTCTGTTCAGCAAGTCTGGGCAGTTTTTGAACACTCAAGCACGAATCCAACTTCAAACAACCATAACTAATGAACCGTAAACATTCAAAATACGTATCTTATATCGTTGGAAAGGTATTTTGATGAGGAATACAATAAACACATTTCATTTTCCAAAAAAATCATTTACAAAAATTAAAATCCTCGTCAAATGATCGTTAAAAGTTCATTATCAAAGTTTCAAGTTCATAAAGTGCATTTCATGATTCTGGAATCCAATTTACACATATGATATGCCGCTTCGAAGGTAATTAAACATACAATACAACTAAACACTTACTAACAACATTACATAGCATTCCACGCATCAAAAATCCATTTTAAAGTTCATCAAACCCTAACCAAGAATCATGAATTCAACAATTTTGTAAATGAAGCTTTTCTAAATCAACCTACACATCAAAATGAAGCTAATGATGCTAGTAACACATTTAATACATGAACTTTAACATGTAAACAACATTTAATCATCCAAAACACAAGATTAAGCACACCCATTTTTCATATTCAAGCTAGTTACTCAAAACAACAAATCGAGCAAACCAAACACATATTCATGTTAGACTCGAGCCATAGACACTAACTAACACCATTTTAAGTCTATAAAACGAATTTGAGAAATCTAGAGTTTTAGAAACCTTACCCCAAGTAGTGAAATTGGTACCAAAATGAAGAGGATGAAGAGAGAATCACGAATATGTAATTTGTTTTGATGTTTGCTTGCTAGATCCGATTTAGATGATGAATTAGTGAGTTGGATGAAGATGGTGTTCTTGAACTAGAGAGAAAAGATGAGAGATGGGAGATGAAATGAATGAATGGATGGGATGGTGGGTTGACTAGTTGACCTAGTCAACTAGTTTGCCCACTAGCCAACTTTGGTCTCTCAAGTTTAGAAGCGGGTGCGTGAATTAACCGAACGAATATTTTAAAAATGCTAGAGTAAACGTGAGATGTTAAAATCAAATAACGGAAATATTAAAGAACGTTAGTTAAAGAAAGATACGAATTTAGATAACGAATGATATTATCTAAAAAAAGACGGTGTTAAAAATAAATTTAATGGAAAAACGCGGGATGTTACAGTTGCATTCAAGTCGTTGAGTTCAATAAAGATTATTATTAATTAAATGACGAATTAGGTCATTTATAGTTTGGATATTATGAAATGGTATGCACGGTTGTCAACTTTCGATGAAATGAAAGTTTGTCTTTTAAAATGAATGCAATGTTTGTAAAATGTATCATATAGAGGTCAAATACCTCGCAATGTAACCATATGTTATTGTATTTGTCCTTATGGATTAGGACGGGTCTCTACAGGTGGTATCAGAGCGGTGGTCTTAATGAACCAGATCTCGCATTAGTGTGTCTAACTAGTTGTTGTTAAGATGCATTAATGAGTCTAGACTTCGACTTAGTAGTTGTTAGGATACATTAATAAGTCTGGCCTTGAACCTGGTCTGCATGTCAAAAAATTTTGCTTATCATCCCTTGTCGAAAAATATCTACTTATCATTTTCAGTCTCGATACATCTTATTGCAATTATTGCATAGATGGTGTAAAGACGAATTCATATCTTAGCGTATCTATTACTGTAAACTTTACCTGACATCTTCCAAAAATCCCTCCGTGATTTATGGAATTTTGGTATTATATATACATATGTAAATTATGTATTGAAGAGTACCAATCTAAAATCTATTTCATATCAAAAATCATCTCCCTAATTATAAAAGATAGATCCCGTATCTAGTTCAAATTTCTTAAACTCCGACAGCTATTTCGATATGGATATTCGCCTGAACTCCAAAGACATTGTAACCGGAATGGATCAACCAATCAGCCATCACCTGTTCTGGATGAATCAGGGATAGGTTCATAGCCTACTTAATCACCGGATACAAGAAGAAGGTGATCCCTTCCATCCACCACATTGCCCTCTTGGAAAAGAACCTGAAGCACTTACCGGCGAACCTGTCCGAAACACCATTTTCTCTCTCATTTCCAGAGTGTCTCGTCACGATTATATATTATCTCAAATTCTAGACCTTATTCATCCGCTCATCCAAACCGAAAATCACCCCGGTGAAATAGAAGAAGTTAACGAGCTTCGCGCTCAGGCAGTGGCTTTGGAAAATATGGTGCAAAGGTTACAAGCACCAGCAGCAGCACCGGCAACAACAGTACCACTGTGACGACCCGGAAATTTCCGACCAAATTTAAACTTTAATCTTTATATTATTCCGACACGATAAGCAAAGTTTGGTAAGTTAAATCTCAAGAATTTTAAACTGTGTTCATACATTCATTATAACCTCGACCAAATTCCGACGATTCACGAACCGTTATATATAAATAGATATGTATATGTATATGTATATTATAACTTGAGAATATTAATAAAGTATTAAACGTATAATACTTTATACGAACGTATTTGTTTCAATATGATTTTCGGCGAAATTAAAAAAATATATATTAAATGATTGAATTATCAGAAACATTGAATTATGATTACAAGTCTCTATTCAGAGGTCCACTATAATTTGAGAAAATCTATTCCTCTTAACGATATTCAGAATAATTTGTAAAGCTATTTATAAATAAAAACAAAAAGTGTCATTTACGAAAGTTAGACAAAAGTTAGTGGAGAATTGGTTTCCATAATATTCTATTAATCTATTTTCAAACGTACAAAGACGTTTTCAGTTTAAAAAGAACTTTATTATTAAAACGTATATAACTTTTATAAATATCTAGAATCACTTTTGACAACTCATTACTTAACCAGTATAATAAATATAACGATATTTATATTTTGTTTCATTAAATATATATAACGATTTAAATTAATATTATATATATTTATACGCGTATTATACATACATAGTTTTTATACTTTTACTATACTTTAACTTTACCTTTACTTTACTTTTACTTTACTTTAACTTTAATAATTCATACTTTAATAATTCACTTTAATAATTCATACTTTAATAATTCACTTTAATAATTCATACTTTAATAATTCACTTTAATAATTCATACTTTAATAATTCATACTTTAATAATTCACTTTAATAATTCAAACTTTAATAATTCACTTTAATAATTCATACTTTAATAATTCATACTTTAATAATTCACTTTAATAATTCATACTTTAATAATTCACTTTAATAATTCAAAAATCTATTATAAATAGAATTCAATAGGTTTCATTATTTCATAGAAACTTGAAAATATATTTCTCTAAACTCTCTCAATCGATTTATATATATATATATATATATATATATATATATATATATATATATATATATATATATATATATATATATATATATATATATATATATATATATATTTGCTTTGTATTATTTCAAGATATTATTAGTATACATAAAATATTACGATGGAGTGGTGTTCGAGTGATTTCAAAATAGTTTTTTTTAATGAGTTGAAGCTAAGGAAATTATGGGTTATAGCTATGGAGGTGATGAGTATGGTTCATGGGTATGCTCGTGAGGTCAATCTAGTGTTTATCATCTCTGTTGCGTCTACGTACTTTCCTGCAATATTGAATCTAAATATTGATACGTTCGTGAATCCGAGGCCAACCTTGCACTTGTTAAATGACGTTATATGTATTTTTACTACGAAATACAGTATTGTGAGTTTCATTTGATTCCCTTTTACTCTTTACATTTTTGGGGCTGAGAATACATGCAAATGTTTTATTAACTATTTTACAATAATTATATGCGTGAGTTTCATTTGCTCCCTTTTATATATATTTTTGGGACTGAGAATACATGCGCTGTTTTTATAAATGTTTTACGAAATAGGCACAAGTACTAAAACTAATTCTACGTGGGTTTAAACCAGAAATATACCCTTAGCTTGGTAACATTAAACTACTTGTCTATGTACGGTAGGCGCGAATCCTAAAGATAGATCTATTGGGCCTGACAAACCCCATCCTGACTATGGGATGCTTTAGTACTTCGAGGTTATTTTAAACACACCTGATCTGGTGTACTTCAGAGGGTAAAATATGAACGTTAAGGCTTGTTACCGTGTGCCTACAACTTATAGAATACTTTTATACACTTGCGAGTGTACATATATTTATAAACGGAAATCTTGTGGTCTATTAATATATTGAAATGATTGTTATGATAAACCTATGAACTCACCAACCTTTTGGTTGACACTTTAAAGCATGTTTATTCTCAGGTATTAAAGAAATCTTCCGCTGTGCATTAGCTCATTTTAAGGATATTACTTGGAGTCATTCATGGCATATTTTGAAAGACGTTGCATTCGAGTCATTGAGTTCATCAAGATTATTATTAAGCCAATTATAGTTGGATGTATTATGAAATGGTGTGCATGCCGTCAACTTTCGTTGTAAAGAAAGTTTATCTTTTAAAAACGAATGCAATGTTTGTAAAATGTATCATATAGAGGTCAAATACCTCGCGATGTAATCAACTATTGTGAATCGTTTATAATGTATATGAACGGGTTCTTTCAGTTGGTATCAGAGCGGTGGTCTTAGCGAACCAGGTCTGTATTAGTGTGTCTAACTGATAGTCGTTAGGATGCATTAGTGAGCCTGGACTTCGACCGTGTCTGCATGTCAAAAGTTTTGCTTATCATTTTTGTCGAAAATTGCCTGCTTATCATTCTTAGTCTAGACATGTCTTACTGCATTGATTGCATGAATAGTGTATAGACAAAATTCATATCTTAGCGTATCTGCTAATCTATATCTTAGCGTATCTGTTACTGTAAACTTTGCCTGACATATCCCGTAAATTCCTCCGTAATCTACGAAATCTTTTGCGCTATATATATAGATATTCTATGTAATTAGAATACCACCCGATAGCCGAAAAATCATTTCATATCGAAAAATCCTTTATTCAATCGAATGAAATGGAATTCATCATTAGTTCAAGTCCCTCGAATTCCGATTTGGAATCCCACTCAAGCTCCGAAAGCAGTGTGACCGGAATGGATCAACCAATTAGCCATCATCTATTCTGGATGAATTGGGGATAGGTTCGTAGCCTCCTCAATAATTGGAGACAAGAAGAAGGTGATCCCTTCCATCCACCACATTGCCCTCTTGGCGATGAACCTGAAGCATTTACCGGCGAACCGGTCCGAAATACCATTTTCTCTCTCATTTCCAGAGTATCTCATCACGATTATATACTACATCAAATTCTAGATTTTATTTATCCGCTCGTCCCTCACCCTGGTGTAATAGAAGAAGTCAACGAGCTTCGCGCTCGAGTAGTGGCTTTAGAGAATATGGTGCAAGGGTTACAAACACCAACAAATAACGAAGTATTAATTCATAATTTCAATTTTATTGAATAAATACTCCGTAAAAGTTATGTAATTTCTAAAGTCTTTAGGGATTATTCAGTTCTAGTTTCAACCGTAAATCAAATGAGTTTAATTTAATATTAACTCATTAAATCTATGTTACATCTGAAGAAAATATGCACATATATATTTTCATGAAGACTGTAATAAAATTCTGTTGTACAAAATATTAATTGTGAAATTTTTTTAACGGGTAGGTAATACCCGAGAGATATATAAATTCACAATTAATATATTACATTTTTTGAAACTGATTCAGCAATCATCAACTATACTCCCTACTTTCACAACAATATCCATTCTTTCATATAAATCAAAACAATCATACTCATTCAAATTCAATTACATATTCTGATTTTGAAATCGCATAATTCAATTCGAAATATAACCAGTATCATCACTCTTAGATTCCTATATCTTTCAAAGCTATACTTTGACTTCAAAACTGTGTTAGAACATCATATGTATTAACGATTATAATATGTGCTCAAACCCTTCGAAATTCCTGAAGACACTTCAACTAAGGAACAATCGAGATGATGATCCAACCACATGTTACCCACAGTTATACACCTGAAAAACTCTCAAAACCCAAGTCATAGTTCGACACGTATCCGTGTTAGACCCTTTGGCATTTACTAGCTAACATAACTTTTCAATTCCGTTTAAAAATAGACAGTTTTGTCACAGCTCCAGCAAGTCAACTTCGACTTCTCAATCAAAAAAAGTCTTATTATAACCTCGATAGATACGTTGTCCTTTCGCCAACGTCACCGGGGAATCGTTTACATTCACCACATTAGCAATAAACTTACCAACAACTTCACTGATCTTTGACTTTCCAAAAAAAAAATCATTATAATTATCGAAACCCTATCATATACTCATTCGTACCTTATAACAAGAATTTCCATACCAATTATTGAGAATCAGCAATCAATATTTTGAAACCTCGCAGCATGTCTACATCAACAATTACATATACACACAACATCTACCTCCAAGACTTACATTCTTTGAATGAGAAATTTCTGAAAAACACCCTAAACTGCGAACCAGTTTTTGAAATTTTGAAAAATGCTGATGAAGTAGCAAAAACTGTAAACGACCTTAGCAGTAAAAAGTTGGATGATAAAGGATAGTATATTGGCAAAGCTCAGAAAAAGAGAAGATTTGGAACTGGAAAACGGATTGAGCAAAGTATGAAGGAGGCTGTGGACAAATCACAAAGGCTGAACCTGCCTTTAAAGAATCCAAATGATTCAGTACTTGCTGAAGTCATTAACGAATACCTTGCTCCTGACTCTAAACCCCTGCGGACAATATCCTTCATCATCCTCTGATATTAGACATTCTAAGATATCATCGTATCTTTTATTATAAATATCATCCATACTTCTGAAGATATTTTTATAATTATTCTTATCTAAAATCATTTACCTCTTCGCGCTATCTGTATTATATCATAAAAGAAACTATTTTAGTTTCTAAATTCTGAAACATTCGAGTTTAAAATAGGAATATTCTTGAAGAAGTGTTGGGAGCTGAAGCATGAGTTAGTATAATATAATGACACTTGATCAACGTGATTATATTACAGTAATTCATGCTGAGTTTCTAAATGGAACATGATAATTCACAGATCATAACGTCATCTTGTGCTATGTTACACGACTCTTGTATTCTCTTTGATCTCTAAATATCAAGAAAATATTTCTTGATGATTCGGCCTTTTTCGAGGTATTCTGGTAATTTGACAAGTCAAGATCGTGTCATTACAATTTCCTTCCTAGAACATTAACAATGTTCATTCCGAAATTTATATCTGTGAATTCTGGACCATTACAAGCGGTGCTTAATCGCAAGAAGAAGAAACGAAAGGACAAAGCTCCGAACTAGAAATGGGAGTATAAATCATAGCAAATAGAAGAGAGCATTAACTGTGGATGACAATGATTATAGAAGAAGCAAGGACTTTGAAATATAAGGGAAGATATAAAACCCAACAATAACCCAGAAATCACAAACCGTATATATCAATGCATATAGCAATATAAAGACACGGGAGAAGTAAAAACACTTTAAAACCAAGAGTATAGTAGAAGTAAATAGATTCTTCCGGAGGCAGATGAAAAAGAAGAGCGACAGATATGAAAGTGAGGAGTATATCAAGAATCAGCACTGGATGAAGCATATTGACAAATACTTTAAAATATGAGTTGAGAAGGTGTGAGTTGTAAGAAAACAAATGAGGTGGATTTATAGTGAAATATCCGACATAGAAATCAAAATGGATTATCGCATTGATTCGAAGAGGATCATAATTTCCTTAATCGCCGAATAATCAAATCCAATATAGATTACAAAGATTTTCTTTTCGGAGATCAATCGTGATGACGTCAAAAGATACGACGAATCACTATTATCTTATTTCATTCATTTACGATAACTTCACTCACACGCTTCGAGTAATCGAATTATTTTATCCATTCTTCTTGAACATGATAAAACTCTATAATCGTTATAATAACATTCTCATTGTTAGTCATGACGACCTCTATCAAATTTCGGGGACGAAATTTCTTTAACGGGTAGGTACTGTGACGACCCGGAAATTTCCGACCAAATTTAAACTTTAATCTTTATATTATTCCGACACGATAAGCAAAGTTTGGTAAGTTAAATCTCAAGAATTTTAAACTGTGTTCATACATTCATTATAACCTCGACCAGATTCCGACGATTCACGAACCGTTATATATAAATAGATATGTATATGTATATGTATATGTATATTATAACTTGAGAATATTAATAAAGTATTAAACGTATAATACTTTATACGAACGTATTTGTTTCAATATGATTTTCGGCAAAATTAAAAAAATATATATTAAATGATTGAATTATCAGAAACATTGAATTATGATTACAAGTCTCTATTCAGAGGTCCACTATAATTTGAGAAAATCTATTCCTCTTAACGATATTCAGAATAATTTGTAAAGCTATTTATAAATAAAAACAAAAAGTGTCATTTACGAAAGTTAGACAAAAGTTAGTGGAGAATTGGTTTCCATAATATTCTATTAATCTATTTTCAAACGTACAAAGACGTTTTCAGTTTAAAAAGAACTTTATTATTAAAACGTATATAACTTTTATAAATATCTAGAATCACTTTTGACAACTCATTACTTAACCAGTATAATAAATATAACGATATTTATATTTTGTTTCATTAAATATATATAACGATTTAAATTAATATTATATATATTTATACGCGTATTATACATACATAGTTTTTATACTTTTACTATACTTTAACTTTACCTTTACTTTACTTTTACTTTACTTTAACTTTAATAATTCATACTTTAATAATTCACTTTAATAATTCATACTTTAATAATTCACTTTAATAATTCATACTTTAATAATTCACTTTAATAATTCATACTTTAATAATTCATACTTTAATAATTCACTTTAATAATTCATACTTTAATAATTCACTTTAATAATTCATACTTTAATAATTCATACTTTAATAATTCACTTTAATAATTCATACTTTAATAATTCACTTTAATAATTCAAAAATCTATTATAAATAGAATTCAATAGGTTTCATTATTTTATAGAAACTTGAAAATATATTTCTCTAAACTCTCTCAATCGATTTATATATATATATATATATATATATATATATATATATATATATATATATATATATATATATATATATATATATATATATATATATATATATATATATATATATATATATTTGCTTTGTATTATTTTAAGATATTATTAGTATACATAAAATATTACGACGGAGTGGTGTCCGAGTGATTTCAAAATAGTTTTTTTTGAATGAGTCGAAGCTAAGGAAATTATGGGTTATAGCTATGGAGGTGATGAGTATGGTTCATGGGTATGCTCGTGAGGTCAATCTAGTGTTTATCATCTCTGTTGCGTCTACGTACTTTCCTGCAATATTGAATCTAAATATTGATACGTTCGTGAATCCGAGGCCAACCTTGCACTTGTTAAATGACGTTATATGTATTTTTACTACAAAATACAGTATTGTGAGTTTCATTTGATTCCCTTTTACTCTTTACATTTTTGGGGCTGAGAATACATGCAAATGTTTTATTAACTGTTTTACAATAATTATATGCGTGAGTTTCATTTGCTCCCTTTTATATATATTTTTGGGACTGAGAATACATGCGCTGTTTTTATAAATGTTTTACGAAATAGGCACAAGTACTAAAACTAATTCTACGTGGGTTTAAACCAGAAATATACCCTTAGCTTGGTAACATTAAACTACTTGTCTATGTACGGTAGGCGCGAATCCTAAAGATAGATCTATTGGGCCTGACAAACCCCATCCTGACTATGGGATGCTTTAGTACTTCGAGGTTATTTTAAACACACCTGATCTGGTGTACTTCAGAGGGTAAAATATGAACGTTAAGGCTTGTTACCGGGTGCCTACAACTTATAGAATACTTTTATACACTTGCGAGTGTACATATATTTATAAACGGAAATCTTGTGGTCTATTAATATATTGAAGTGATTGTTATGACAAACCTATGAACTCACCAACCTTTTGGTTGACACTTTAAAGCATGTTTATTCTCAGGTATTAAAGAAATCTTCCGCTGTGCATTAGCTCATTTTAAGGATATTACTTGGAGTCATTCATGGCATATTTTGAAAGACGTTGCATTCGAGTCATTGAGTTCATCAAGATTATTATTAAGCCAATTGTAGTTGGATGTATTATGAAATGGTGTTCATGCCGTCAACTTTCGTTGTAAAGAAAGTTTATCTTTTAAAAACGAATGCAATGTTTGTAAAATGTATCATATAGAGGTCAAATACCTCGCGATGTAATCAACTATTGTGAATCGTTTATAATGTATATGAACGGGTTCTTTCAACCACCAACAGCAACATCCGCATCGCACACCTCAACATCACAATATGTACCTTGAGCATCGATGTTATACGCACCATAGATACCAAGGAGTACCGATAACAATAAATGACAAAGTATTCATCCATCACTTCATTGAAGAAATATTCTACAGAGAATATGTAGTTTCTAAAAGTTTTAGAGATTACTTATTCTAGTTCTAACCGTAAATCAAACGAGTGAATGAATAATAATGATTAAAGGGAGAGTAGAAACCTGAAAAGAATGATGCGTGATTTACAAAGCTAGACTTATTATACAAACAACACCAGCAATATCCTCAGCATCACCAGCACCGTCAGTACCGTCAGCATCATCAACGCTAGCAGCACCTATAACATCACAAGCTTCGCCAGTTCAAGAATCATCGTGGACATCATTACGAATCAACAACGAGTATATTGTATCAATGAGTTATGAAGTATTAACCTCAATTCCTCTGAAGAATTTATATGTATATCTTATATATATAAATTTTGAAACAATCATAAATCTTTTCGTACTAAGCTATTATGTATGAATTGAAAAAGGGTAGATATTACTCGATTAAATTTATACTACTAATAAGCTATGATGTACATCCTTTGTTAACTACAATCTCTGTTTCAGTTCAATGAATTCCGTTTCATAATAATCCAAGTGTATTATTCAATTATATGTTTAATTTTACACTTTCAATATACACGAAACTCTCTAAGAATCATCATTCGTACCTTGCGAAATTAGCAAGAGTTCTATGAGCATCAACATGATTCACTGAGAAAAAATCCATAAGAATAAATAATGAAGTAATGAAATACTCTGTGAAGATTACGTAATCTCTAATGTTAAAGATTATTCATTTCTAGTTCCAGCCATAAAAAAAATCAAATGAGTTTAATTTAATATTAACTCAATAAATCTGTATTACATCTGAAGAAAATATACATACATATATTTTCATAAAGATTATAATGAAAATTCTCTTGTACAAAATATTACTTGTGAAACTTTTAACGGGTAGGTAATACCCGAGAGATATATAAAATTCACAATTAATATGTTACATTCTTTGATTCTCAGCAAATCATCAACTATATTCACTACTTTCACAACGATATACATTCTTTCATAGAAATCAAAACAACCGTTCTCATCCAAATTCAATTTCATATTCTGATTTTGACATATCAGAATTCAAGTCAAGACTCAACAGGAGACATCATTCTTAAATCTCCACATCTTTCAAAGCTATACTTTGACTTCAAAATTGTGCTAGAACATCACTTCTACCCAGAAAAATATTTGTATCATTCAAAAATCTAGAATATCATATGTATATTAACGATTACAATCTGTGTTCAAACCCTTCAAAATTCCGGAAGACACTTCAAATAATGAACAATTGAAATGATGATCCAACCACATGTTACCCATAGTCATGTACCTAAAAAACTCTCGAAACCAAAGTGATAGCTTAACCTATATCTGTGTCAGATCATTTGGCATTTATTACCAAAAATAACTTTGCAATTCCTTTCCAAAGTAGCCAGTTTTGTCACAGCTCCAGCAAGTCAACTTCGACTTTTCAGTCGAAACAGTCTTATTATAACCTCAATATATATGTTGCCCTTTCACCAACGTTACTGGGGAACCTTTTATATCCCACCACATTAGCAGTAAACTTACCAACAACTTCATTGATCTTTGGCTTTCCAAAATATCATTATATTCATTGAAACCCTATCATGTACTCATCTACATCTTGTAACAATAATTGTCATACCAACTACCGGGAATTAGCAATCAGTATTTTGAATCTCGCAGCATTTCTACGCCAACAGTTATATATATATATATATATATATATATATATATATATATATATATATATATATATATATATATATATATATATATAACATCTATCTCCTAGACTTACATACTTTGAATGTGAAGTTTCTGAAAAACACCCCAAACTGCGAACTAGTTCTCCGAAATTGGAAAAAATGCTGATGAAGCAGCAAAAACTGTAAACGACCTTAACAGTTAAAAGTTTGATGATAAAGAATAATGTGTTGGTAAAGCTCAGAAAAAGAGAAGGTTTGGAACTGGAAAACAGATTGAGCAACCTATGAAGGAGGTTGTGGACAAATCACAAAGACTAAACCTGCCTTCAAAGAATTCAAATGATTCAGTATCTGCTGAAGTCATTAACGAATACCTTGCTCCTGACTCTAAACTTTTACGAACAAATCTTCTTCATCATCTTTTGATATTAGAAATTCTAAGATATCATCGTATCTTTCATTATAAATATCCTCGATATTTCTGAAGATATTTTCATAACTATTCTTATCTGAAATCATTTATCTCTTCACGATATCAGTGTTACATCAAAAAGGAAACTGTTTTAGTTTCTAAATTTTGAAAAATTTGAATTTAAAATTATGAATGTTTTTGAAGTAGTGTTGGGAACTGAAGCATGAGTTAGTATAATATAATGATACTTGATCAACGTGATTATATTACAGTAAGTCATGCTGAGTTTCTAATGGAACGTGATGATTCACAGACCATAACGTCATCATGTGTCATGTTACACGACTCTTACATTCTATCTAGTCTCTAAAAATATCGAGAACATATTCTCTTAATAGTTTTATCTTTTCACTTGAAATTCAGGCAATTTCATTAGTCATATCGTACTATTACCATTTCTTTCTTAGAATATTAGCCATGTTCATTCCAAAATTCATATGTACGAATTTTGGACCATTACTTGCTTCACACAAAGGCGAGAGGAGAAAACAAAAGCACAAAGCTTTGAAATATAAATGGGAGTATAAATCGCAGCAAATAGAACAGATCATTAACCATAGATGTCAATAATTATGAAAAGACAGATGCAAGGAAGGATTATGAAAACCACTACCCCAAAAGCAAAGTAGAAGTAAACAGATTCCTCCGGTAGGAGTTGGAATAGAAGGATGATTATTGCGATAGTCAGAATGAGGTCAAGGATCAGAACTGGATTAAGAATTTTCACGATCCATGGAAGTATGAATTGAGAAAGAAAATATAGGAGGGGTGAAAATAATGGAATGAAAGAGATGAATTTATAGTGAAACACCAGACATTGCGATCGAGGCAGATTACCGCATTTAATTAAAGAGGATCCTAATTGCCTTAATTACCGAAGAATCATATCTTATATAGATTACAAAGATTATCTTTAAATCCATTGAATTCTGGAAATCCACCGTGACTACGTCAAAAGTTATACCTCTATCTCAATCTTTTGTGACAGCTTTACTTGTACGCTTCACATAATCGAATCATTTTATCTATATTAATCAATAATGATAAAACTCTAATTATCAGCTCATATTCGTCATGAAAACATTTTTATTTTTAGCCATGACGACCTCACTCAAATTTCGGGACGAAATTTCTTTAACGGGTAGGTACTGTGACGACCCGCAAAATTTCGACTAATTTTAAACCAAACTCTCGATACGATTTTATATTTTTGACGTGATAAGAAAAGTCTGTTAGGTAGAGTCTCAAAAATTTTGAACTATTTCATATATTCAACTGACCTTCGACCATTCTCGACGATTCACGAACAATTGTTGTAAATAAATATGTATATATATATATATATATATATATATATATATATATATATATATATATATATATATATATATATATATATAAAGATAAGTTTATATAATAAATTGAAATAATAAAATACAATTTAATCATCAGAGTTTAATATGTGAAAATATATATAAGAAAAAAGGTTGTTAGTAAAATGAATCTATATTTATATAATTTCTATTCATAATGATTATTATATCGTAAGGTATAAATCTTATGTATTCATTAAATGTTATATAAAATATAAAAAAAAATGATAAAAGAAAATACTAAATAAAATGAGTAGGATATTATAAGTATAAGATAAGTGTATAGTTATGATAAAATTGTTATTATGATATCATTATTTCTATCATTTAAAAATTATTATTTTTAATATCAATATTATTATTATTATTATTATTATTATTATTATTATTATTATTATTATTATTATTATTATTATTATTATTATTATTATTATTATAAATATTATTATTAACAATTATTATTAATATGAGTATTATTATTAATATTAATTCAATTATCATTATTAATTGTATTATTATTATTAGTATATTTATTATTAAATATTATATTAATTACACATAAAAACAAGGACATATAACAGAATTTGATTCGTATCTGCTTTACTATTTAAATTTGATTTACTGGTTCTTTTGCTTTTTGGTTTTGTTACCGAATCTTTTTGTTGTATATACCTATACACATGCATATTGACAAGAACCTATCTATTTTACTGCAATTGAGAACCATTACATTCCCATCTAGCAATCACTCTACCTTTCTAATCTACTTCTTATTCTCTTGATCGAATAAACCACAACCACTGAAGAACACCACTAACCACCTTTCTTTCCATCTTCTCTCATTCCATAGACTGTTTTTCATTTACCAAACAAAGAATCCATCACCACCACAATCATAAATTAACCGTCACTGTGTTTGCTCTGATCGAACAAATCTTCTTTACTTGGAAACAATTGTGAAATTCTTGTTCAACGAGTTTCAAATTTAGTCTAGTACTACGGGTAAGCTATCTATCTATCTCTATGTAAATTTAACTCGCCGTTTGATCATCACCACAAAACCACCTTCGAACCCCATATTCAATCATCACCACTTTTATTATTCATTGATCGCCCTACATGACAATCACCTTCATCATTCGAGAACCACCTCATCGCTTTCTTCCTTGTGAACCCACAACACACGAACCCAAACCACCCCCATGAACCTCACCACCACCGGTTAACCTCATCACTATTCTCCACCGTTATACAACCACGATCACCAAAATCCTCACCATTTTGTCGAACACCACAACTCTCCATCACATCCACTACCCATCGTGAATAATTAGAACAACAATCACCTTACCGCCATGATTATCACTTTTGGATTCACCACGAACAACTGAACCCCAATCACCACCTTCAACTCATTTATATGTAATCATCACCACTTTACAACACCATCAACGAACCATGTACCATCGAACCACTATTGGAGCTACAACTTCCTATCACGAGAACCACCACCGGTAACCTGCAATACCATAACTACTATTATTATCTTTTGACCACCATGTAACCCAACCGCACCAGCATATATTTTTTCTGTTCCTTTTTCGTTCTACACCTCAAAACACCGTTGTACTTCCTGTTTTACTTCATGTCCCATTGCAACTACTACTATTCGGTGGGGATTAAAAAGAAAAAAAACATTTATAAATGAAGTAATGGAAGGATAGGATAGGGTCATAGTCTAGTAGTTAAATATTCATCAACTTGGATATAAATTATATAGGTAGGGCATTATCTAATATACTAGTGGAACAAAGCAAACTTCATGGCCGACATGGGGTCACTTAAGATAGAGATTATTTATTTTTTTGTAATGATATCGATGACTAGGGGTTGGATTGATGATAGTAATAGAATAAAGATGATATATGATAACCCGATAAGAAGTGATGTTGTGGTTCTTGTTTCTATTTTTAAACGAATCTTACACTTACTTGGTGGATCAAATCTGCGAAAACTAAGGCCCTATAACATTAACAATGGTGTCCAGCAGCCTTTTAAGTCCAATAATTCTTTTGGGTTTATCTTAATAGTGGTTATCCTAAAGCTTTGTTCCTATTTGATCGATGAAGTTGATTAACAAAGCTTGATGATCATGATGGTTTATGTATGATGTCGATGAAAAAGATGATATATGAAATCATAATAAATGATATAAACAATGATAATTGGTGAGGATTATGTTATGATGATGATGGTAGTTGTATTTTGATGATGATGTAATACGAATTGATGATGATCATGGAGAGATATATGGTGAAACCAGGAAGCCTCGTGAACAATTCTTTTTGTTCCTGCTACTGCCATTTTTTCACAATTCTTTTTGTGAAACCCAAGAAGCCTCGTGGACTACTAGATTGGGCTTTTATGATGGGCCGTTTATGATTTAATGGGATTTGTTTAGATGGGCTGCGGCCCAATATGCAAGCAGGCTACTGCTAATCGTGTTAAATAGAAATGAACTAGGAAGTAAATCAGAGAAATAGACTTGGACGGTCGGTTAAGGAGTGTTTCGGTTGAGCGAGAGGTCGCGGGTTCGAGCCCAGGCAGGGACGTTTATTTTTTTTTAAAGCTTGTTACATTGAGGTAGCATTCCTTTTATCTTATTATTATTATTATTATTATTATTATTATTATATTATTATTATTATTATTATTATTATTATTATTATTATTATTATTATTATTATTATTATTATTATTATTATTTTTTTTATTTTTTTTATTATTATTGTTATCATAAGTATTAGTATTATTATTAGTAGTATTATTATCATTATATTTTTTTAATATAAATATTAGTATCATTATTATTATTAGTAAAATTATTATTTTTATAATTATTATTATTATTATTCATTATTATTAAAATTAACATTTTTTTTAGTATCATTTTTATTAAAGTTATCATTTTCATCATTTGTATTAAAAGTATTATTTTTAACTCTATTATCATTATTATTATTTTTATCATTACTAATATTATTTTAGTATTATTATAATTTTAACCAAACAAACGATGTATATATATATACAAAAATATATATAACATAACCAAAATTAATATTTTAATTATTTTAAATATATAAATGAAAATATGAACCATATAGGTTATTAATATAAAAATGATATAACTAATAAATTTATATATATATATATATATATATATATATATATATATATATATATATATATATATATATATATAAATTTGTTCGATTACAATTATATGTGTTAATATATATATAAATGATATAGGTTCGTGAATCCGAGACCAAATCCACACTTGTTCAGTGTCGTCATATGCGTAATCACTACGAAATACAGTATCGTGAATTTCATTTGCTCCATTTTTCAATGCTTTGGCAATATATATTTTTGGGACTGAGAATACATGAGCTACTTTTATAAATGTTTGACGAAATAGACACAAGTACCCAAAACTACATTCTATGGCTGGATTATTAAATTGAATATCTGATGTTGTAGCATGTGTAGTGACCCGAACTTTTCCATGTTTATATATATTAATTGAGATTGATATTTACATGATTAAATGTTTCCAACATGTTAAGCAATCAAACTTGTTAAGACTTGATTAATTGAAATAGGTTTCATATAGACAATTGACCACCCAAGTTGACCGGTGATTCACGAACGTTAAAACTTGTAAAAACTATATGATGACATATATATGGATATATATATATATAGTTAAAATGATATTATGATAAGTAAACATATCATTAAGTATATTAACAATGAACTACATATGTAAAAACAAGACTACTAACTTAATGATTTTTAAACGAGACATATATGTAACGATTATCGTTGTAAAGACATTTAATGTATATATCATATTAAGAGATATTCATACATGATAATATCATGATAATATAATAATTTAAAATCTCATTTGATATTATAAACATTGGGTTAACAACATTTAACAAGATCGTTAACCTAAAGGTTTCAAAACAACACTTACATGTAACGACTAACGATGACTTAACGACTCAGTTAAAATGTATATACATGTAGTGTTTTAATATGTATTTATACACTTTTGAAAGACTTCCATACACTTATCAAAATACTTCTACTTAACAAAAATGCTTACAATTACATCCTCGTTCAGTTTCATCAATAATTCTACTCGTATGCACCCGTATTCGTACTCGTACAATACACAGCTTTTAGATGTATGTACTATTGGTATATACACTCCAATGATCAGCTCTTAGCAGCCCATGTGAGTCACCTAACACATGTGGGAACCATCATTTGGCAACTAGCATGAAATATCTCATAAAATTACAAAAATATGAGTAATCATTCATGACTTATTTACATGAAAACAAAATTACATATCCTTTATATCTAATCCATACACCAACGACCAAAAACACCTACAAACACTTTCATTCTTCAATTTTCTTCATCTAATTGATCTCTCTCAAGTTCTGATGTGCAGCGGGGTGTATATAAAATAGTTATTAATTTTAGCAGGAAAAACTATTAAATACGATACAATTTTACACAAGATATTTATTTATTTAGAGAATGGATATACTTAAACCTTGCTACAACACTTATAGGCAGTGTACCTAATCGTACAGTAGTGTAGTTTTTAGTAAGTCCGGTTCGTTCCACAGGGAATCTTTTTTAAACAAAGCTCAACGCTATATTAGTTTACTTTTATAAAAATACAAATATATATATAAGTAATATTATTATTATAAAGGGGGGTTTTTACCGTTTAATGACCGGTTTGTCGATTTTAAAACTTTAGTCGCAGTTAAAACCAAATGTAAAATAATAAATAAATACAAGACTTAATTTTAAGCGTAAAGTAAATAACGATAATGAAATTGCGAATAATAAAAGTGCGATAAAATAAACTTGCGATAATTAAAAAGTACGATAATTAAAAGTGCAATTAAATACAATAAAAATAAAAATGCGATAATTAGAAGTGCAATTAAATATAAAATAAAGGAAATTAAATATGAAATAAAAGAATTATGCTTATTTAAACTTCCGTAATCATGATGTTTGACGTGTTGATTTTAGTTTTATGCCCATGGGTTAATTGTCCTTTGTCCTGGATTATTTAATATGTCCGTCTGGTTTTTATCCATAACAGTCCATCAGTCATAAATATAAAGTGCGAGTGTCCTCGTCAAATTATCCTTATACCCGAAGTTAAATATTCCAACTAATTGGGGATTCGAATTGTAACAAGGTTTTAATATTTTGTTTAATGAATACACCAGGTTATCGACTGCGTGTAAACCAAGGTTTTACTACTTTGTTAACAATTACACCAATTACCCTTGAATGTAATTCACCCCTGTTTCAACAAGTTTATTAACCATTAATCCATTTCCGTGTCCGGTTAAATGAACGATTATTCGTACATATAAATACCCCGCCCATCGTGTCCGATTGAGTGTATATGGTAATTTATAGGGACGCCCAATTGTAAATCTTTATATTAACATTAACAAACTATCATTTAGTTAAACAAATATAAAGCCCATTAATAGCCCATAGTCTAATTTCCACAAGTGTCGTTGTTTTGTCCAAACCCCAATTATGGTACAAAGCCCAATTACCCAATTTTAGTAATTAGCCCAACATCATGATTACTTCGTTTTAAATAAGCATAATAATAACTTAGCTATGAGACATTAATATAAAAAGGTTGAACATAACTTACAATGATTAAAAATAGCGTAGCGTTACACGGACAGAATTTCGACTTACACCCTTACAACATTTGATAACATACCCTTATTATTAGAATTATAATTAAAATTAAAATATAAATTATAAATATATATATATATATATATATGTGTTTTACGTATATATGAGAGAAAAGAGAAAGATGGATATGTTTTTGGTTCACCAAAGCTAGATTTTTATAGGCATGTGAGCTGGAACTGGGGCTCATGCGATCGCATGGATTTATGCCTTCCAGGCCATGCGATCGCATGGCCAGCTGGGGAGGCTCATTTTTGGTTGTTTTCTTCTGCCGACGGTTTTATAAATAATATAATATATTAAATAATTATAAGAATTATTTAAATATTATATTATATTTATGTGCATAGTTGACTTGTAATTTTTAGTCCATTGCGTCGAGCGTTGAGAGTTGACTCCGGTCCCGGTTCCGGATTTTCGAACGTCCTTGCGTACAATTTAATATCTCGTACTTTGCGTTTTGAATCTTGTACTCTTGTAATTTCGAGACGTTTCTTATCAATAATTGGAACCTCTTTGATTGTATTTTGTACTTTTGAGCTTTTTGGTCGTTTGCGTCTTCAATTCGTCGAATCTGTCTTTTGTCTTCACCTTTTATTTTTTAAACGAATATCACTTGTAAATAGAACAATTGCAACTAAAAGCTTGTCTTTCTTGAGGAATAATGCTATGAAATATATGTTCGTTTTTAGCATTATCAAATATTCCCACACTTGAGCGTTGCTTGTCCTCAAGCAATATCGTCTTGAAATACTAGAATCACTTCTTTATTCTTCACACTTTGTACATCAGTGATTTCTATACGGCGGTATAAACAATGACAGTAACGATAGAACCATAGTTAAAGGTGGGTGTGTCATCCACAGTTGCCTCGGGTTTAGGTCAACGACACTTGCAATCAAATAGCCGATTTACTTTCGGTTTCCAAAGCAAAGTGCACATTTGAAAGGCGGTTTACAGTCCCACATGACTATGAAAATGTTGATCCTTAAGGAAATTGGATCTTTATGAAAATATTTGATCTTTTGAAAATTCAATCTAGCTTTTACCCTAGATAAGTTTTCCGGAATAACCCTTCACCGGTGTTTGCAAAATATTTTTGTGGGTTTGGTGGGTTTCAGATTTGAAAATTTTAGCTCAAAACTTGCGGTTTTGTGTCACCCACTTGCTAACCTTGTATTTGGAAAGCAACACGTCCAGTTTACTTGTCCCGTATATTACCTTTCGATAAACTACCGTCCGGTTGTAAAGGAAAGCGTTGAACAAGCAACTGTTAAGGCAATGTCCCCTGACATGCTTTTAATTATGGTCTATAACGTGTCGGATGCAATTACTATCCTTGGTAGGAGCAATAGTAAAGCTCACCCTTATGATTTTTCAGTCTGGCACAAGGTCCTGTCTTTGACCACTATGCAACCACCGTTCTTACGGTTGACACCCGATTTGGTTCAGGTGACCTAATGAATTCCAGGTGAATTCCTAGGATTTTACGTTCAATGGTAATGAACGCATCGAAAAAGGGTTTTTAGAAAACAAATCGGTTTTAATTTGATCAAAATATTTTCTCGTTCAAGCTCGAGTTTAGATATCATCGAATTCCATGAGTTTGTAATTCTCAATCTTTAAGGTCAATCTCTAGGATTGAGTAATATCAGTCTTAAAAGCTGATTTTTAATCTTTAAGGAGATTATCCTTTCTGGGGATCTGATTCATTAGTCTTATCCAGCTAATTTGCATGGTGCCCCCCCATTGTACGAGATAAATCCTTCTCATGGTTAGGATAAATCTGACCACTTGGCGACCCTGTTTTATGCTGAGGTCCGTGGATTTCCTGCTGATTTTAGAGATGACTTTTCTAGATTTTTCGTCAACCTACAGCTGGTCTAGACGACAACTTCTTGACCTAAATCAAGAAGCGCGTGTCTTTTTCGGAAGACTTTACTTCCTTTTAATGATGGAATTGATTCATCGTGTAGATCCATCTATTCTTTTCTTTCATCGGGTAAAATGGTTTAGTTTAGTCCAAAGCAAAAGTATTTTCAGTTATTTGTTACAGATATATGTGACATATGTTTAAGATAACTTGGTAAATTTTCCCACACTTGGCTTTTATTTTCCTTTTTTATCGTCCTCTATTCCATTTTAAATGAATTTCAACATTTTGGTTTGTTTCTCAATTTATGTCCTTTCCGAGGTTACAATAATTTCGGTGTTAACACCTAGTTTTATCGTTCATAAATATGTATAAACATGATTTTGAGTTCATTTAATTGAAAATTTTGAAAAATTTTACTAGAATTGGGTAGTCAGTATATAAGACTAGGGCTGTTCTTTATTATCAGAGAGCACTAGATTCTAATACAACTACTACGTTACTAGTATTTTTAATGGTAACCAAGTGTATAAAGATAAAAAATTTTAAAAATCCGAAAGAATTTAACCCCTTCCCACACTTTAGATCTTGCAATGTCCTCATTTGCAAGAAATCAGTACAATTTAAATTATTGAGGGTGATTAGCGTAGAAATGATTAAATTTTACCAAAGTTTCCAAACATATTGGCGTTTGTTTGCTGAATGATAAACGGTGCATATCATTTGTTCATTTCGTCTGTTGTTACATCACATTTATTTGTCATCTTGTCGTCAAAATTAGTAGCTTTTGCTGAACCTAATGCCAGTCTTTGAAAATGCGCTGTTTTACCCTGTTTTGTACAATCGACAATATACATACATACAAATATAATCATGCATGGCAATTTGAAATGGGACTTAATATCCCACTTTCAAATTCTAAATATGAAATATTAGTACACAATAATAATAAAATAATAAAAATTACACAAATATATCCAATAACATAAGTTTAAACATGAAAAAGTCAAAAGATAAAAAACATAAAAATCATAAAAATAACCAAATGGAACTAAATCAGTCTGGATAGGGGTTCCAGTTCATCTCATCGGGTGGGTTCCATTGTTGGTTATAGGTGTTCTGATAGGCTTGGTCATAGTCATACCGGTTAAAGGGTGGTCGGATATCGGGGCTATGTGGTGGAAACTGAGCAGGTCGAGTAGGTACATAGTTATTTGGTACCTGATATGATAGCTGGCTCATGATTTGGTGCTGATGAACTAACCAGCTATCGTGTTGGCGTCGCCTATAATCCTCGTATACTCGCTCGGAGTTCCACTGCTCATACATACTATGTCTTGCTGCGTTCGTCATTGCTTCCTCATCTATACGAACGTGGACGTCAAGAATAGCATCTCGAAAGACATCCCTAATGTCTTCCGCCTCCTCCATTTCCTCGTCTGAGCCTCTCTCTACCTGAGGATGAGATCCCTCATAGGGTACTGCCTGGTTACGTCTACTTTTCAATACCTTAGCACCCACATAAACTTTCAATCCTAAGGGCTCAACCTGTTCTCTACAAATCTGTAATGGACCCCCTTGGTTCCTATCAACACCTAAATACTCTCCAATGAGAGTAACAAAAATACCTCCTCCTATTATACTCCCGTCCTGCATTCCCTCTACCATTTTAGAAAAATAAAAAGCAACACAGTAAGGGATATTGACAAAGCTTCTAGGATCCCGAATACACTTTAGGTAGAATAAATCATATAAGGTAATTTTTTCTTTATTATGACTTCTTTGTGTAATCGAGTTAGCCAAAAATCTATGAATAATACGAAGCTCAGCTCTGTCAATATGTGTATAGGAGTGTCCTCCTGCTCGTGTAAAAACATCAAAATGTGACATACGCCTTCAAATGGCGTCAGCGTCAAAGTTACTATCTACCCGTTCACCATAATGAATCAAGTTTGTACAATCGGGTAATAGCAACTCACCAGGAGTATATATCTGTAAGGCCCTGGCCATGTCCAGCATGGACATTCTGTACATCCTACCGCCAAGGATAAACCTAAGAAATCTTCTATCATCTATCCTAACTATATTTGTATCAAGTGATACAGTACTCATCAACTCAACACACCATTCCTTATATACAGGTCTACGAATGGTGAAAAGACGTTCCCAATCTGTAAAAGAAGAATTGCCATACCTTTGAACTAAAAGATGTCTAACACGGTCAGCTAGATGGACCGTTTCCAAAGGGGCCCAATCAATTACCCTTGGCACCTCTACATTTTTTGTTACCAATTTGAATTTGTTCCTTTGATATGTCTCGTAATCTCTCCATCTTCTATCAAATCTCAGATTAGGATGTAGAGTGTGCTCAGGAATCGTTGGGAATTCTACTGGCGGCCTCATTGGGAATACTATGAATTCATCAACAAACTGTACCGGATCATAATTGTGATGATCCGGAAATTTCCGAACAAATTTAAACTTTAATCTTTATATATATCCGACACGATAAGCAAAAATCTGTAACGTTAAGTCTCGAAAGCTTTGAAACTATATTCATGTAATCAATTACCCTTTGACCATGCCTAACGATTCACGAACAATTATGTGTAAATAAATATATATACATATACATGTGTGATTATTAAATTGAGATATATTAATAAAACATTGAACGGATTAGTTAATATGAATATAAGCTATGAGATCTATTTTATGAACTTGTAAATGTTATCAAGGTATTGAATGAATAATATGTTACATAAACGTATTTGTTCGGTGTAAGTTTATCGACGAGATTAAAAGATAATATCAAATGATTGAATTATCGGATACATTGAACTATGATCATGAGTCTCTGTTATGAGGTCCACTTTGAATTAGAAAACCCTTACTTTTAACGGTATTCGGAATATTTGGAAAAGTGATTATATGTAAGAACAAAAGTGTTATTATTGAGGATTAGACAAGGGTTAGTGGAGAATGGAATTTCATAATATTTTATAGATCTATTTTTAAACGTGCAAAACCGTTTTCGATATAATAGAACTTGTTATTAAAAAGTCTTTGTTTAAATAAACGTAAATGTTGGTTACAACATGTTTAGGTATATTAGATATATTAGTTAAATAAAGGATGGTAACATTTGGTTATTTGATTCGATAAATATTAAGATATATTAATTAGAAAGTTAAGGAAATGACCAAAATACTCAAAAGATTAAGTAACACTTTGAGTGGGTTAGTTTTTAATTTATTTAGGTCTAGTTATTAACAAAGGTACATGTCACAAAACGATTAATTTAAAAATAAAATATTTTGACAAACATCGAGACTTTGATTTATAGAAGGAAATGACCACAACGCTCAACTTTATAAGTTATATTTTTATAAAGGTAAATTACTAAGGAGGAAGTCTAATTTTTGTAAAAGGTACACGTCACGTAATGTAAAAGGCTAGTTTTCTAAACGTACGAAAGTGCGCCCGAAAAACCGAAAGTGGTACATGAGTCGTGAGACCACGACCGTGTCATTTTTGTAAAAATTATATTTTTACCATGAACGTAAATATAATATAATATTTAATTAATTCTAAAGATTTAATATATTATTTATTAATTAATATTATTTTTTTGAAATCAAATGTGAATGAAGAATGAGTGTCGGCAGAGAAAGTTTAGCAATGTGAGCTGGCAAGGGGGGAGGTTGGTGGCTCAAACCTTTAAAACTCGACGAAATTCAGTTTAGAGTGCACATTTCTTCTTCTTCTATTATTTTTTGCTCCGTATTATTTATTTAATTTATTATTATTATTAATATTAGTATTAAAAATTATTACTAGTATTAGTATTAAGAGTATTGGAATTATTAGTATTATTTATACATAAAATATTACGACGAGGTCATGAGCGGGTCATTTCAAGACAAGTTTTATGAGTAGGATAGGGCTAAGGAAATTATGAGTTATGGCTATGGAGGTGATGGGTATGGTTCATGGGTATGCCCGTGAGGTCAATTTAGTGTTTATCATCTCCGTTGCATTTGCGTATCTTTCCTGCAATATTGAATCTCAATATTGATACGTGAGTACTCATAATTTAATTTTTACATACTAAGAGTGTATCCCTGACTAGTGCTCGAGAAAATAGAATTATGCATGCTTGTACATTTGATATTGCCCTTAGATAGGTTATATTGAATCTTAAAGGTTGTTATACTAGGGATGAAATAAGGTATAAGATATGCATATCCTTGGAAAGCTAGCGAAAAATTAAGAACTTTTCATTTAGATATCAAATGGATTCGATGAACGGTTAGAAAGTTATGAAATAAACAAATTGTATAATTAATTTCGTAATTAAAATTGCTAATGATAATTAGTGAACTAATTTTCTGGGTAATAAAAAGTGGTTATTTGGATTCTACTCGTCGAGTAGATGAATTTTCATATAAAGCACGTCTCGTTTCGTTGAACGGTTTTCAAGTTATGGATAAAAGAAGTTTTGTAAATTTTGATGAAACGTCGATACGGAAACTGAAATTCTCGCTGATCTGCGTTGTTTCAGATTAAAAAAAAAATACCACTGAATTCTTTGTTGTAAGGTCTAACAAAAGACTCTGGCCGTTTGTCAATTCGAGTCTCGACGATTTTTCTAAAAATCGTCAAAGTTGACTATTTGGTCACATTTTAAAATTCTAAAAAGAGTTGAAACTTTTTTATTAAAAATGTCAGTTTTGTATCAGTTGTCATGGTCGGCCTGATGTGTGTTTACTTTTGCCAAAAATCATGTTATATCTTTGTGGTAACGAGAATTTGAAGGCTGTGACCGTTTATCAATCGGAGTTCCGATAATTTTTCTAAAAATCGCTGAAGTGGCCGTTTAGTCATGTTTGACCGAAAAATCATTTTGTTGTATAAGTTATTGTATTTTTGCATGCGACCTCGTTTTTACTTTAACCATTGACTTTTGACCTTGAACTTTGACTTTTTCCGTTAACTGTTCAGTTAATTTTTTTGTGTGTTGACTTTCTCTAAATACTAAAATACTATTTTATGATTATGAAATCATTTGTGTTACGTTGTTTCACACGTCACCTTTTACTAGAATTTTAACTGAGCATGGGTAATATAACATGTTACTATACTGTTGAGTCAGACTCTAGCATTAGGATTGTGATACACTATGACTTGGCCTAAATTGTTAGACAAATATTGACCGTCATATAAATATATATAATTAATATAGGTTCGTGAATCCGAGGCCAACCCTACACTTGTTCAATGATGTTATATGTATTTTTACTACAAAATACAGTATGGTGAGTTTCATTTGCCTTTTTACCCTTTATATTTTTGGGCTGAGAATACATGCGCAACTTTTATAACTGTTTTACGAAATAGACACAAGTAATCGAAATTACATTATATGGTTGAATTATCGAAATCGAATATGCCCCTTTTTATTAAGTCTGGTAATCTAAGAATTAGGGAACAGACACCCTAATTGACGCGAACTCTAAAGATAGATCTATCGGGCCCAACAAGCCCCATCCAAAGTACCGGATGCTTTAGTATTTCGAAATTTATATCATTTCGAAGGAGGATCCCGGAATGATGGGGATATTCTTATATGTATATTGTGAATGTCGGTTACCAGGTGTTCAATCCATATGAATGATATTTTTGTCTCTATGCATGGGACGTATGATTATGAGAAATGGATGTATGAAATCTTGTGGTCTATTAAAATTATGAAATGATTCTTTATGATAAACTAATGAACTCACCAACCTTTTGGTTGACACTTTAAAGCATGTTCATTCTCAGGTACGAAAGAAATCTTCCGCTTGCATTAGCTCATTTTAAGGACATTACTTGGAGTCATTCATGACATATTTTCAAAGACGTTGCATTCAAGTCGTTGAAGTTCATTAGAGATTATTATTAAATAAATGACAGATTAGGTCATTTATAGTTTGGATATTATGAAATGGTATGCATGTCTGTTAATTTTCGATGTAAATGAAAGTTTGTCTTTTGAAAAGAATGCAATGTTTGTAAAATGTATCATTTAGAGGTCAAGTACCTCGCGATGTAATCATATGTTGTTGTATTCATCCCTATGGATTGGGTCGGGTCATCTCATGTGGTATCAAAGCGGTGGTCTTAGCGAACCAGGTCAGCATTAGTGTGTCTAACTGATAAGTCGTTAGGATACATTAGTGAGTCTGGACTTCGACCGTGTCTGCATGTCAAAAGTTTTTGCTTATTATTTGTGTCAAAAATCACTTGCTTATCATCCTTAAGACTAGACGCGTTTTCCTGCATTTATTACATAATAGTGTATAGACGAATTCTTGTCTTAGCATATCTATCACTGTGAACTTTGACTAACATCTTTCAAAGATTATCCGAAATCTATGGGATTTTGGTATTATATATACATATGTAAATTATGTATTGAGGAATACCAAATCTAAATTCTACAATCTATTTCATACCAAAATTCTTTCTCTGATCATACGAGATGGATCCCTCAACTAGTTCGAACTCCTCAGATTCCGACAGTTATGCCGATATGGAATTCCACTCAAGCACCGAAAACAGTGTTACCGGAATGGATCAACCAATCAGCCATCATCTATTTTGGATGAAATGGGGATGGGTTCGTAGCCTCCTCAATCATTGGCGACAAGAAGAAGGTGTTCCTTTCCATCCACCGAATTGCCCTCTTGGCAATGAACCTGAAGCACTTACCGGAGAACCTGTTTGAGAAACTGTTTTCTCTCTCATCTCCAGAGTATCTCGTCACGATTATATCCTACATCAAATCCTAGATTTTATTTATCCGCTCGTCCCAACCGACAATCATCCCGGTGTACTAACAGAAGTTAACGAACTTCGAGCACGCGTGACGGCTTTGGAGCTTATGGTGCAAGGATTACAAACACCATCAGCAGCACCAGCAGCATAATCAGTACCGCCAGTAACATCAACATCGCAAACCTCAATACTCTAGACATCAGCAGCATCACCGGCATCAATGGTATCATCATCATTAACACCAACAGTACCATTATCATCATCAACAAACACATTCGTATCACACGCCTCAACATCATAATCTATACCTCGGATATCAACATCACACGCATCATAGATACCAAGGAGTGCCAACAACAACAAACGATGAAGTATTGATTCATAACTTCATCGGAGGAATATTCTACGGCGATTATGTAATCTTTAAAGTCTTAGAGATTATCTATTTCCACCCTAACCCTAAATCAGATGAGTGAACCAAAATGAGTCAAGGAAGAATCGAAACCCTAACAAGGATGGTGCGCGATTTACTTGTTATACGAGCATCACTAGTAATTACCGGAAGTATCATCAGCAACAACAGTACCGTTAGCATCACCAGTATAGTCAGTAACGTCAGCATCGTCAGAATCAGCAACACCTATGACATCACAAATCCCATCAGTTCAAGAATCATTGTGGAAATCGTTACCAATCAACAACGAATATGTTGTATCAACGAGTTATATAGTATTAACTCATTCTTTCTGAAGAATTGTTATATATTTTATATATATGAATTCTGGAATTATAATAAATCTTTTTGTACTAAGCTATTAAGTATGAATTGAAAAAGAGTAGATACTACTCGTTTAAATTCATATTACTAATATCTTATGATGTACATCCTTCATTAACAACTTAATCATCGTTAACCACAACCTCTGTTTCAATCTAATGAACTCCGGTTCATAATAAATCAAGTGTAACATTCAATAACATGTTTGAATATACACTTTCATCTTCGATATACCCGAAATTTACAGGAAAACAACATTCGTATCTTGCGAAGTTAGCAACAGTTCTATGAGCATCAGCATGATTCACTAAGGAAATACATATAAGCATTGAAGCATTGATTACATAAGTGAAATACTTCGCGAAGATTATGTAATCTCTAATGTTTTAGAGAAAATTCATTTCTAATTCAATCCGAAAATCAAATGAGCTTAGTATGATATTAACTCATTGAATTTGTACTACATCTGAAGAAAATATACCCACATATATTTTCATAAAGATTGTAATGAGAATTCTTGTTCAAAATATTATTTGTGAAATTTTTTAACGGGTAGGTAATACCCGAGAGATATATAAAATCACAATTAATATGTTACATTCTTCAATTCTGATTCAATAATCATCAACTAAACCAATATACATTCTTCTATAGAAATCAAAACAACCATTCTCATCCAAAATTTAATTACCTATTCTGATTATGACAAATCAAAATCCAAGTCAAGATTTAACAGAAGACATCACTTTTAGAATTCCTACATCTATCAAAGTCATACTATGAATTCAAAGCTGTGACAGAACATCACTTTTATTCGTAACACTCAGAAGTATATGAAAATCATTCGAGATTCAGGAAGATTTCATCATTTGGATATTGTCTATGACAATCTGTATTTAAAAGCCTTTCGAAATTCCGGAAGACACTTCAAATAATAAACAATCGAGATAATGATCCAACCACACATTACTTGAAGTCTTGCATCTGAAAAACTCTCGAAACCAAAGTCATAGTTTAACACGTACCCTCGTCGATTCCTTTATCATTTATTAGCAAAAACAACACTTCGATTCCTTTTCAAAGTAGCTAATTTTGTCACAGCTCCAACAAGTCAACTTCGACTTTTCAGTCGGACCAGTCTTATTATAACCCTAATAGATACGTGATGATGTAGCGTGAGGGTACGAAATAGTATTATTTTTAATACAAAATACTACAAAATATGACACAAGTTTTATTAATTTACGGATGGGATATACCTAAACCTTGCTACAACACTATAGGCAGTGTACCTAATCGTAGAGTAGTGTAGTTTTTAGTAAGTCCGGTTCGTTCCACAGGGAGCTGGTGATACTTACTATATTTTTAACTATATTTATACAAAATATATATAATTATATAAGTAGTAATATTATTATAAAAGGGGGGTTTTACCGTTTAATGACCGGTTTGTCGATTCTATATTTTAAGCGTAAAGATAAATGACGATAATTAAAGTGCGTAAAATAATGACAATAAATAAAATGACAGTAAATAAAATTGCGAGTAATAAAATGACAGTAAATAAAGATACGATGAGAAATATAATAAAAGAATTATGCTTATTTAAACTTCCGTAATCATGATGTTTGACGTGTTGATTTTAATTTATTACCATGGGTTAATTGTCCTTTGTCCTGGTTTATTTGATACGTCTATCTGGTTTTTGTCCATAATAGTCCATCGGTCATAAATATAAAGTGCGAGTATCCTCGTCAAATTACCCTTATACCCGAAGTCAAATATTCCAACTGATTAAGGATTTAAACTGTGACGCAGTTATCACTTCTGTCAACAATTACACCAGTTATCACTGTATGTAATCCACCCCTGTTTTAATTAGTTTATGAATATTAATTCATCCACTTGATCAGAATGAATAATCAATTACCCAACCCAATTGATTAATTAAATGATTATAACAGATTCCATATGAACATCACTAAATAGGACAACCATAATCATTATTAATTATTAGGTTAATTAATTTGAAGATAGGTTTGACAGACTCCAATGAGTTGTCACTCAATTAGACAATACCCCCCATCTATTAATAGTCAATAGTCCAATTTCCACAAGTGTCGTTCTTTTGTCCAAACCCCAATTATGGTACAAAGCCCAATTACCCAATTTTAGTAATTAGCCCAACATCATGATTACTTCGTTTTAAATAAGCATAATAATAACTTAGCTACGAGACATTAATATAAAAAGGTTGAACATAACTTACAATGATTAAAAATAGCGTAGCGTTACACGGACAGAATTTCGACTTACATACTCAAAAGATCTCTATCATAAATCTTATTATTATCATAATTTAAAATTAAAATTAAGATTATTGTTATATCTGATTACATTAACATTATGATAGAGAATTATAAATATAGATATTGATATTTGATATAGAAAAGTAAGAAAAAGATAGAAAAAAATGATCGAAGAAAAAAAAAAGTCTCTTTAATTTTGATCGTAAATCATCGCTTTTATAGCGAAATTAGAAATTGAATTTTCATTTACGACCCCTGAACTATGCTCAATTAACAACTTTTTATTATTTAATATTATTCTTATTATGAATTATTTAAATATTATATTTTATTCTTGTGCATAGTTGACTCGTAATTTTTACACCGTTGCGTCGAGCGCTGAAAGTTGGTTCATGTCCCGGTTCCGGATTTTCAAACGTCCTTGCGTACTATTTAATATCTTGTACTTTGCGTTTTGTAACTTGTACTCTTGTCATTTTTAGACATTCTTCATCAATAATTTGAACCTTTTTGATTGTATCTTGTACTTTTGAGCTTTTTGGACCTTTTTGTCTTCAAATCGTCGTTTTCGCCTTTTGTCTTCGCACTTATTTAAAATAAACGAATATTACTTGAAAATGGAACAATTGCAACTAAAATCTTGTCTTTCTTGGGGGATTTTGCTATGAAATATATGTTCCTTTTTAGCCTTATCAATATCCCCACACTTGAGCGTTGCTTGTCCTCAAGCAATACAGTCTTGAAATAATATAATACATCACACGAATCACTTCTTTATTCTTCACACTTTGTACATCAGTGATTTTGATAGAGCGGTATAAACAATGATATTAACAATAGAACCATGGTTAAAGGTGGGTGTGTCATCCACAGTTGCCTTGGGTTTAGGTCAACGACACTTGCAATCAAATAGCCGATTTACTTTCGATTTCCAAAGCAAAGTGCACATTTGAAAGGCGGTTTACAGTCCCACATGACTATAAAAATGTAGATCCTTTAGGAAATTGGATCTTTATGAAAACATTTGATCTTTTGAAAATTCAATCTAGCTTTTACCCTAGATAAGTTTTCTGATTTGATCCACCATTGGTGTTGCAAAATATATTTGTGGATCAATATTTTGGCTAAAAACATTTAGGTTCGTGTAATCCACTGCTATCCCGGTATCGGAAAGCACACATCCAGTTTACTTGTTTCGTATATTACCTTTCGGCAAACTACCGTCCGGTTGTAAAGGAAAGCGATGAACAAGAAACTGTTAAGGCAATGTCCCGTGACATGCAGATGATTATGGTCTTTTAACGTGTCGGATGCTAGAACTATCCTTGGTAGGAGCGATAGTAAAGATCATCCTATGATTTTTCAGTCTGGCACAAGGTCCTGTCTCCGACCATGCTATGCAACCACCGTTCTTACGGTTGACACCCGATTTGGTTCAGGTGACCTAATGAATTCCAGGTGAATTCCTAGGATTTTACGTTCAATGGTAATGAACGCATTGAAAATGGGTTTTCAGAAAACAAATCGGTTTGTATTTTTGATCAAAATATTTTCTCGTTCAAGCTCGAGTTTAGATATCATTGAATTCCATGAGTTTGAATTCTCAATCTTTAAGGTCAATCTCAAGGATTGAGTAATATCAGTCTTAAAAGCTGATTTTTAATCTTTAAGGAGATTATCCTTTCTGGGGATCTGATTCATTAGTCTTATCAAGCTAATTTGCACGGTGCCTCCCCATTGTACGAGATAAATCCTTCTCATGGTTAGGATAAATCTGACCACTTGGCGACCCTGTTTGATGCTGAGGTCCGTGGATTTCCTGCTGATTTTAGAGATGACTTTTCTAGATTTTTCGTCAACCTACAGCTGGTCTAGACGACAACTTCATGACCTAAATCAAGAAGCGCGTTTCTTTTTCGGAAGACTTTACTTCCTTTTAATGATGGAATTGATTCATCGTGTAGATCCATCTTTCTTACAGTAAATCGGGTAAAACTGATTAAAATCGTCCAAAGCAAAAGTACCTGCAATAATCTTGTACAAAAATATGTGATATATGTTTTAAATTGAATAACTTGGTACATTCTTCCCACACTTAGTTTCTTTCTTTGCCTTTTTATTTTCTTCTATTTCATTTTAAATGAATTCAAGCGTTTTAGGGTGTTTCTCAATTTATGTCCTTTTCGAGGTAACGATAATTTCGGTATTATCACCTAGTTTTCACGTTCATAAATATGTATAAACATGATTTTGACTTCATTTAATTGAAAATTTTTCAAATTTTCACAAAATTTGGCAAATAAACCAAGTATAAACCTGAGAGAATTTATAACCCTTCCCCACACTTAAGATCATGCAATGCCCTCATTTGCATGAAATCAGACTATAATTTAAATTCATGAGGGTGATTAGCGTAGAAAAGTGATTAAAAATACCGAGTTTGTAATTACAAAGCTCTTCGAATGATAGATGGCGCGCCTCATCGTTCATTCCTTCATTTGTTATATCACATTTGTTGTTTTGCGTCTTGTCGTCAAAATTAGTACCTTTTGCTGAACTTAATGACAGTCTTTGAAAGTGCGCTGTTTTACCCTGTTTTGTACATAACATAAAATACAAACATATATACATATTTTTGAAGTTTGGTATATAACCCCACGTTCAAAAATTTATAAAACATAGTATTTTTTGGCATACTTTATATCAATAAAATTAAAAATAATGATAACAAAATTTGTCGCCCCGCCCTCGGGTAAAGCAATTTCGGTTCAACTACCTAATCTTCAACTCACGACGAATTTTAGAAATCATTTTTTTACTTAATGAAATAAAGTAAATTTTGTTTTTAAATTCACACAAAACTTAAATTTAAAAAGCATATTAATTTCATATAAAACCTACAAAATAAAAAAAAATTAGAATGGGGGGAGAAAACTAGTTCTTTAGTGTCTGCTAGCGGAAAAGACCAATCGAATTCCATTCTCGGAACTACACGAGAACAGAACAACTAACTCCAAACAGCATTTTCTTTTTAGAATATTTGAATCTCCCCACACTTAGGTAGCTGTGGTGTTGAAATTGTGATTAACTTCATTGTCAATTTCTCTTGGTCCATAATTAACTTGCCTATCTGTGACTTTTTCTTTAAGCCAGTGCCCGGCTTCTTCCGTAATATCCCATAATTCAACTAGCTTCGCCCTTTCTTTAGGCGACAGATTGGATACTAACCGGTTACATAACTTAAAGTTCCCCTTACTTCTAGCATCAATAGCCCGTTTAAAAAGTTTCTTCATTGAACTGTTAATAATGGGGTCATTTAATTTCGTATCAATAACGGGGTTCTTTGTTATCATGTCATCATTAGGTGTTACTTCATTTTCCCCACACTTAGGCGTTTTATTATTATTAAGCATTACCGTTGGAGTTGGTAAAACAACATGGTTCTTACCAATCGTTTTTGTCGGTTCAACGGTTTTGGTTTGTGGATATTTAGACTTTCGAATCATAAAGGTGATCGATTTCTCATCATTACTAAGTGTCATTCTACCCTTTCTTACATCAAATAACGCCCCGGTGGACGCTAAGAATGGTCGACCTAAAATTAGAGGAACGTTTGAGTCCTCTTCTATGTCAATGACAATGAATTCGACTAGAAAGGTTAAATTACCTACTTGAACGGGTAGGTTGTCAGCAATTCCAACTGGGTGCTTAATGGTTTGATCAAGGAGTCGAACACTCATATCCGTTGGAGTTAACTCACCTACACCTAATCTCTTATATAATGAAAGAGGCATAACACTCACACTTGAACCTAAATCTGCTAGTGCATCATACATGACACAGTCACTAAGTAGACAAGGAACAATAAATTCACCCGGATCACCTACCCTAGGTGGAGGATTTGGTGGAACTGTCTTCACCGGGTTTACTTCTACTGTTTTTGTTTCTTGCACTTTTTTATTCTTCTTCTTCTTCTTTCCAGAGGTATCACAAACTTTATTACCTATTACTTGCTCATACTCAACTCCTTTTCTTGGAAACGGGATGGGTGGTCTGTATGGTGCCACCACTGGCTTTACATACTCGGGTGGTGGTGGTGGTGTAACTTCTTCATTGTTACTTACATCTAAAACTTTCCCATCTTCTGGTATTGGTTTTTCAGAATTTGTTGATATCATGTTAACATTTTCATTCCGAGGATTTACTTCATTATTACTCGGTAGCTTTCCTTGTTCCCTTTCACTCATCAATCTAACAAGAGTACCTACTTGTTTTTCTAGATTCAAAATGGAAGCTTGTTGAGTTCTAAATGACTGCTCAAACCTCTCATTCGTTTGGGTTTGAGTTTCAATAAATTGTGTTTGAGATTCAACTAGCTTAAATACCACTTCTTCCAGATTTGACTTCTTCTCGTCGGTTTGTTGTGGTGGTTTATACAAGCCAGGTCTTTGTTGATTGAAAGTGTTGTTTTGAGTTGGTTGGTTATTCGGACCTTGTTGGTTATACGAGTTATTGTCGGGTCCTTTTGGATTGTAAAGAATGTTTTGATTTCGATTGAAGTTTGGCCTTGGCGGTTGATAATTATTCTGATAACTATTTTCCAGCCTTTGGTTCATGTAGACAACATTCTCACGTTGTTCCATCGTTTGTTCAATGTGACAGTCTTTCATTAAGTGTGGTCCACCGCATTGCTCACAACTGATTCGTATTGCGTGAATATCTTTATTCATCTTTTCCATTCGTCTTTCGAAAGCATCTATTTTTGCGGAAACGGAATCAAAGTCATGGCTAGAATCGGCTCTAGCCGCTTTAGATGAACGAAAAATATCTTTTTCTTGATGCCACTCATGAGAGTGGGAGGCAGTGTTATCAATAATTTTGTAAGCTTCAGTTGCGGTTTTCTTCATAATGGAACCACCAGCTGTTATGTCGATGTCTTTTCGTGTAGCAACGTTGACACCTTGGTAGAATATTTGTACTATTTGATAAGTGTCTAAACCGTGTTGAGGACATCCTCTCAACAACTTTCCAAATCTTGTCCACGCCTCATATAGAGTTTCATTTGGCTTTTGCGCGAACGTAACAATTTCTCCTTGAAGTCTCACGGCTTTAGATGCCGGAAAGAATTGTTTAAGAAAATTTTCAACTAAATCATCCCATGTAGTAATCGCCCCTTCAGGTAACGATTCTAACCAATCTTTGGCTTCTCCCTTTAAAGTCCAGGGAAACAACATGAGATAGATCTGCTCATCTTCCACTTCTCGGATTTTGAATAGTGTACAAATTCTTTTAAACGTACGAAGGTGTTCGTTAGGATCTTCATTCGGTGCACCACTGAATTGGCATTGGTTAGTTACCATGTGTAGAATTTGTCCTTTGATTTCATAATCTGGCGCATTAACTTCTGGCTTAATAATGGCGTGACCTTTGCCCGTGCGTGTGGCTCTCATTCGATCTTCCATACTTAGAGGTTCCGTTACTTCCATAATTGAATTTGTTGAATACGAATCACTAGAGGATTCTGATTTAATGGTTTGTGGCTCAGGAGGAATAATTAGTGGTTCAGGATCTTGGAATTGTCCTTGAATATGCTCCGGGTTCTTAATTGTGAAGTCGGGTTCAAAAGATGGATTATCGGAAATTTGAGTTTGAGGATTTGGTCGACTTGATGACGATTCTAAAGAAAAATCAACGGCGGCAATATTTGCTAGATGTCTTGATCGAGTTACAGGTGGTGAACGTATGAAAGGTGGTGAACGTTTTGCTCGGTGCATTCACAGAATATCCTATTAGTTATAAAAATAAGAAAAACTTATATAAGTTGTCCAATCAATAGACTTTTCTGATTTTGCCCACGTTTCGAATAGCCAAAAGATGCAGCAGAGGGGCAGGATTCGTTTGGTCTCAATATAATTGAGTACTGTTTGGCTCCAATAACCCGGTCCACGTACAAATCCAACTATTACTACGAACCAGAAAATTTTGATGTCTATCAATTTAACCACTTAAAATAAATTTTCGTAATTTTAAGAAATTTAGAGAAGAAGTAGAAAAAAATCTAAGTCCTAAAAACTAGAATGGCGAGAAATAAGAAAGAAAAAGATTGCGCGTCGAAAAAGGTCGAAAAATAAAAAGGTCGAAAAATAGGCGTCAAAAATAAAAATAAGAAAGTAGTGCGAAATACGGCGTCGTAAAATTCTAAAGCACCTAAAACTTAATCTAAGGAATAAGCACTTAAGGGATTTTACGGCAAAGCCTAAAAATTCTAGAAGTAAAAATAACTATGGCAAAACTAAACTTAATACTAAAAGTTGCGACTATAGTCTAAAAATCTAAAGGTAATAAAACTAAAAAAAAAATAATTTTTTTTTTTATAGACAAAATCTTAAAAAATATATATATTTTTTTTTAATAATTTTTTTTTTTTTTTTTTTTTACGTTTTTGTTTTTTTTTTTTTAAGTTTTTTTTTTTTTTTTTACGTTTTTTTTTTTAAAAACGAATTTTTTTTTTCTAAAAAAAAAAACGTTTTTTTTTTTTTTTAAGAAAAATGATTTTTTTTACAAATTAATACTTTTTTTTATAATTATTTTTTTTTTTCAAAACTTTTTTTTTTTAATTCATTTACTATTCATGAATAGTAAATGAAAAGAAATTAATTAATTTACTATTCACATGAAAGCGACATGATAGAAATTATTAATTACAATTTACATAATATACCCCTGAAGTATTTAATAAATACGACTTTTTAAAACTTTTACGATTCAAAATATATTCTAAAATATTATTATATTATTATATTCTATTTCAATATTATTATATTATTATATTCTATTTCAATATTATTATATTATTATATTTTATTTCAATATTATTATAATTAAAAATATAGCGTTTTAGCGCTCCCCGGCAGCGGCGCCAAAAACTTGATGATGTAGCGTGAGGGTACGAAATAGTATTATTTTTAATACAAAATACTACAAAATATGACACAAGTTTTATTAATTTACGGATGGGATATACCTAAACCTTGCTACAACACTATAGGCAGTGTACCTAATCGTATAGTAGTGTAGTTTTTAGTAAGTCCGGTTCGTTCCACAGGGAGCTGGTGATACTTACTATATTTTTAACTATATTTATACAAAATATATATAATTATATAAGTAGTAATATTATTATAAAAGGGGGGTTTTACCGTTTAATGACCGGTTTGTCGATTCTATATTTTAAGCATAAAGATAAATGACGATAATTAAAGTGCGTAAAATAATGACAATAAATAAAATGACAGTAAATAAAATTGCGAGTAATAAAATGACAGTAAATAAAGATACGATGAGAAATATAATAAAAGAATTATGCTTATTTAAACTTCCGTAATCATGATGTTTGACGTGTTGATTTTAATTTATTACCATGGGTTAATTGTCCTTTGTCCTGGTTTATTTGATACGTCTATCTGGTTTTTGTCCATAATAGTCCATCGGTCATAAATATAAAGTGCGAGTATCCTCGTCAAATTACCCTTATACCCGAAGTCAAATATTCCAACTGATTAAGGATTTAAACTGTGACGCAGTTATCACTTCTGTCAACAATTACACCAGTTATCACTGTATGTAATCCACCCCTGTTTTAATTAGTTTATGAATATTAATTCATCCACTTGATCAGAATGAATAATCAATTACCCAACCCAATTGATTAATTAAATGATTATAACAGATTCCATATGAACATCACTAAATAGGACAACCATAATCATTATTAATTATTAGGTTAATTAATTTGAAGATAGGTTTGACAGACTCCAATGAGTTGTCACTCAATTAGACAATACCCCCCATCTATTAATAGTCAATAGTCCAATTTCCACAAGTGTCGTTCTTTTGTCCAAACCCCAATTATGGTACAAAGCCCAATTACCCAATTTTAGTAATTAGCCCAACATCATGATTACTTCGTTTTAAATAAGCATAATAATAACTTAGCTACGAGACATTAATATAAAAAGGTTGAACATAACTTACAATGATTAAAAATAGCGTAGCGTTACACGGACAGAATTTCGACTTACATACTCAAAAGATCTCTATCATAAATCTTATTATTATCATAATTTAAAATTAAAATTAAGATTATTGTTATATCTGATTACATTAACATTATGATAGAGAATTATAAATATAGATATTGATATTTGATATAGAAAAGTAAGAAAAAGATAGAAAAAAATGATCGAAGAAAAAAAAAAGTCTCTTTAATTTTGATCGTAAATCATCGCTTTTATAGCGAAATTAGAAATTGAATTTTCATTTACGACCCCTGAACTATGCTCAATTAACAACTTTTTATTATTTAATATTATTCTTATTATGAATTATTTAAATATTATATTTTATTCTTGTGCATAGTTGACTCGTAATTTTTACACCGTTGCGTCGAGCGCTGAAAGTTGGTTCATGTCCCGGTTCCGGATTTTCGAACGTCCTTGCGTACTATTTAATATCTTGTACTTTGCGTTTTGTAACTTGTACTCTTGTCATTTTTAGACGTTCTTCATCAATAATTTGAACCTTTTTGATTGTATCTTGTACTTTTGAGCTTTTTGGACCTTTTTGTCTTCAAATCGTCGTTTTCGCCTTTTGTCTTCGCACTTATTTAAAATAAACGAATATTACTTGAAAATGGAACAATTGCAACTAAAATCTTGTCTTTCTTGGGGGATTTTGCTATGAAATATATGTTCCTTTTTAGCCTTATCAATACGTTGCCCTTTCGTCATTATTACTGGGGAACCTTTCATATTCCACCATATTACCACCAGCGTTTAATCATCTAAAACACGATTCTTCTGAACCCATCTCGAATTGATAACCAGTGATTCATATATTATAGCATTAAATGCAGAGGAAACATAAAAATGGTAGATGGTCTAAATGGCCAAGAGTTTGATGATAGAAGATAGTGAGTTGGTAAAGCTCAGAAAAAGAAAGGATTTGGTACTGAAAAATGGATTGAGCAAAGTATGAAGGAAGCTGTGGAAAAATCACAAAGACTGAATCTGCCTTCAAAGGATTCAAATGATTCAGTGTCTGCTGAAATCGTTAGCAAACACCTTACTTCTTATTCTAAACCTTCACAGACAGATATTCTTCATCATCATCATATCTTAAATATTATAAGATATCTTCGTATCTTCCATTATACATATTCTCCATATCTTTGGAGATATTTTCACAACTATTCTTATCAAGTATCATTTATCTCTCCGTAATATTTGCAACATAAAAGAAACTGTGTTAGTTTCTAAATTCTGAAAAATTCGAATATGAATGTTTTTGAAGTAGTGTTAGGAACTGATGCATGAGTTAGTATAATATAATGACACTTGATCAACGTCATTATATTACAGTAATTCATGCTGAGTTTCTAATGGATGTGATGATTCACATGACATACCGTCATCATGTACCATTTACACGACTCTTACATTCTATCTAATCTCTAAATATATCAAGAAAATATTTCTTGATGATTCGGTCTTTTCCAGGGTATTCTGGTAATTTAACAAATCAGGATTTACCATTACCCTTTCCTTCTTAGAACAATTACTATATTCCTTCTGAAATCCATACATACAAATTCTGGACCATTACGAGAGCTACTTAATCGCAAGAAGAAGAAACGAAAGGACAAAGCTCCGAAAACAAAAATTGGGGTATAAACCGCAGCAAATAGGAGACAACATTAACTATGGATGACAATGATTATAGAAGACAGAAGCAGGAACATCGAAGTATAAGGGAAGATATAAAACCCAACAACCACCCAGAAACTACAAACCGTGTATATCAATGCGTATAGCGATATAAAGACACGGGAGAATGAAAAACACTATAACCCCAAGGTAATGATAGAAGTAAGTAACTTCCTCCGGTGGTAGATGAAAGAGAAGGATGACAGATATGAAAGTTAGGAGTATATCAAGAATCAGTACTGGATGGAGCATGTTGATGAATGTTTTAAAATATGAATCCAGGGAGCAAGAATAGAAGGTGTGAGCTGTGGAAATAAGGAAATGAAGGGAGTGGATTTATTCTGAAATATTCGACAGACCAATCGAAACAGATTATTGCATTTAATCAAAGAAGATCATGATTTTCTAAATCGACGAAACCCCAAATCTTATTACGAAGATTTTCTTTAAATCCCATGGATTCCGGAAAATCAATCATAACCACGTCATTGGTTAAAATGAATATACATTTACTCATTTCACACTCTTGCGATAGCTTCACTTATACTCTTCGCAAAATCAAATTGTTTTATCTATATTACTCAATGATGATAAAACTCTATTTATCAACTCATATTCGTCATGAAAACATTTTTATAGTTAGCCATGACGAATTCGATCAAATTTCGGGACGAAATTTCTTTTAACGGGTAGGTACTGTGATGATCCGGAAATTTCCGAACAAATTTAAACTTTAATCTTTATATATATCCGACACGATAAGCAAAAATCTGTAACGTTAAGTCTCGAAAGCTTTGAAACTATATTCATGTAATCAATTACCCTTTGACCATGCCTAACGATTCACGAACAATTATGTGTAAATAAATATATATACATATACATGTGTGATTATTAAATTGAGATATATTAATAAAACATTGAACGGATTAGTTAATATGAATATAAGCTATGAGATCTATTTTATGAACTTGGAAATGTTATCAAGGTATTGAATGAATAATATGTTACATAAACGTATTTGTTCGGTGTAAGTTTATCGACGAGATTAAAAGATAATATCAAATGATTGAATTATCGGATACATTGAACTATGATCATGAGTCTCTGTTATGAGGTCCACTTTGAATTAGAAAACCCTTACTTTTAACGGTATTCGGAATATTTGGAAAAGTGATTATATGTAAGAACAAAAGTGTTATTATTGAGAATTAGACAAGGGTTAGTGGAGAATGGAATTTCATAATATTTTATAGATCTATTTTTAAACGTGCAAAACCGTTTTCGATATAATAGAACTTGTTATTAAAAAGTCTTTGTTTAAATAAACGTAAATGTTGGTTACAACATGTTTAGGTATATTAGATATATTAGTTAAATAAAGGATGGTAACATTTGGTTATTTGATTCGATAAATATTAAGATATAGTAATTAGAAAGTTAAGGAAATGACCAAAATACTCAAAAGATTAAGTAACACTTTGAGTGGGTTAGTTTTTAATTTATTTAGGTCTAGTTATTAACAAAGGTACATGTCACAAAACGATTAATTTAAAAATAAAATATTTTGACAAACAACGAGACTTTGATTTATAGAAGGAAATGACCACAACGCTCAACTTTATAAGTTATATTTTTATAAAGGTAAATTACTAAGGAGGAAGTCTAATTTTTGTAAAAGGTACACGTCACGTAATGTAAAAGGCTAGTTTTCTAAACGTACGAAAGTGCGCCCGAAAAACCGAAAGTGGTACATGAGTCGTGAGACCACGACCGTGTCATTTTTGTAAAAATTATATTTTTACCATGAACGTAAATATAATATAATATTTAATTAATTCTAAAGATTTAATATATTATTTATTAATTAATATTATTTTTTTGAAATCAAATGTGAATGAAGAATGAGTGTCGGCAGAGAAAGTTTAGCAATGTGAGCTGGCAAGGGGGGAGGTTGGTGGCTCAAACCTTTAAAACTCGACGAAATTCAGTTTAGAGTGCACATTTCTTCTTCTTCTATTATTTTTTGCTCCGTATTATTTATTTAATTTATTATTATTATTAATATTAGTATTAAAAATTATTACTAGTATTAGTATTAAGAGTATTGGAATTATTAGTATTATTTATACATAAAATATTACGACGAGGTCATGAACGGGTCATTTCAAGACAAGTTTTATGAGTAGGATAGGGCTAAGGAAATTATGAGTTATGGCTATGGAGGTGATGGGTATGGTTCATGGGTATGCCCGTGAGGTCAATTTAGTGTTTATCATCACCGTTGCGTTTGCGTATCTTTCCTGCAATATTGAATCTCAATATTGATACGTGAGTACTCATAATTTAATTTTTACATACTAATAGTGTATCCCTGACTAGTGCTCGAGAAAATAGAATTATGCATGCTTGTACATTTGATATTGCCCTTAGATAGGTTATGTTGAATCTTAAAGGTTGTTATACTAGGGATGAAATAAGGTATAAGATATGCATATCCTTGGAAAGCTAGCGAAAAATTAAGAACTTTTCATTTAGATATCAAATGGATTCGATGAACGGTTAGAAAGTTATGAAATAAACAAATTGTATAATTAATTTCGTAATTAAAATTGCTAATGATAATTAGTGAACTAATTTTCTGGGTAATAAAAAGTGGTTATTTGGATTCTACTCGTCGAGTAGATGAATTTTCATATAAAGCACGTCTCGTTTCGTTGAACGGTTTTCAAGTTATGGATAAAAGAAGTTTTGTAAATTTTGATGAAACGTCGATACGGAAACTGAAATTCTCGCTGATCTGCGTTGTTTCAGATTAAAAAAAAATACCACTGAATTCTTTGTTGTAAGGTCTAACAAACGACTCTGGCCGTTTGTCAATTCGAGTCTCGACGATTTTTCTAAAAATCGTCAAAGTTGACTATTTGGTCACATTTTAAAATTCTAAAAAGAGTTGAAACTTTTTTATTAAAAATGTCAGTTTTGTATCAGTTGTCATGGTCGGCTTGATGTGTGTTTACTTTTGCCAAAAATCATGTTATATCTTTGTGGTAACGAGAATTTGAAGGCTGTGACCGTTTATCAATCGGAGTTCCGATAATTTTTCTAAAAATCGCTGAAATGGCCGTTTAGTCATGTTAGACCGAAAAATCATTTTGTTGTATAACTTATTGTATTTTTGCATGCGACCTCGTTTTTACTTTAACCATTGACTTTTGACCTTGAACTTTGACTTTTTCCGTTAACTGTTCAGTTAATTTTTTTGTGTGTTGACTTTCTCTAAATACTAAAATACTATTTTATGATTATGAAATCATTTGTTTTACGTTGTTTCACACGTCACCTTTTACTAGAATTTTAACTGAGCATGGGTAATATAACATGTTACTATACTGTTGAGTCAGACTCGAGCATTAGGATTGTGATACACTATGACTTGGCCTAAATTGTTAGACAAATATTGACCGTCATATAAATATATATAATTAATATAGGTTCGTGAATCCGAGGCCAACCCTACACTTGTTCAATGATGTTATATGTATTTTTACTACAAAATACAGTATGGTGAGTTTCATTTGCCTTTTTACCCTTTATATTTTTGGGCTGAGAATACATGCGCAACTTTTATAACTGTTTTACGAAATAGACACAAGTAATCGAAATTACATTATATGGTTGAATTATCGAAATCGAATATGCCCATTTTTATTAAGTCTGGTAATCTAAGAATTAGGGAACAGACACCCTAATTGACGCGAACTCTAAAGATAGATCTATCGGGCCCAACAAGCCCCATCCAAAGTACCGGATGCTTTAGTATTTCGAAATTTATATCATTTCGAAGGAGGATCCCGGAATGATGGGGATATTCTTATATGTATATTGTGAATGTCGGTTACCAGGTGTTCAATCCATATGAATGATATTTTTGTCTCTATGCATGGGACGTATGATTATGAGAAATGGATGTATGAAATCTTGTGGTTTATTAAAATTATGAAATGATTCTTTATGATAAACTAATGAACTCACCAACCTTTTGGTTGACACTTTAAAGCATGTTCATTCTCAGGTACGAAAGAAATCTTCCGCTGTGCATTAGCTCATTTTAAGGACATTACTTGGAGTCATTCATGACATATTTTCAAAGACGTTGCATTCAAGTCGTTGAAGTTCATTAGAGATTATTATTAAATAAATGACAGATTAGGTCATTTATAGTTTGGATATTATGAAATGGTATGCATGTCTGTTAATTTTCGATGTAAATGAAAGTTTGTCTTTTGAAAAGAATGCAATGTTTGTAAAATGTATCATTTAGAGGTCAAGTACCTCGCGATGTAATCATATGGTGTTGTATTCGTCCCTATGGATTGGGTCGGGTCATCTCATGTGGTATCAGAGCGGTGGTCTTAGCGAACCAGGTCAGCATTAGTGTGTCTAACTGATAAGTCGTTAGGATACATTAGTGAGTCTGGACTTCGACCGTGTCTGCATGTCAAAAGTTTTTGCTTATTATTTGTGTCAAAAATCACTTGCTTATCATCCTTAAGACTAGACGCGTTTTCCTGCATTTATTACATAATAGTGTATAGACGAATTCTTGTCTTAGCATATCTATCACTGTGAACTTTGACTAACATCTTTCAAAGATTATCCGAAATCTATGGGATTTTGGTATTATATATACATATGTAAATTATGTATTGAGGAATACCAAATCTAAATTCTACAATCTATTTCATACCAAAATTCTTTCTCTGATCATACGAGATGGATCCCTCAACTAGTTCGAACTCCTCAGATTCCGACAGTTATGCCGATATGGAATTCCACTCAAGCTCCGAAAATAGTGTTACCGGAATGGATCAACCAATCAGCCATCATCTATTTTGGATGAAATGGGGATGGGTTCGTAGCCTCCTCAATCATTGGCGACAAGAAGAAGGTGTTCCTTTCCATCTACCGAATTGCCCTCTTGGCAATGAACCTGAAGCACTTACCGGCGAACCTGTTTGAGAAACTGTTTTCTCTCTCATCTCCAGAGTATCTCGTCACGATTATATCCTACATCAAATCCTAGATTTTATTTATCCGCTCGTCCCAACCGACAATCATCCCGGTGTACTAACAGAAGTTAACGAACTTCGCGAACGCGTGACGGCTTTGGAGCTTATGGTGCAAGGATTACAAACACCATCAGCAGCACCAGCAGCATAATCAGTACCGCCAGTAACATCAACATCGCAAACCTCAATACTCTAGACATCAGCAGCATCACCGGCATCAATGGTATCATCATCATTAACACCAACAGTACCATTACCATCATCAACAAACACATTCGTATCACACGCCTCAACATCATAATCTATACCTCGGATATCAACATCACACGCATCATAGATACCAAGGAGTGCCAACAACAACAAACGATGAAGTATTGATTCATAACTTCATCGGAGGAATATTCTACGGTGATTATTTAATCTCTAAAGTCTTAGAGATTATCTATTTCCACCCTAACCCTAAATCAGATGAGTGAACCAAAATGAGTCAAGGAAGAATCGAAACCCTAACAGGGATGGTGCGCGATTTACTTGTTATACGAGCATCACTAGCAATTACCGGAAGTATCATCAGCAACAACAGTACCGTTAGCATCACCAGTATAGTCAGTAACGTCAGCATCGTCAGAATCAGCAACACCTATGACATCACAAATCCCATCAGTTCAAGAATCATTGTGGAAATCGTTACCAATCAACAACGAATATGTTGTATCAACGAGTTATATAGTATTAACTCATTCTTTCTGAAGAATTGTTATATATTTTATATATATGAATTCTGGAATTATAATAAATCTTTTTGTACTAAGCTATTAAGTATGAATTGAAAAAGAGTAGATACTACTCGTTTAAATTCATATTACTAATATCTTATGATGTACATCCTTCATTAACAACTTAATCATCGTTAACCACAACCTCTGTTTCAATCTAATGAACTCCGGTTCATAATAAATCAAGTGTATCATTCAATAACATGTTTGAATATACACTTTCATCTTCGATATACCCGAAATTTACAGGAAAACAACATTCGTATCTTGCGAAGTTAGCAACAGTTCTATGAGCATCAGCATGATTCACTAAGGAAATACATATAAGCATTGAAGCATTGATTACATTAGTGAAATACTTCGCGAAGATTATGTAATCTCTAATGTTTTAGAGAAAATTCATTTCTAATTCACAAAAACTAGGAATTTATAGAGTTTAGGGTTGTAATTTTTACCAATTTGCTGAGGAATGAGAATCTAGGCATGATTAGAGCAAGAAAAATGACGAATTACGGTGGAAAAATGGCGAAAATTGATGAATTTTTGAGTGAGTTTCGGGTGTATGTGTGTGTGTTGTGGTGAAGAACAGACTCGCTGAGAGTTTTTGATCTGGCCAGTTTTCCAGCCTCATGCGATCGCATGAGGTTGGTGTGTAAACCCCATGCGATCGCATGGGGTGCCGGCTACAGTGTTTTCAGCTTTTTTTTTTTTAAAAAAAAAAAAACCTTATGCTTTATAAAACTTATAATTAATTAAATTTTTAAAAATTTTGTTTTCCTTTAGGAGCGAGGGCGTTTCGGATCGTTGTCCTAGTCTGTCCCTCGACAAAATTTTAAAATTTGTCAAATCAAAGCGCGGTTTTTAAAAGTAAAGATATTTGGGTTTTTTAATGTTTTTGGCATACTTTAATTTAATAAGATTAAAAATAATGATAATAAAAGTTCTCGTCCCTCCCTCGGGTAAAGCAATTTCGGTTCAATGACCTAGTCTTCAACTTACGACGAATTTTAAAAATCATATTTTTAACTTAATGAGACAAAGTAAATTTTTGTTTTTAAATTCACACAACTTAAATATAAAATTAAAAATTCACACCAAACTTAAAATTTGAAATGCATAAAATTAAAAATTCATATTTTAAAAATTAAAAATTCACACCAAACTTAATTTTAAAAATTCACATTATAAATTCACACCAAACTTATATTAATTTTTCAAATATTTACATTTTTAAAAATATTGTTTTTACAAAGTTTACAATATTAATTTAAGATTTAAATATTAATTTTAAAAACATGGTAAAAATAAAATTAAAAATCTTTTTGGCTTTTTATCCCACTTTAATCAATCAAATATTATCAAAAATATGCGCCCCTCTTTTCGGTAAAGTAATTTCGGTTCCAAGACCTAATTTAACTCATGACGAATTTTTGAAATATTTTGGGTTGATTGATTAAAGATATTTATACCTTAAGAATAAACGTTAAATTTCGCAGTGATGTAATAAATTTTTGAATGATATCAATAATTTCGGTCGCCAAACCTAATTTTATTCAATACCAATTTAATACTTTATAGCGAACAAATTAGCGTTTATTATCAAAAGGTTAAAAATAAAAATAAAAACTGTACAGACATACCTGTGAAATAGATTTCTTAGTTATATGATCTATCCCATTCATAAGATAGTCGGTTTAATTGGTTTTCCATAGCTACATAAGCGTAACCTCGAGCATTCAGTGTCTTTTCTTCTAAACATATGAACGGTCCATCTCTGAATAAAGTAACAAATTCGGTATTTGAATAGGTTTGATTATTTGAACATTTACCTCCATGTGACCATTTTCCGCATTTGTGACATCTTTCTAGGTGTCGTGCTCTTCTTTTCGCTGCGGATTTTGATTTTCCTTTACCAAATTGTAACTTATTATCTTCGCATCTGGATTCTTTTCTAACTCCGTCCATTCTTTCTCTGATTACTGATACTAATTCACTCGGTAGTATGTCATTATTACGTTTAGTGATCAAAGCGTGTAGCATTAGACCATGGTTTAGTTCACAAGCAGTCTTCATTTCGTAAAAACCTAAAAAAAATAAAAATTCAGAATGGGGGGAGAAGACTAGTTCTTTAGGGTCTGCTAGGGAAAGACCATTCGGGTTCCATTTTCGAGAACTACACGAAAACAGACAATCTAACTCTAACAGAAATACATATTATCCTTTAAAGACTTGATTCTCCCCACACTTAGTTAGCTGTGGTGTCGAAATTGTGATTAACTTCGTTGTCGACTTCCATCGGACCATGTATGTAATGTTTAACTCTGTGACCATTAACTTTAAATTCCATCCCATTTGAATTTATTAATTCTATCGTTCCGTATGGGAAAACTCTTTTGACTATGAATGGTCCAGACCATCTTGATTTCAATTTTCCAGGAAATAGCTTGAATCGTGAATTGAAAAGAAGAACTCTGTCTCCTTCTTTAAATTCTTTTGAACTTCTGATTCTTTTATCATGCCATTTCTTCGTTCTTTCTTTATAGATTAACGAATTTTCGTATGCTTCATGTCTTAATTCTTCTAATTCGTTTAGTTGACTTAATCGTAGACGTCCGGCTTCATGTAAATCAAGATTACATGTCTTCAAAGCCCAAAATGCTTTGTGTTCAATTTCTACTGGAAGATGACATGCTTTTCCATAAACAAGTCTAAAAGGTGTGGTTCCAATTGGAGTTTTGTAGGCTGTTCTAAAAGCCCAGAGTGCATCCTCCAATTTAATGGACCATTCCTTCGGATTTGATCCTACGGTTTTCTCTAGAATACGTTTTAAAGCTCGGTTGGTATTTTCAACTTGTCCACTTGTTTGTGGATGATATGCGGTGGAGATTTTATGAGTTACTCCATATCTTTTAAGAACTTTCTCAAGTTGATTATTACAGAAATGAGTACCCCGGTCACTTATTAAAGCTTTCGGTGTTCCAAACCTTGCAAAAAGACGTTTTAAAAAGTTGACTACAACTCGTGCATCGTTAGTTGAGAGAGCTTGTGCTTCCGCCCATTTAGATACATAATCAATGGCTACGAGTATATATAGATTATTATGAGATTTTGGAAATGGACCCATAAAGTCAATACCCCAAATGTCAAATACTTCACATACTTGGATGACATTTTGTGGCATTTCATCACGTTGATTTATTTTTCCGGCCCTTTGACATGCATCACAGGATTTGCAAAGAAGGTGTGCGTCTTTGTAAATTGTTGGCCAATAGAATCCAGTATCATAAACTTTTCTAGCTGTTAGTTGAGGCCCATAATGCCCTCCTGTTGGTCCTGTGTGACAATGGTTTAAAATTTTACTAGCTTCATCTCCAAATACACATCGGCGTATTATTCCATCGGGATAACTTTTAAACAGATGTGGATCTTCCCAGAAATAGTGTTTTATATCACTGAAGAATTTCTTTCGTCTTTGGTACGATAATCCTTTTTCAAGGAATCCACAAACTAAGTAGTTTGCATAGTCTGCAAACCATGGGATTTCTTTATAATCTATCTTCAATAGATATTCATCAGGAAAGTTGTCTTGTATGGCCGATTCATTTAGAACTTCTAACTCAGGATTTTCAAGACGAGAAAGATGATCAGCGGCGAGATTTTCTGCTCCTCTTTTATCTCGGATTTCAATATCAAACTCTTGTAAGAGTAAGATCCAACGGATTAATCTTGGTTTAGCATCTTGTTTTGAAAATAGGTATCTAAGAGCATAATGGTCGGTATAGACCACCGTTTTTGCTAGAACGAGATATGATCGAAATTTGTCAAAAGCAAAGACAATAGCAAGGAGTTCTTTTTCAGTAGTTGTATAGTTCGTTTGTGCTCCTTGTAATGTCTTACTAGCATAATATATAGGTTGAAATCGTTTTTCAATCCTTTGTCCTAAAACGGCTCCCATTGCAAAATCACTTGCATCGTACATTAGTTCAAATGGTAGATTCCAATTTGGTGTTATCATGATCGGCGCATTAGTGAGTTTCTCTTTAAGAATATTAAAAGATTTGATACATTCATCTGAAAAGATGAATGGAGCATCCTTTTCTAGGAGTTTATTCATAGGAGTGGCAATTTTTGAAAAATCTTTTATGAAACGTCGGTAAAAACCTGCATGCCCTAGAAAACTCCTAACTCCTCTAACATTGGTGGGATGTGGAAGTTTAGCAATTACATCTACTTTAGCTCTATCCACTTCAATTCCTTCTTTTGAAATTTTATGTCCAAGAACGATGCCTTCTTTAACCATGAAATGGCATTTCTCCCAATTAAGTACTAGATTTGATTGTTCGCATCTAAGAAGCATTCGTTCCAGATTAACTAGACATGATTCAAATGTATCACCGAAGACTGAAAAGTCATCCATGAAAAATTCCATGCATTCTTCTATCATGTCGTGAAAAATCGCCATCATACACCTTTGAAAGGTTGCAGGGGCGTTACAAAGTCCAAATGGCATGCGTTTGTAAGCAAAAGTACCATAAGGGCACGTGAATGTGGTTTTCTCTTGATCTTCGGGTGCTATTGGAATTTGAAAATATCCGGAAAATCCATCTAGAAAACAATAGTAACTATTTCCGGCTAATCTTTCCAACATTTGATCAATGAAAGGTAAGGGAAAGTGATATTTTCTGGTGGCGTCATTTAATTTTCTATAATCAATACACACACGCCATCCTGTTACAGTCCTAGTAGGAATAAGCTCATTTTTCTCATTTGTAATGACAGTCATGCCACCCTTCTTCGGCACGCATTGAACTGGGCTTACCCATGGACTATCAGAAATTGGATATATCAAACCTGCATCTAGCAGTTTAATAATCTCTTTCTTAACTACATCTTGCATATTAGGATTTAGTCTTCGTTGGCGTTGCACATACATTTTATGACCTTCTTCCATAAGGATTTTATGTGTGCAATACGAAGGACTTATTCCTTTAATATCATGAATCTTCCATGCAATGGCTGGTTTATGAGCTTTCAACACAGAAATGAGTTGTGATTTCTCATTTTCAGTAAGAGAAGATGATATTATTACAGGTAATTCAGATTCACCATGTAAATAAGCATATTCCAAATGGTTTGGAAGTGGCTTTAACTCTAATTTCGGAGGTTCTTCTATCGATGATTTGTATCGATATCTGTCTTCTTCTTTTAGCATTTGAATTTATTCTGTTGTTGGTTCATATCCATTAGCTATAAGTGTAGCTAACATTTCAGCTTCATCAATTGGTTCATTACCTTCTCCTAAAGAACATTCTCCTGTTCCTTGTAATTCTGGAAATTCTTCTAATAATTCTGCATGTGCATCTATAGTTTGAATATAATAACATGTATCATCTGCAGATTGTGGTTGTTTCATTGCTCTATCAACTGAAAAGGTAACACTCTCATCCTCTATATTTAGGGTCAATTTCTTACCGAACACGTCTATCATTGCTTTAGCCGTGTTTAAGAATGGTCTTCCTAATATGAGAGGAACTTGAGAATCTTCTTCCATGTCCAAAACAACAAAATCTACTGGAAATACTAAAGTACCAACTTTAACTAGCATGTTCTCCATTATCCCTCTAGGATATTTTATTGATCTATCGGCTAGTTGTATGCTTATTCTTGTTGGTTTCAATTCTCCAAGGTCTAGTTTAGTGTATAGTGAATACGGCATTAGATTTATACTAGCACCTAAGTCTGCTAATGCTTCTATTGAACTAAGACTACCCAGAAAATATGGAATTGTGAAACTTCCTGGATCAGATAGTTTTTCTGGTATCTTATTCAACAGCACTGCTGAACAATTAGCATTCATAGTAACAGCCGAGAGTTCTTCCATTTTCTTTCTATTTGAGATTAGATCTTTCAAGAATTTAGCATATCTAGGCATTCCTGAAATCACATCAATGAAAGGAAGATTTACATTTATCTGTTTAAACATATCCAAGAATTTGGATTGCTCGGCTTCAAGTTTCTCTTTCTTCATTTTACTCGGATAAGGAAGTGGTGGTTGATATGGTTTAACATAAGGTTTATCCTTAACTGTGTTATCTTCATTAACCTTCTCAACTACTGGTTCTTTTTCCTTATCTTGATCAGGTTGTGGTTCTTGTGGAGTAGGAATGGCTTCATCAGAAGTTACAGGTATTTCAGGTGGTTTAAGTGTTGTACCACTTCTTGTGGTAATGGCTTTAGCTATTTCACTCCTGGGGTTAGCATTTGTATCACTAGGTAGACTTCCCGGTTTTCTTTCACCTATTAACCTTGCTAGGTTACTTACTTCTTGTTCCAGATTTTGAATAGAAGCTTGTTGATTTCTAAATGCTTGAGCATTTTGTTCATTGGTTTGTTTCTGAGATGTAAAAAATTGCGTTTGAGTTTCAACTAGCTTCGTCATCATATCTTCTAAATTTGGCTTTTTATCATCGGTTTGTTGTGGTGGTTTGTTTTGAAAATTAGGTCTTTGCTGATTATAAGTATTATTGGATACTTGTTGATTGCTAGGACCTTGTTGGTTGTTGTATGGAATATTTATGTTGTAATTCTGGTTTTGATTGTAAATCGGTCTTGGCGGTTGATAATTATTCTGATAATTATTTCCAGGCCTTTGGTTTATGTATGAAATATTCTCTCTTTGTTCCATTGTTAATTCAATACTGAGACAATCTTTTTTCAAATGTGGTCCTCCACACTGCTCACAACTAATTCGTATTGAGTGAATATCTTTAGTCATCTTTTCCATTCGTCTCTCCACAGCATCTATCTTTGCGGAAATGGAATCTAAGTCATGGCTAGAATCGGCTCTAGCTGCTTTAGATGATCTAACGATGTCTTTTTCTTGGTGCCACTCATGTGAGTGGGAAGCAGTGTTATCAATAATTTTGTAAGCATCAGTTTCGGTTTTCTTCATAATAGAACCACTAGCTGCTATATCTATGTCTTTCCTTGTAGTGATGTCGCATCCTTGGTAGAATATTTGTACTATTTGACAGGTGTCTAAACCATGTTGCGGACATCCTCTTAACAACTTTCCATATCTTGTCCACGCCTCATATAGAGTTTCATTTGGTTTCTGTGTGAACGTAACAATTTCTGCTTGAAGTCTTACGGCTTTAGATGCAGGAAAGAATTGTTTAAGAAATTTGTCAACTAAAACGTCCCATGTATCAATCGCCCCTTCAGGTAACGATTCCAACCAATCTTTGGCTTCTCCCTTTAAAGTCCAGGGAAATAACATGAGATATATCTGTTCATCCTCCACTTCTCGGATTTTAAATAGTGTGCAGATCCTATTAAAGGTACGTAGATGTTCATTTGGATCTTCCTTCGGCGCACCACTAAATTGGCATTGATTAGTCACCATGTGTAGAATTTGTCCTTTGATTTCATAATCTGGCGCATTAATGTCTGGATGAGTAATTGCGTGACCTTGGCCAGTGCGTTTAGCTCTCATTCGGTCTTCCATACTTAAAGGTTCCAGATTCTCCATAATTGAATTTGTTGAATCGGAATCACTAGAGGATTCTGATTTAATGGTTCGTTCCTCAACAATCTCTGTTTGAATGATTGGTGGTTCCGGAGGAAAATTTAGTGGTTCAGGATCTACGAACCGTTCCTGAATATTCTCCGGATTCTCAATTGTGAGGTCGGGTTCAAAAAATGGATTATCGGAAATTTGAACTGAAGTACTTGGTTGACTGGATGACGATTCTAAAGAAAAATCAACGGCGGTTATATTTGCTAAATGTCTTGATCTAGTTACAGGTGGTGAACGTACAAAAGGTGGTGAACGTCTTGCTCGGTGCATTCACTGAATATCCTATTAGTTTTAAAAAGGAAAGAAAAATTATAATAAGTTATCCAATCAATAGACTTTTCTGATTTTGCCCACGTTTCGAATAGCCAAAAGATGCAGCAGAGGGGCAGGATTCGTTTGGTCTCAATATAATTGAGGACTGTTTGGCTCCAATAACCCGGTCCACGTACAAATCCAACTATTACTACGAACCAGAAAATTTTGATGTCTATCAATTTAACCACTCAAAATAAATTTTCGTAATTTTAAGAAATTTAGATAAGTAGTAGAATAAAAATCTATGTCCTAAAACTAGAATAGCGAGAAATAAGAAAGAAAAAGAGTTCGTCGAAAAAGATCGGAAAAGAAAAATGGTTGAAAAATAAATGGTGACGGAAAAATAAAAGAAACTTATAAAACTTAAAAGTACTTGACTAACCTAACCTTATTACTACAACTAACTTAAAATTATAATCGCAAATTGAAATTACTAATTGGAATGATAATTGATACATAGGTAAAAGGTGTCTAAAAATATTAAAGCTTATAGGAAAAACTATATCCCAAATGGAATTAAATTAAAAAGAAACTAAAACTTAAAAAGGCGTCGCAAAATTCTAAAGCACTTAAATCTTAGTCTAAAGAAAAAGCACTTAAGGGATTTTACGGCAAAGCCTAAAAATCTAGAAGTAAAAATAATTATGGCAAAAACTATGAATTAAAACTAAATATGAGCTAAAAATACAAAAGTTACTCTAAAACGATTAAAAAGGAAAAAAAAAATATAAAAATATATAAAAAGTTGTAAAAAGTACAATTTTTATAAAAATATTATTTTTATATTATTTATTTTATAAAACTATTAATTTTACAATTTAAATAAACTAATTAAACTAAAAATACAAATTAATAATAAAAACTAAATTAATATATATTATATATAACCCTAATTAGGGTTTAAATATTATAATTATTATTATTATCCGTAATTAATGCAGGCAGGCTGCAGTCTGGCGTGTCAGATGGGCTCATGCGATCGCATGAGTCTTCAGTTGCCCAGCCATGCGATCGCATGGGCTAGGGTTTCGGGCCAAAAGCTGGGCTGCTACAGTGTTCGGGCGGAATAATTTTTTTTTTTTTTTTTTTGTTGTAAAATATAAAATATATTTATTAATTAAATAAAACTTATATTTTTACAAACTAAAAAAAATAGAAATAAATAAACTTTATAAAACTTAAATATTTATCAAACTCCTAAAAATATTTATATTTTTGTTTTTCTTTTTTTTTCTTATTTTTGAATATTTAAAACGTATTTTTACAAATGCGTACTAAAAGTAAAAATCTTTTTTTATAGCGTTGCGCTTCCGGCTTTTAAGACGCTCCCCGGCAGCGGCGCCAAAAATACTTGATGTGCAGCGGGGTGTATATAAAATAGTTATTAATTTTAGCAGGAAAAACTATTAAATACGATACAATTTTACACAAGATATTTATTTATTTAGAGAATGGATATACTTAAACCTTGCTACAACACTTATAGGCAGTGTACCTAATCGTACAGTAGTGTAGTTTTTAGTAAGTCCGGTTCGTTCCACAGGGAATCTTTTTTAAACAAAGCTCAACGCTATATTAGTTTACTTTTATAAAAATACAAATATATATATAAGTAATATTATTATTATAAAGGGGGGTTTTTACCGTTTAATGACCGGTTTGTCGATTTTAAAACTTTAGTCGCAGTTAAAACCAAATGTAAAATAATAAATAAATACAAGACTTAATTTTAAGCGTAAAGTAAATAACGATAATGAAATTGCGAATAATAAAAGTGCGATAAAATAAACTTGCGATAATTAAAAAGTACGATAATGAAAAGTGCAATTAAATACAATAACAATAAAAATGTGATAATTAGAAGTGCAATTAAATATAAAATAAAGGAAATTAAATATGAAATAAAAGAATTATGCTTATTTAAACTTCCGTAATCATGATGTTTGACGTGTTGATTTTAGTTTTATGCCCATGGGTTAATTGTCCTTTGTCCTGGATTATTTAATATGTCCGTCTGGTTTTTGTCCATAACAGTCCATCAGTCATAAATATAAAGTGCGAGTGTCCTCGTCAAATTATCCTTATACCCGAAGTTAAATATTCCAACTAATTGGGGATTCGAATTGTAACAAGGTTTTAATACTTTGTTTAATGAATACACCAAGTTATCGACTGCGTGTAAACCAAGGTTTTACTACTTTGTTAACAATTACACCAATTACCCTTGAATGTAATTCACCCCTGTTTCAACAAGTTTATTAACTATTAATCCATTTCCGTGTCCGGTTAAATGAACGATTATTCGTACATATAAATACCCCGCCCATCGTGTCCGATTGAGTGTATATGGTAATTTATAGGGACGCCCAATTGTAAATCTTTATATTAACATTAACAAACTATCATTTAGTTAAACAAATATAAAGCCCATTAATAGCCCATAGTCTAATTTCCACAAGTGTCGTTCTTTTGTCCAAACCCCAATTATGGTACAAAGCCCAATTACCCAATTTTAGTAATTAGCCCAACATCATGATTACTTCGTTTTAAATAAGCATAATAATAACTTAGCTACGAGACATTAATATAAAAAGGTTGAACATAACTTACAATGATTAAAAATAACGTAGCGTTACACGGACAGAATTTCGACTTACACCCTTACAACATTTGCTAATATACCCTTATTATTAGAATTATAATTAAAATTAAAATATAAATTATAAATATATATATATGTTTTACGTATATATGAGAGAAAAGAGAAAGATGGATATGTTTTTGGTTCACCAAAGCTAGATTTTTATAGGCATGTGGGCTGGAACTGGGGCTCATGCGATCGCATGGATTTATGCCTTCCAGGCCATACGATCGCATGGCCAGCTGGGGAGGCTCATTTTTGGTTGTTTTCTTCTGCCGACGGTTTTATAAATAATATAATATATTAAATAATTATAAGAATTATTTAAATATTATATTATATTTATGTGCATAGTTGACTTGTAATTTTTAGTCCATTGCGTCGAGCGTTGAGAGTTGACTCCGGTCCCGGTTCCGGATTTTCGAACGTCCTTGCGTACAATTTAATATCTTGTACTTTGCTTTTTGAATCTTGTACTCTTGTAATTTCAAGACGTTTCTTATCAATAATTGGAACCTCTTTGATTGTATTTTCTACTTTTGAGCTTTTTGGTCGTTTGCGTCTTCAATTCGTCGAATCTGTCTTTTGTCTTCACCTTTTATTTTTTAAACGAATATCACTTATAAATAGAACAATTGCAACTAAAAGCTTGTCTTTCTTGAGGAATAATGCTATGAAATATATGTTCGTTTTTAGCATTATCAAGTTCTATCTTCAAGTTCTAAGTGTTCTTCATAAATTCTACAAGTTCTAGTTACATAAAATCAAGAATACTTTCAAGTTTGCTAGCTCACTTCCAATCTTGAAAGGTGATCATCCAACCTCAAGAAATCTTTGTTTCTTACAGTAGGTTATCATTCTAATACAAGGTAATAATCATATTTAAACTTTGGTTCAATTTCTATAACTATAACAATCTTATTTCAAGTGATGATCTTACTTGAACTTGTTTTCGTGTCATGATTCTGCTTCAAGAACTTCGAGCCATCCAAGGATCCGTTGAAGCTAGATCCATTTTTCTCTTTTCCAGTAGGTTTTTCCAAGGAACTTAAGGTAGTAATGATGTTCATAACATCATCCGATTCATACATATAAATCTATCTTATTCGAAGGTTTAAACTTGTAATCACTAGAACATAGTTTAGTTAATTCTAAACTTGTTCGCAAATAAAAGTTAATCCTTCTAACTTGACTTTTAAAATCAACTAAACACATATTCTATATCTATATGATATGCTAAATTAATGATTTAAAACCTGGAAACACGAAAAACACCGTAAAACCGGATTTACGCCGTCGTAGTAACACCGCGGGCTGTTTTGGGTTAGTTAATTAAAAACTATGATAAACTTTGATTTTAAAGTTGTTATTCTTGGAAAATGATTTTTATTATGAACATGAAACTATATCCAAAAATTATGGTTAAACTCAAAGTGGAAGTATGTTTTCTAAAATGGTCATCTAGACGTCGTTCTTTCGACTGAAATGACTACCTTTATAAAAATGACTTGTAACTTATTTTTTCGACCATAAACCTATACGTTTTCTGTTTAGATTCATAAAATAGAGTTCAATATGAAACCATAGCAAGTTGATTCACTCAAAACGGATTTAAAATGAAGAAGTTATGGGTAAAACAAGATTGGATAATTTTTCTCATTTTAGCTACGTGAAAATTGGTAACAAATCTATTCCAACCATAACTTAATCAACTTGTATTGTATATTATGTAATCTTGAGATACCATAGACACGTATACAATGTTTCGACCTATCATGTCGACACATCTATATATATTTCGGAACAACCATAGACACTCTATATGTGAATGTTGGAGTTAGCTATACAGGGTTGAGGTTGATTCCAAAATATATATAGTTTGAGTTGTGATCAATACTGAGATACGTATACACTGGGTCGTGGATTGATTCAAGATAATATTTATCGATTTATTTCTGTACATCTAACTGTGAACAACTAGTTGTAGGTTACTAACGAGGACAGCTGACTTAATAAACTTAAAACATCAAAATATATTAAAAATGTTGTAAATATATTTTGAACATACTTTGATATATATGTATATATTGTTATAGGTTCGCGAATCAACCAGTGGCCAAGTCTTACTTCCCGACGAAGTAAAAATATGTGAAAGTGAGTTATAGTCCCACTTTTAAAATCTAATATTTTTGGGATGAGAATACATGCAGGTTTTATAAATGATTTACAAAATAGACACAAGTACGTGAAACTACATTCTATGGTTGAATTATCGAAATTGAATATGCCCCTTTTTATTAAGTCTGGTAATCTAAGAATTAGGGAACAGACACCCTAATTGACGTGAATCCTAAAGATAGATCTATTGGGCCTAACAAACCTCATCCAAAGTACCGGATGCTTTAGTACTTCGAAATTTATATCATATCCGAAGGGTTCCCCGGAATGATGGGGATATTCTTATATATGCATCTTGTTAATGTCGGTTACCAGGTGTTCACCATATGAATGATTTTTATCTCTATGTATGGGATGTGTATTGAAATATGAAATCTTGTGGTCTATTGTTACGATTTGATATATATAGGTTAAACCTATAACTCACCAACATTTTTGTTGACGTTAAAGCATGTTTATTCTCAGGTGAATACTAAGAGCTTCCGCTGTTGCATACTAAAATAAGGACAAGATTTGGACTCCATGTTTGTATGATATTGTGTAAAAACTGCATTCAAGAAACTGATTTCGATGTAACATATTTGTATTGTAAACCATTATGTAATGGTCGTGTGTAAACAGGATATTTTAGATTATCATTATTTGATAATCTACGTAAAGCTTTTTAAACCTTTATTTATGAAATAAAGGTTATGATTTATTTTAAAAATGAATGCAGTCTTTGAAAAACGTCTCATATTGAGGTCAAAACCTCGCAACGAAATCAATTAATATGGAACGTTTTTAATCAATAAGAACGGGACATTTCAGTTGGAATCAGAGCGTTGGTCTTAGAGAACCAGAATTTTGTATTAGTGTGTCTTATCGAGTATGTTAGGATGCATTAGTGAGTCTGGACTTCGACCGTGTTTACTTGAAAAATGATTGCTTAACAAATTTTGTTGGAAACTATATATTTTTAACATGTGAATATTATGTGATATATTAATCTCTTAACGCGTTTGATATTATGTGATAGATGTCTACCTCTAGAACAAGTCCCATTGACTCACCTAATAATAATGAAGAGTCAAATGTAAATTGGAATGATTCATGGAATGATTCACAAGTTCCCGAAGAGGAACCGGAAGAAGAGTCGGAACCGGAAGAAGAATCAGAACCGGAAGAAGAGTCGGAACCGGAAGAAGAATCGGAACCGGAAGAAGAATCGGAACCGGATGAAGAAATAGAACTGGTGGGGGAAATAATAAAACGGTTAAGTAAAAGAAAATCCTCAACCAACCGACCAAGGTTAATTATGGTCAATGGTGTTTCCGCCAAGGAAGCAAAATATTGGGAGGATTACCAATTCTCCGATGAATCGGATTCCGACGAGAATTTCGATGATGTTATAGAAATTACCCCAACTGAATTTAAAAAGGCAAAAGAAAATAATAAGGGAAAGGGCATAAAAATAGAGAAATCTAATTCCAACCCCGATGAACTTTATATGTATCGTCAACCCCCGAAGTCCTTAAGTTGTAACAATGACCCGGGAACCTCTAAACCACCAGGTTTTTCTAAACCAATGTGGAAAACGACGGCTCGTATTAGGGGAACATCAAATATCCCTAGAAACTTGGCAAAACGAACCAAAACCGAAGAAGAAGAAACGAGCGAGTCGGAACAAGATAGTTGTATTCGTGTGGTGTAATATATGTAATATAGTGTGCTTATGCTTTATGATATATGTAAAAATTGCTTGTATTAATAAGTATTTTTTTTTATGAATCTAACTCTTGTCTATTTTACAGTATAAAAACACAAAATGAATAGACAACCCAATACTTTAAGAGACCTACCCGGAGACATGATTGATGAAATCTTGTCTAGAGTCGGTCAGAATTCTTCGGCACAACTATTTAAGGCGAGATCAGTTTGTAAGACATTCGAAGAACGTTCCAAGAATGCCTTGATTTATAAAAGGCTTTCGTTCGAAAGATGGGGGATATCACATTGGGAAATCCATAAGTTACGATGTGTTTACTTTGACGCATATATTGTGGGGAACCCAAATGCTATTTTACGCAATGGGTTAAGAAATTATTTTGACTCAATATATCCGAATATTGGACTTCGTGATTTAGAAAAAGTGGCTAACATGCAACATAAAGAAGCATGTTATGCTTACGGATTAGTAATGTTCGCTTCTCACCAAAGTGAGAACAAGAACATCGGGCTACAACTATTAAACAAAACGTTCCCACAAGTGACGGAGTCGGTAATTGGGGTAAGAAATGAGGTTTTTGGATTGTTACGGGACTGTTGGACATTACGTAACCCTCGTCCCTTTGACGACGTTACAACACGCTGTCTTATCAACGGCCATAATGGTTATGTTCCACAAGACTAAGGATGGGAAGTAGTCCTAGTAAAACCAGAATGCATGACTTGTTTCTGAACGCATGAATTACGTGTCTTTAATGCCTTTGCTGAACGACTTGTGTACTAGCTAGAATTATCTTCACAACCATCTTGTATCAAATTTATTGTGTGCTATATTTCATGCTATATGTAAAATAAGCGGTATTGTAAGTTTGTAAAATATTGTATAAAAGTTTGTACGCGAAATATTATTATAATCAGTTTTTCATATAGAATTGTAGTAGTTGAATTGTATATTAGCTACTAAGTATGAACTTAACGGGTAGGTACTACCCGAATTTAAACTTATAAAACGCTAATATGAAGAAAAAGCTTTTATAAATGAGTTCATATTATGCTACGAAATACTATTAACTACTCTTATTATTCTGTATGATTAACTTGTTCCATTTGACTATTTTGAAGGAAATGGCACCGACTACTTGACACACCGTGAATATGAATGAAGAGGAATTCCGTACTTTTCTAGCCTCAAACATAGCCGCAGTACAGGCTGCGCTACATACCAACAATAACCTTGGATCTAGCAGTACAGGAAATCGTGTAGGATGTACCTACAAAGAATTCACTGCCTGCAAACCATTGGAATTTGATGGAACCGAAGGACCGATCGGATTGAAATGGTGGACCGAGAAGGTCGAATCGGGGTTTGCCATAAGTAAGTGTACTGAAGAGGACAAAGTGAAGTACGCTACGCATACCTTTACAGGTTCTGCGTTAACATGGTGGAATACCTATCTAGAGCAAGTGGGACAAGATGATGCGTACGCACTACCGTGGTCAGCATTCAAGCACTTGATGAACGAGAAGTACCGTCCCAGAACCGAGGTCAATAAGCTCAAGACAGAACTTAGAGGGTTACGAACCCAAGGATTTGATATTACCATGTACGAAAGACGATTCACAGAATTGTGCCTATTGTGTCCGCGAGCGTTCGAAGATGAGGAAGAGAAGATCGACGCGTTTGTGAAAGGATTACCGAAAAGAATCCAAGAAGATATAAGTTCACACGAGCCCGCCTCCATACAACAGGCATGTAGAATGGCTCACAAACTAGTGAACCAGATTGAAGAAATAATTAAAGAACAGACTGCTGAAGAGGCCAATGTAAAGCAAGTCAAAAGAAAATGGGAGGAAAACGGTGATAAGAATCACCAATACAACAACAACAGCAATTACAACAATAATCGCAACAATTATCCAACAATTGCAACATCAATCGCAACTACAACAAACGGCCCAACAACAACAACAACAACAACAACAACAACAACAACTACAACAATCATCCCAACAACAATAACAACCGCAACAACAACAACAATCAGAAGCAGCTATGCCAAAGGTGTGAAAAGTATCACTTGGGGTTCTGCACCAAATTTTGCAACAAGTGTAAAAGAAATGGTCATAGCACGGCGAGGTGTGAGGTCTACGGACTAGGAGTTAACAGAACGAAAGGAACAAATGGTTTCGGAACGAGTAATGGCGGAGCAAGTAGTGTCGGAGCAAGTTATGCCAATGTAGTTTGTTATAAATGTGGAAAATCGGGCCACATTATTAGAAATTGCCCGAACCAGGAGAACACGAATGGACAAGGCCGCGGAAGAGTTTTCAATATTAATGCGGCAGAGGCACAGGAAGACCCGGAGCTTGTTACGGGTACGTTTCTTATTGACAATAAATATGCTTACGTTTTATTTGATTCGGGTGCGGATAGAAGCTATATGAGTAGAGATTTTTGTGCTAAATTAAGTTGTCCATTTACGCCGTTGGATAGTAAATTTTCACTCGAATTAGCAAACGGTAAATTAATTTCAGCAGATAATATATGCCGGAATCGAGAAATTAAACTGGGTAGCGAAATATTTAAGATTGATTTGATACCAGTAGAGTTAGGGAGTTTTGATGTAATAGTTGGCATGGACGGGCTGAAGAAGGTGAAAGCAGAGATCGTATGTTATAAAAATGCAATTCGCATTGTACGAGAAGAAGGAGAACCCTTAATGGTGTACGGAGAAAAGGGCAACATGAAGCTACATCTTATTAGTAATTTGAAGGCACAAAAACTAATAAGAAAAGGTTGCTATGCTGTTCTAGCACACGTCGAGAAAGTACAAACTGAAGAAAAGAGTATCAATGATGTTCCCGTCGCAAAAGAATTTCCCGATGTATTTCCGAAAGAATTACCGGGACAACCTCCACATCGATCTGTTGAATTTCAAATAGATCTTGTACCAGGAGCTGCACCAATAGCTCCTGCTCCTTATAGACTCGCACCCAGCGAGATGAAAGAACTGCAAAGCCAACTGCTAGAACTATTAGAACGTGGTTTCATTCGACCAAGCACATCACCATGGGGAGCTCCTGTTTTGTTTGTCAAGAAGAAGGATGCTACATTTAGGTTGTGTATTGACTACAGAGAGTTGAACAAACTTACCATCAAAAACCGTTATCCACTGCCGAGAATTGACGACTTATTTGATCAACTACTAGGCTCGTCGGTTTATTCAAAGATTGACTTACGTTCCGGGTATCATCAAATGCGGGTAAAAGAAGATGATATTCCAAAGACTGCTTTCAGAACACGTTATGGTCATTACGAGTTTATGGTCATGCCGTTTGGTTTAACTAATGCACCAGCTGTGTTCATGGACCTTATGAATCGAGTGTGTGGACCATACCTTGACAAGTTTGTCATTGTTTTCATTGATGACATACTTATTTACTCAAAGAATGACCAAGAACACGGTGAACATTTGAGAAAGGTGTTAGAAGTATTGAGGAAGGAAGAATTGTGCGCTAAGTTTTCAAAGTGTGCATTTTGGTTGGAAGAAGTTCAATTCCTTTGTCACATAGTGAACAAAGAAGGTATTAAGGTGGATCTGGCAAAGATAGAAACTGTTGAAAAGTGGGAAACCCCGAAAACTCCGAAACACATACTCCAGTTTTTAGGACTAGATGGTTACTACAGAAGGTTCATCCAAGACTTTTCCAGAATAGCAAAACCCTTGACTGCATTAACGCATAAAGGGAAGAAATTTGAATGGAATGATGAACAAGAGAAAGCGTTTCAGTTATTGAAGAAAAAGCTAACTACGGCACCTAAATTGTCATTGCCTGAAGGGAATGATGATTTTGTGATTTATTGTGATGCATCAAAGCAAGGTCTCGGTTGTGTATTAATGCAACGAACGAAGGTGATTGCTTATGCGTCTAGACAATTGAAGATTCACGAACAAAATTATACGACGCATGATTTGGAATTAGGCTCGGTTGTTTTTGCATTAAAGACTTGGAGGCACTACTTATATGGGGTCAAAAGTATTATATATACCGACTACAAAAGTCTTCAACACATATTTAATCAGAAACAACTGAATATGAGGCAGCGTAGGTGGATTGAATTGTTGAATGATTACGACTTTGAGATTCGTTACCACCCGGGGAAGGCAAATGTGGTAGCCGATGCCTTGAGCAGGAAGGACAGAGAACCCATTCGAGTATAATCTATGAATATAATGATTCACACTAACCTTACTACTCAAATAAAGGAGGCGCAACAAGGAGTTTTAAAAGAGGGAAATTTAAAGGATGAAATACCCAAAGGATCGGAGAAGTATCTTAATATTCGGGAAGACGGAACCCGGTATAGGGCTGAAAGAATTTGGGTACCAAAATTTGGAGATATGAGAGAAATGGTACTTAGAGAAGCTCATAAAACCAGATACTCAATACATCCTGGAACGGGGAAGATGTACAAGGATCTTAAGAAACATTTTTGGTGGCCAGGTATGAAAGCCGATATTGCTAAATATGTAGGAGAATGTTTGACGTGTTCTAAGGTCAAAGCTGATCATCAGAAACCATCAGGTCTACTACAACAACCTGAAATCCCGGAATGGAAATGGGAAAACATTACCATGGATTTCATTACTAAATTGCCAAGGACTGCAAGTGGTTATGATACTATTTGGGTAATAGTTGATCGTCTCACCAAGTCAGCACACTTCCTGCCAATAAGAGAAGATGACAAGATGGAGAAGTTAGCATGACTGTATTTGAAGGAAGTCATCTCCAGACATAGAATACCAATCTCTATTATCTCTGATAGGGATCGTAGATTTATTTCAAGATTCTGGCAGACATTACAGCAAGCATTGGGAACTCGTCTAGACATGAGTACTGCCTATCATCCACAAACTGATGGGCAGAGCAAAAGGACGATACAAACGCTTGAAGACATGCTACGAGCTTGTGTTATTGATTTCAGAAACAGTTGGGATCGACATCTACCATTAGCAGAATTTTCCTACAACAACAGCTACCATTCAAGCATTGAGATGGCGCCGTTTGAAGCACTTTATGGTAGAAAGTGCAGGTCTCCGATTTGTTGGAGTGAAGTGGGGGATAGACAGATTACGGGTCCAGAGATAATACAAGAAACTACCGAGAAGATCATCCAAATTCAACAACGGTTGAAAACTGCCCAAAGTCGACAAAAGAGCTACGCTGACATTAAAAGAAAAGATATAGAATTTGAAATTAGAGAGATGGTCATGCTTAAAGTTGCACCTTGGAAAGGCGTTGTTCGATTTGGTAAACGAGGGAAATTAAATCCAAGGTATATTGGACCATTCAAGATTATTGATCGTGTCGGACCAGTAGCTTACCGACTTGAGTTACCTCAACAACTCGCTGCTGTACATAACACTTTCCACGTCTCGAATTTGAAGAAATGTTTTGCTAAAGAAGATCTCACTATTCCGTTAGATGAAATCCAAATCAACGAAAAACTTCAATTCATCGAAGAACCCGTCAAAATAATGGATCGTGAGGTTAAAAGACTTAAGAAAAACAAGATACCAATTGTTAAGGTTCGATTGAATGCTCGTAGAGGACCCGAGTTCACCTGGGAGCATGAAGATCAGATGAAGAAGAAATACCCGCATTTATTTCCAGAATATACGTCAACACCTCCAACTGCTTAAAATTTCGGGACGAAATTTATTTAACGGGTAGGTACTGTAGTGACCCGAACTTTTCCATGTTTATATATATTAATTGAGATTGATATTTACATGATTAAATGATTCCAACATGTTAAGCAATCAAACTTGTTAAGACTTGATTAATTGAAATAGGTTTCATATAGACAATTGACCACCCAAGTTGACCGGTGATTCACGAACGTTAAAACTTGTAAAAACTATATGATGACATATATATGGATATATATATATATATAGTTAACATGATATTATGATAATTAAACATATCATTAATTATATTAACAATGAACTACATATGTAAAAACAAGACTACTAACTTAATGATTTTTAAACGAGACATATATGTAACGATTATCGTTGTAAAGACATTTAATGTATATATATCATATTAAGAGATATTCATACATGATAATATCATGATAATATAATAATTTAAAATCTCATTTTATATTATAAACATTGGGTTAACAACATTTAACAAGATCGTTAACCTAAAGGTTTAGAAACAACACTTACATGTAACGACTAACGATGACTTAACGACTCAGTTAAAATGTATATACATGTAGTGTTTTAATATGTATTTATACACTTTTGAAAGACTTCCATACACTTATAAAAATACTTCTACTTAACAAAAATGCTTACAATTACATCCTCGTTCAGTTTCATCAACAATTCTACTCGTATGCACCCGTATTCGTACTCGTACAATACACAGCTTTTAGATGTATGTACTAATGGTATATACACTCCAATTATCAGCTCTTATCAGCCCATGTGAGTCACCTAACACATGTGGGAACCATCATTTGGCAACTAGCATGAAATATCTCATAAAATTACAAAAATATGAGTAATCATTCATGACTTATTTACATGAAAACAAAATTACATATCCTTTATATCTAATCCATACACCAACGACCAAAAACACCTACAAACACTTTCATTCTTCAATTTTATTCATCTAATTGATCTCTCTCAAGTTCTATCTTCAAGTTCTAAGTGTTCTTCATAAATTCTACAAGTTCTAGTTACATAAAATCAAGAATACTTTCAAGTTCGCTAGCTCACTTCCAATCTTGAAAGGTGATCATCCAACCTCAAGAAATCTTTGTTTCTTACAGTAGGTTATCATTCTAATACAAGGTAATAATCATATTCAAACTTTGGTTCAATTTCAATAACTTTAACAATCTTATTTCAAGTGATGTTCTTACTTGAACTTGTTTTCGTGTCATGATTCTGCTTCAAGAACTTCGAGCCATCCAAGGATCCGTTGAAGCTAGATCCATTTTTATCTTTTCCAGTAGGTTTATCCAAGGAACTTAAGGTAGTAATGATGTTCATAACATCATTCGATTCATACATATAAAGCTATCTTATTCGTAGGTTTAAACTTGTAATCACTAGAACATAGTTTAGTTAATTCTAAACTTGTTCGCAAATAAAAGTTAATCCTTCTAACTTAACTTTTAAAATCAACTAAACACATGTTCTATATCTATATGATATGCTAAATTAATGATTTAAAACCTGGAAACACGAAAAACACCGTAAAACCGGATTTACGCCGTCGTAGTAACACCGCGGGCTGTTTTGGGTTAGTTAATTAAAAACTATGATAAACTTTGATTTAAAAGTTGTTATTCTGGGAAATGATTTTTATTATGAACAAGAAACTATATCCAAAAATTATGGTTAAACTCAAAGTGGAAGTATGTTTTCTAAAATGGTCATCTAGACGTCGTTCTTTCGACTGAAATGACTACCTTTACAAAAACGACTTGTAACTTATTTTTTAGACCATAAACCTATACTTTTTCTGTTTAGATTCATAAAATAGAGTTCAATATGAAACCATAGCAAGTTGATTCACTCAAATCGAATTTAAAATGAAGAAATTATGGGTAAAACAAGATTGGATAATTTTTCTCATTTTAGCTACGTGAAAATTGGTAACAAATCTATTCCAACCATAACTTAATCAACTTGTATTGTATATTATGTAATCTTGAGATACCATAGACACGTATACAATATTTCGACCTATCATGTCGACACATCTATATATATTTCGGAACAACCATAGACACTCTATATGTGAATGTTGGAGTTAGCTATACAGGGTTGAGGTTGATTCCAAAATATATATAGTTTGAGTTGTGATCAATACTGAGATACGTATACACTGGGTCGTGGATTGATTCAAGATAATATTTATCGATTTATTTCTGTACATCTAACTGTGGACAACTAGTTGTAGGTTACTAACGAGGACAGCTGACTTAATAAACTTAAAACATCAAAATATATTAAAAGTATTGTAAATATATTTTGAACATACTTTGATATATATGTATATATTGTTATAGGTTCGTGAATCAACCAGTGGCCAAGTCTTACTTTCCGACGAAGTAAAAATATGTGAAAGTGAGTTATAGTCCCACTTTTAAAATATAATATTTTTGGGATGAGAATACATGCAGGTTTTATAAATGATTTACAAAATAGACACAAGTACGTGAAACTACATTCTATGTTGAATTATCGAAATCGAATATGCCCCTTTTTATTAAGTCTGGTAATCTAAGAATTAGGGAACAGACACCCTAATTGACGCGAATCCTAAAGATAGATCTATTGGGCCTAACAAACCCCATCCAAAGTACCGGATGCTTTAGTACTTCGAAATTTATATCATATCCGAAGGGTGTCCCGGAATGATGGGGATATTCTTATATATGCATCTTGTTAATGTCGGTTACCAGGTGTTCACCATATGAATGATTTTTATCTCTATGTATGGGATGTGTATTGAAATATGAAATCTTGTGGTCTATTGTTACGATTTGATATATATAGGTTAAACTTATAACTCACCAACATTTTTGTTGACGTTAAAGCATGTTTATTCTCAGGTGAATACTAAGAGCTTCCGCTATTGCATACTAAAATAAGGACAAGATTTGGAGTCCATGTTTGTATGATATTGTGTAAAAACTGCATTCAAGAAACTGATTTCGATGTAATATATTTGTATTGTAAACCATTATGTAATAGTCGTGTATAAACAGGATATTTTAGATTATCATTATTTGATAATCTACGTAAAGCTTTTTAAACCTTTATTTATGAAATAAAGGTTATGGTTTGTTTTAAAAATGAATGCAGTCTTTGAAAAACATCTCATATAGAGGTCAAAACCTCGCAACGAAATCAATTAATATGGAACGTTTTTAATCAATAAGAACGGGACATTTCAGCATGGGGGTACGGAAATACTATTATTTTTTACTACGAAATACGTTACAAATTACACAAGTTTTAATTATTTATTTACAGTTGGGATATACCTAAACCTTGCTACAACACTATAGGCAGTGTACCTAATCGTAGAGTAGTATAGTTTTTAGTAAGTCCGGTTCATTCCACAGGGAGATGGCTTATTTCACACTATATTTTAAATAACTATATTTGTACAAAATATATATAATAATATATAATAATATATAAAAAGGGGGTTTACCGTTTAATGACCGGTTTGTCGATTTTAAAACTTTAGTCGCAGTTAAAACCTAATGTAAAATATTAAAAATAAATACAACTTAATTTAAAACGTAAAGTAAATAACGATTATGAAATTGCGATAAATAAAAGTGTGAGAAAATTAAAAAGTACGATAATTAAAAGTGCAATTAAATACAATGACAATAAATAAAAGTGCGATAATTAAAAGTGCAATTAAATATGAAAATAAAAGAATTATGCTTATTTAAACTTCCGTAATCATGATGTTCGAAGTGTTGATTTTAGTTTATTCCCATGGGTTAATTGTCCTTTATCCTGGATTATTTAATATGTCCGTCTGGTTTTTGTCCTTAACAGTCCATCAGTCATAAATATAAAATGCGAGTGTCCTCGTCAAATTATCCTTATACCCGAAGTCAAATATTCCAACTAATTGAGGACTTAAACTGTAACAAGGTCTTAATACTTTGTTTAATAATTACACCAGGATATCGACTGCGTGTAACCCAAGGTTTTAATACTTTGTTAACAATTACACCAAGTGTCCTTGTATATAATTTCACCCCTGTTTTAATAATTCTAGTGACTATTAATTCATTCCCGTGTCCGGTTAAATGAACGATTATTCGTACATATAAATATCCCGCCCATCGTGTCCGATCGAGTGTATGTGGTTATTTATAGGTACGTCCAATTGTAAATCTTCATATTAAATTAACAAACTATTATTTAGTTAAACAAATATAAAGCCCATTAATAGCCCATAGTCTAAATTCCCCAAATGTCGTTCTTTTGTCGAAACCTCAATTATGGTACAAAGCCCAATTACCCAATTTTAGTATTTTAGCCCAACATCATGATTACTTCGTCTTAAATAAGCATAATAATAACTTAAGTACGAAACATTAATTTAAAAAGGAGAACATAGCTTACATTGATTATTTATCGCGTAGTGTTACACGGACAGAGCTCTGACTTTAAAACCCGTAAAATAACCTTTGCATAACCCAAAACTAATCTAATATAAAACTACACTATACTATATATATAATATATATATATATATATATATATATATATATATATATATATATATATATATATTATTACAGAGGAGTATTATTATTATTATATGTTTTGAACTCGGCAGAAGCTCGTTGCATTTATAGGACATTTCTGATTTTGGCTGCTTCGCGAGTGCGGAGGTTCTATGCTTTAAAGCTCCGCGAGTGCGGAGGTCAGGAATCCAGCTCACATTTTTTTGGCCATTTGCTTGTCGACATTATATTTAAATATATATAATATATAAATAATTTATATAATTATTTAAATATTATATTATATTCTTGTGCATAGTTGACTCATAATTTTTAGTCCGTTGCGTCGGGCGTTGATAGTTGGCTCAGGTCCCGATTCCGGATTTTCGAACGTCCTTTCGTATAATTTAATATCTTGTACTTTCTGTTCCGCAACTTGTACTCTTTTCATTTTTAGACGCTTCTTATCAATAAATTGAACCACTTAGATTGTATCTTGTACATTTGAGCTTTTTGGTCATTTGCGTCTTCAAATCGTCGTTTTCGCCTTTTATCTTCGCACTTATTTAATATAAACGATTACAATTTACAATAGGGCAATTAAAACTAAATAATTTACATATTGGGAGGATATTGCTACTAAATATATGTTCATTTGGAGCACTATCAAATATCCCCACACTTGAGCGTTGCTTGTCCTCAAGCAATACAGAACTTGAAATTAAATCACACGAATCACTTCTTTATTCTTCACACTTTATACATTAGTGATTTTGATATGGCGGTATAAACAATGATAGTAACGGTGTGGTTTACAGTCCCACATGACTATAAAAATTTAGATCCTTAAGGAAATTGGATCTTTATGAAACCATTTGATCTTTTGAAAATTCAATCTAGCTTTTACCCTAGATAAATTTTTCGGAATAACCCTTCACCGGTGTTTTTAAAATATTTTTGTGGGTTTTGTGGATTGAAGATTTGAAAATTTTAGCTCAACACTTGCGGTTTTATGTTACCCACTTGCTAACCTTGTATTTAGGAAAGCAACACGTCCAGTTTACTTGTCCCGTATATTACCTTTCGGCAAACTACCGTCCGGTTGTAAAGGAAAACGATGAACAAGCAACTGTTAAGGCAATGTTTAATGACATGCATTTGATTATGGTCCAAAAACGTGTCGGATGCTATTACTATCCTTTGTAGGGGCAATATTAAAGATCATCCTATGATTTTTTCGGTCTGGCACAAGGTCCTGTCTTCGACCATGCTATGCAACCACCGTTCTTACGGTTGACACCCGATTTGTTTCAGATGACCTAATGAATTCCTAGGATTTTACGTTCAATGGTAATGAACGCATTGAAAATGGGTTTTCAGAAAACAAATCGGTTTGTAATTTGATCAAAATATTTTCTCGTTCAAGCTCGAGTTTAGATATCATTGAATTCCATGAGTTTGTAATTCTCAATCTTTAAGGTCAATCTCAAGGATTGAGTTATATCAGTCTTAAAAGCTGATTTTTTATCTTTTAAGGAGATTATCCTTTCTTGGGGTCTGATTCATTAGTCTTATCAAGCTAATTTGCACGGCGCCCTCCCCATTTTACAAGACAGATCCTCTCATGGTTAGGATAAGTCTGACCACATGGTGACCCTGTTTGATGCTGAGGTCCGTGGATTTCCAGTCGATTTTAGAGATGACTTTTCTAGATTTTTCGTCAACCTACAGCTGGTCTGGACGACAACTTCTTGACTTAAATCAAGAAGCGCGTGTCTTTTTCGAAAGACTTTACTTCCTTGTAATGATGGAATTGATTCATCGTGTTGATCCATCTGTTCTTTCAAAAGTATTACAATAAATCGGGTAAAACATTTAATTTAGTCCAAAACAGAAGCACCTGCAATAACTTTACAGAAACATATGATAGATAGTTTTTAATTGAATAACTTGGTACATTCTCCCCACACTTGGCTTTTATCATGCGTCTTTTTATATTTAATAAATAAATTCAAGCGTTTTAGTAGTTTCTCAATTTATGTCCTTTCCGAGGTAACAATAATTTCGGCATTAACACCTAGTTTTATCATTCATAAATATGTATAAACATGATTTTGAATTCATTTAGTTGAAAATTTTTAAAATTTTCACAATATTTAGAAAATAAGCCAAGTATAAACCCGAGAGAATTTATAACCCTTCCCCACACTTGAGATCATGCAATGCCCTCATTTGCATGAAATCAGACTCTAATTATAAATTCATGAGGGTGATTAGTGTAGAAAAGTGATTGAAAATACCTAGTTTGTAATTACAAAGCTCGTCGAATGATAGATGTCGCGCCTCATCGTTCATTCCTTCTTGTTTTATCACACATGTTTTTCTTCAAGAATGGTTGCTTTTCTGAACTGTTTGCTAATTTTTGAAAATGCGTCTTTTACCCTTACTCATCATGCATGTTTATTAATGAGTTATGCACTAACCCGAACCCCTAATTTAACGTTAAGTGGGGTTAGACTTCCCCACACTTAGCTGACGACATGTGAAGTCGGTAGAATAAGTTCCACGAATTAGAATAGTGAGCCAGTTATTTACATCTCGGGTGGTGTATAATATATCAATGGGTTTAAAGTTTAGACTCACCCGATCGTCACTACTTAATTCTTTTTTAAGTGTAGCTTTTAGTAAATGGATATGTCTCTTTTCTGGTTCTTGGTCAAATGGATCGATATACACCGACATATATATTTCTATAGGGTGGACAATTCCTAATATTTCCTTCTGTTTATTCTCGGGATCAAAGTTTTCACCTCTATACCCAATTGGGTGAAATTCGAGGTGTCATTATCTATTACAGCTCGTAGTTCATCTTCGGTAGATGACTCGTCTATTGAGAATATTGGGTTGGAAGGTTGTGGAATGGTGAATTTTGGGATCGAAGCAAATTCTTCTTCATTAATGGTACTTATCGGTCCCACCATTTTGGTCTCGGGGGTAAAATTTTCAACGTTATCGTTTTTCCAAGAGTACCAATTTGTCACCCTTACTTCTTCTTCTTCATCCATTGATGGATCGTTGATTTCGTCGGTAGAGGCTAATGTTTCGATATGTTGTGAAATTGGTAAAGCTGAATAAAAAGTATCATCGGGATAATTGGTGATTTCGGAGCTCTCGAATTCATCAAAATTCAATGATATGAGATTTTCTTGCACACGACTCCTCAGATCAACAGGTGTATAATCTGATAGAGTTTCAGCTTGCCGATTTATGTAGTGACCTGAACTTTTCCATGTTTATATATATATTAATTGAGATTGATATTTACATGATTAAATGTTTCCAACATGTTAAGCAATCAAACTTGTTAAGACTTGATTAATTGAAATATGTTTCATATAGACAATTGACCACCCAAGTTGACCGGTGATTCACGAACGTTAAAACTTGTAAAAACTATATGATGACATATATATGGATATATATATAATTAATAGGATACTATGATAATTAAACATATCATTAAGTATATTAACAATGAACTACATATGTAAAAACAAGACTACTAACTTAATGATTTTTAAACGAGACATATATGTAACGATTATCGTTGTAAAGACATTTAATGTATATATATCATATTAAGAGATATTCATACATGATAATATCATGATAATATAATAATTTAAAATCTCATTTGATATTATAAACATTGGGTTAACAACATTTAACAAGATCGTTAACCTAAAGGTTTCAAAACAACACTTACATGTAACGACTAACGATGACTTAACGACTCAGTTAAAATGTATATACATGTAGTGTTTTAATATGTATTTATACACTTTTTAAAGACTTCAATACACTTATCAAAATACTTCTACTTAACAAAAATGCTTACAATTACATCCTCGTTCAGTTTCATCAACAATTCTACTCGTATGCACCCGTATTCGTACTCGTACAATACACAGCTTTTAGATGTATGTACTATTGGTATATCCACTCCAATGATCAGCTCTTAGCAGCCCATGTGCGTCACCTAACACATGTGGGAACTATCATTTGGCAACTAGCATGAAATATCTCATAAAATTACAAAAATATGAGTAATCATTCATGACTTATTTACATGAAAACAAAATTACATATCCTTTATATCTAATCCATACACCAACGACCAAAAACACCTACAAACACTTTCATTCTTCAATTTTCTTCATCTAATTGATCTCTCTCAAGTTCTATCTTCAAGTTCTAAGTGTTCTTCATATATTCTACAAGTTCTAGTTACATAAAATCAAGAATACTTTCAAGTTTGCTAGCTCACTTCCAATCTTGTAAGGTGATCATCCAACCTCAAGAAATCTTTGTTTCTTACAGTAGGCTATCATTCTAATACAAGGTAATAATCATATTCAAAATTTGGTTCAATTTCTATAACTATAACAATCTTATTTCAAGTGATGATCTTACTTGAACTTGTTTTCGTATCATGATTATGCTTCAAGAACTTCGAGCCATCCAAGGATCCGTTGAAGCTAGATCTATTTTTCTATTTTCCATTAGGTTTATCCAAGGAACTTAAGGTAGTAATGATGTTCATAACATCATTCGATTCATACATATAAAGCTATCTTATTCGAAGGTTTAAACTTGTATTCACTAGAACATAGTTTAGTTAATTCTAAACTTGTTCGCAAACAAAAGTTAATCCTTCTAACTTGACTTTTAAAATCAACTAAACACATGTTCTATATCTATATGATATGCTAACTTAATGATTTAAAACCTGGAAACACGAAAAACACCGTAAAACCGGATTTACGCCGTCGTAGTAACACCGCGGGCTGTTTTGGGTTAGTTAATTAAAAACTATGATAAACTTTGATTTAAAAGTTGTTATTCTGAGAAAATGATTTTTATTATGAACATGAAACTATATCCAAAAATTATGGTTAAACTCAAAGTGAAAGTATGTTTTCTAAAATGGTCATCTAGACGTCGTTCTTTCGACTGAAATGACTACCTTTACAAAAATGACTTGTAACTTATTTTTCCGACTATAAACCTATACTTTTTCTGTTTATATTCATAAAATAGAGTTCAATATGAAACCATAGCAATTTGATTAACTCAAAACGGCTTTAAAATGAAGAAGTTATGGGTAAAACAAGATTGGATAATTTTTCTCATTTTAGCTACGTGAAAATTGGTAACAAATCTATTCCAACCATAACTTAATCAACTTGTATTGTATATTATGTAATCTTGAGATACCATAGACACGTATACAATGTTTCGACCTATCATGTCGACACATCTATATATATTTCAAAACAACCATAGACACTCTATATGTGAATGTTGGAGTTAGCTATACAGGGTTGAGGTTGATTCCAAAATATATATAGTTTGAGTTGTGATCAATACTGAGATACGTATACACTGGGTCGTGGATTGATTCAAGATAATATTTATCGATTTATTTCTGTACATCTAACTGTGGACAACTAGTTGTAGGTTACTAACGAGGACAGCTGACTTAATAAACTTAAAACATCAAAATATATTAAAAGTGTTGTAAATATATTTTGAACATACTTTGATATATATGTATATATTGTTATAGGTTCGTGAATCAACCAGTGGCCAAGTCTTACTTCCCGACGAAGTAAAAATCTGTGAAAGTGAGTTATAGTCCCACTTTTAAAATCTAATATTTTTGGGATAAGAATACATGCAGGTTTTATAAATGATTTACAAAATAGACACAAGTACGTGAAACTACATTCTATGGTTGAATTATCGAAATCGAATATGCCCCTTTTTATTAAGTCTGGTAATCTAAGAATTAGGGAACAGACACCCTAATTGACGCGAATCCTAAAGATAGATCTATTGGGTCTAACAAACCCCATCCAAAGTACCGGATGCTTTAGTACTTCTAAATTTATATCATATTCGAAGGGTGTCCCGGAATGATGGGGATATTCTTATATATGCATCTTGTTAATGTCGGTTACCAGGTGTTCACCATATGAATGATTTTTATCTCTATGTATGGGATGTGTATTGAAATATGAAATCTTGTGGTCTATTATTATGATTTGATATATATAGGTTAAACCTATAACTCACCAACATTTTTGTTGACGTTTTAAGCATGTTTATTCTCAGGTGATTATTAAGAGCTTCCGCTGTCGCATACTTAAATAAGGACGAGATTTGGAGTCCATGCTTGTATGATATTGTGTAAAAACTGCATTCAAGAAACTTATTTTGTTGTAACATATTTGTATTGTAAACCATTATGTAATGGTCGTGTGTAAACAGGATATTTTAGATTATCATTATTTGATAATCTACGTAAAGTTTTTTTAAACCTTTATTGATGAAATAAAGGTTATGGTTTGTTTTAAAATGAATGCAGTCTTTGAAAAATGTCTCATATAGAGGTCAAAACCTCGCAACGAAATCAATTAATATGGAACGTTTTTAATCAATAAGAACGGGACATTTCAGTTGGTATCCGAGCGTTGGTCTTAGAGAACCAGAATTTTGCATTAGTGTGTCTTATCGAGTTTGTTAGGATGCATTAGTGAGTCTGGACTTCGACCGTGTTTACTTGAAAAATGATTGCTTAACAAATTTTGTTGGAAACTATATATTTTTAACATGTGAATATTATGTGATATATTAATCTCATAACGCGTTTGATATTATGTGATAGATGTCTACCTCTAGAAAAAGTCCCATTGACTCACCTAATAATAATGAAGAGTCAAATGTAAATTGGAATGATTCGTGGACTGATTCACAAGTTCTCGAAGAGGAACCGGAAGAAGAGTCGGAACCGGAAGAAGAATCGGAACCCGAAGAAGAATCAGATCCGGATGAAGAAATAGAACCGGTGGGGGAAATAATAAAACGGTTAAGTAAAAGAAAATCCTCAACCAACCGACCAAGGTTAATTATGGTCAATGGTGTTTCCGCCAAGGAAGCAAAATATTGGGAGGATTACCAATTCTCCGATGAATCGGATTCCGACGAGAATTCCGATGATGTTATAGAAATTACTCCAACTGAATTTAAAAAAGCAAAAGAAAATAATAAGGGAAAGGGCATAAAAATAGAGAAATCTAATTCCAACCCCGATGAACTTTATATGTATCGTCAACCCCCGAAGTCCTTAAGTTGTAACAATGACCCGGGAACCTCTAAACCACCAGGTTTTTCTAAACCAATGTGGATAACGACGGCTCGTATTAGGGGAACATCATATATCCCTAGAAACTTGGCAAAACGAACCAAAACCGAAGAAGAAGAAACAAACGAGTCGGAATAAGATAGTTGTATTCGTGTGGTGTAATATATGTAATATAGTGTTCTTATGCTTTATGATATATGTAAAAAGTGTTTGTATTAATAAGTATTTTTTTTATGAATCTAACTCTTGTCTATTTTACAGTATAAAAACACAAAATGGATAGACAACCCAATATTTTAAGAGACCTACCCGAAGACATGATTGATGAAATCTTGTCTAGAGTCGGTCAGAATTCTTCGGCACAACTATTTAAGGCGAGATCAGCTTGTAAGACATTCGAAGAACGTTCCAAGAATGCCTTGGTTTATAAAAGGCTTTCGTTCGAAAGATGGGGGATATCACATTGGGAAATCCATAAGTTACGATGTGTTTACTTTGACGCATATATTGCGGGGAACCCAAATGCTATTTTACGCAATGGGTTAAGAAATTATTTTGACTCAATATATCCGAATATTGGACTTCGTGATTTAGAAAAAGCGGCTAACATGCAACATAAAGAAGCATGTTATGCTTACGGATTAGTAATGTTCGCTTCTCACCAAAGTGAGAACAAGAACATCGGGCTACAACTATTAAACAAAACGTTCCCACAAGTGACGGAATCGGTAATTGGGGTAAGAAATGAGGTTTTTAGATTGTTACGGGACTGTTGGACATTATGTAACCCTCGTCCCTTTGACGACGTTACAACACGCTGTCTTATCAACGGCCATAACGGTTATGTTCCACAAGACCAAGGATGGGAAGTAATCCTAGTAAAACCAGAATGCATGATTTGTTTCTGGACGTATGAATTACGTGTCTTTATTGCCTTTGCTGAACGACTTGTGTACTAGCTAGAATTATCTTCACAACCATCTTGTATCAAATTTATTGTGTGCTATATTTCATGCTATATGTAAAATAAGCGGTATTGTAAGTTTGTAAAATATTGTGTAAAAGTTTGAACGCGAAATATTATTATAATCAGTTTTTCATATAGAATTGTAGTAGTTGAATTGTATATTAGCTACTAAGTATGAACTTAACGGGTAGGTACTACCCGAATTTAAACTTATAAAACGCTAATATGAAGAAAAAGCTTTTATAAATGAGTTCATATTATGCTACGAAATACTATTAACTACTCTTAATATTCTGTATGATTAACTTGTTCCATTTGACTATTTTGAAGGAAATGGCACCGACTACTCGACACACCATGAATATGAATGAAGAGGAATTATGTACTTTTCTAGCTTCAAACATAGCCGCAGTACAGGCTGCGCTACATGCCAACAATAACCTTGGATCTAGCGGTACAGGAAATCGTGTAGGATGCACCTACAAAGAATTCACTGCCTGCAAACCTTTGGAATTTGATGGAACCGAAGGACCGATCGGATTGAAACGGTGGACCGAGAAGGTCGAATCGGTGTTTGCCATAAGTAAGTGTACTGAAGAGGACAAAGTGAAGTACGCTACGCATACCTTCACAGGTTCTGCGTTAACATGGTGGAATACCTATCTAGAGCAAGTGGGACAAGACGATGCGTACGCACTACCGTGGTCAGCATTCAAGCACTTGATGAACGAGAAGTACCGTCCCAGAACCGAGGTCAATAAGCTCAAGACAGAACTTAGAGGGTTACGAACCCAAGGATTTGATATTACCGCGTACGAAAGACGATTCACAAAATTGTGCCTATTGTGTCCGGGAGCATTCGAAGATGAGGAAGAGAAGATCGACGCGTTTGTGAAAGGATTACCGGAAAGAATCCAAGAAGATATAAGTTTACACGAGCCCGCCTCCATACAACAGGCATGTAGAATGGCTCACAAACTAGTGAACCAGATTGAAGAAAGAATTAAAGAACGGACTGCTGAAGAGGCCAATGTGAAGCAAGTCAAAAGAAAGTGGGAGGAAAACGGTGATAAGAATCACCAATACAACAACAACAGCAATTACAACAATAATCGCAACAATTATCCCAACAATCGCAACATCAATCGCAACTACAACAAACGGCCCAACAACAACAACAACAACAACAACAACAGTAACTACAACAATCATCCCAACAACAATAATAACCGCAACAACAACAACAATCAGAAGCAGCTATGCCAAAGGTGTGAAAAGTATCACTCGGGGTTCTGCACCAAATTTTGCAACAAGTGTAAAAGAAATGGTCATAGCGCGGCAAAGTGTGAGGTCTACGGACCAGGGGTTAATAGAACGAAAGGAACAAATGGTATCGGAATGAGTAATGGCGGAGCAAGTAGTGTCGGAGCAAGTTATGCCAATGTAGTTTGTTATAAATGTGGAAAACCGGGCCACATTATTAGAAATTGCCCGAACCAGGAGAACACGAATGGACAAGGCCGCGGAAGAGTTTTCAATATTAATGCGGCAGAGGCACAGGAAGACCCGGAGCTTGTTACGGGTACGTTTCTTATTGACAATAAATCTGCTTACGTTTTATTTGATTCGGGTGCGGATAGAAGCTATATGAGTAGAGATTTTTTGTGCTAAATTAAGTTGTCCATTGACGCCTTTGGATAGTAAATTTTTACTCGAATTAGCAAATGGTAAATTAATTTCAGCAGATAATATATGTCGGAATCGAGAAATTAAACTGGTTAGCGAAACATTTAAGATTGATTTGATACCAGTAGAGTTAGGGAGTTTTGATGTGATAATCGGTATGGACTGATTGAAAGAAGTGAAAGCAGAGATCGTTTGTTACAAAAATGAAATTCGCATTATACGAGAAAAAGGAAAACCCTTAATGGTGTACGGAGAAAAGGGCAACACGAAGCTACATCTTATTAGTAATTTGAAGGCACAAAAACTAATAAGAAAAGGTTGCTATGCTATTCTAGCACACGTCGAGAAAGTACAAACTGAAGAAAAGAGCATCAATGATGTTCCCATTGCAAAAGAATTTCCCGATGTATTTCTGAAAGAATTACCGGGATTACCCCCACATCGATCCGTTGAATTTCAAATAGATCTTGTACCAGGAGCTGCACCAATAGCTCGTGCTCCTTACAGACTCGCACCCAGCAAGATGAAAGAACTGCAAAGCCAATTACAATAACTTTTAGAGCGTGGTTTCATTCGACCAAGCACATCACCGTGGGGAGCTCCTGTTTTGTTTGTCAAGAAGAAAGATGGAACATTCAGGTTGTGTATCGACTACCGAGAGTTGAACAAACTTACCATCAAGAACCGCTACACACTACCGAGAATCGACGACTTATTTGATCAACTACAAGGCTCGTCTGTTTATTCAAAGATTGACTTACGTTCCGGGTATCATCAAATGCGGGTGAAAGAAGATGATATTCCAAAGACTGCTTTTAGAACACGTTACGGTCATTACGAGTTTATGGTCATGCCGTTTGGTTTAACTAATGCACCAGCTGTGTTCATGGACCTTATGAACCGAGTGTGTGGACCATACCTTGACAAGTTTGTCATTGTTTTCATTGATGACATACTTATTTACTCAAAGAATGACCAAGAACACGGTGAACATTTGAGAAAGGTGTTAGAAGTATTGAGGAAGGAAGAATTATACGCTAAGTTTTCAAAGTGTGCATTTTGGTTAAAAGAAGTTCAATTCCTCTGTCACATAGTGAACAAAGAAGGTATTAAGGTGGATCCGGCAAAGATAGAAACTGTTGAAAAGTGGAAAACCCCGAAAACTCCAAAACACATACGCCAGTTTTTAGGACTAGCTGGTTACTACAGAAGGTTCATCCAAGACTTTTCCAGAATAGCAAAACCCTTGACTGCATTAACGCATAAAGGGAAGAAATTTGAATGGAATGATGAACAAGAGAAAGCGTTTTAGTTATTGAAGAAAAAGCTAACTACGGCACCTATATTGTCATTGCCTGAAGGGAATGATGATTTTGTGATTTATTGTGACGCATCAAAGCAAGGTCTCGGTTGTGTATTAATGCAACGAACGAAGGTGATTGCTTATGCGTCTAGACAATTGAAGATTCACGAACAAAATTATACGACGCATGATTTGGAATTAGGCGCAGTTGTTTTTGCATTAAAGACTTGGAGGCACTACTTATATGGGGTCAAAAGTATTATATATACCGACCACAAAAGTCTTCAACACATATTTAATCAGAAACAACTGAATATGAGGCAGCATAGGTGGATTGAATTATTGAATGATTACGACTTTGAGATTCGTTACCACTCGGGGAAGGCAAATGTGGTAGCCGATGCCTTGAGCAGGAAGGACAGAGAACCCATTCGAGTAAAATCTATGAATATAATGATTCATAATAACCTTACTACTCAAATAACGGAGGCGCAACAAGGAGTTTTAAAAGAGGAAAATTTAAAGGATGAAATACCCAAAGGATCGGAGAAACATCTTAATATTCGAGAAGACGGAACCCGGTATAGGGCTGAAAGGATTTGGGTACCAAAATTTAGAGATATGAGAGAAATGGTACTTAGAGAAGCTCATAAAACCAGATACTCAATACATCCTGGAACGGGGAAGATGTACAAGGATCTCAAGAAACATTTTTGGTGGCCGGGTATGAAAGCCGATGTTGCTAAATACGTAGGAGAATGTTTGACATGTTCTAAGGTCAAAGCTGAGCATCAGAAACCATCAGGTCTACTTCAACAACCCGAAATCCCGGAATGAAAATGGGAAAACATTACCATGGATTTCATCACTAAATTGCCAAGGACTGCAAGTGGTTTTGATACTATTTGGGTAATAGTTGATCGTCTCACCAAATCAGCACACTTCCTGCCAATAAGAGAAGATGACAAGATGGAGAAGTTAGCACGACTGTATTTGAAGGAAGTCGTCTCCAGACATGGAATACCAATCTCTATTATCTCTGATAGGGATGGCAGATTTATTTCAAGATTCTGGCAGACATTACAGCAAGCATTAGGAACTCGTCTAGACATGAGTACTGCCTATCATCCACAAACTGATGGGTAGAGCGAAAGGACGATACAAACGCTTAAAGAAATGCTACGAGCATGTGTTATTGATTTCGGAAACAGTTGGGATCGACATCTACCGTTAGCATAATTTTCCTATAACAACAGCTACCATTCAAGCATTGAGATGGCGCTGTTTGAAGCACTTTATGGTAGAAAGTGCAGGTCCCCGATTTTTTGGAGTGAAGTGGGGGATAGACAGATTACGGGTCCGGAGATTATACAAGAAACTACCGAGAAGATCATCCAAATTCAACAACGGTTGAAAACCTCCCAAAGTCGACAAAAGAGCTACGCTGACATTAAAAGAAAAGATATAGAATTTGAAATTGGAGAGATGGTCATGCTTAAAGTTGCACCTTGGAAAGGCGTTGTTCGATTTGGTAAACGAGGGAAATTAAATCCAAGGTATATTGGACCATTCAAGATTATTGATCTGGTCGGACCAGTAGCTTACCGACTTGAGTTACCTCAACAACTCGCGGCTGTACATAACACTTTCCATGTCTCGAATTTGAAGAAATGTTTTGCTAAAGAAGATCTCACTATTCCGTTAGATGAAATCCAAATCAACGAAAAACTTCAATTCATCGAAGAACCCGTCGAAATAATGGATCGTGAGGTTAAAAGACTTAAGCAAAATAAGATACCAATTGTTAAGGTTCGATGGAATGCTCGTAGAGGACCCGAGTTCACCTGGGAGCGTGAAGATCAGATGAAGAAAAATTACCCGCATCTATTTTCAGAAGATTCGTCAACACCTTCAACAGCTTAAAATTTCGGGACGAAATTTATTTAACGGGTAGGTACTGTAGTGACCCGAACTTTTCCATGTTTATATATATTAATTGAGATTGATATTTACATGATTAAATGTTTCTAACATGTTAAGCAATCAAACTTGTTAAGACTTGATTAATTGAAATAGGTTTCATATAGACAATTGACCACCCAAGTTGACCGGTGATTCACGAACGTTAAAACTTGTAAAAACTATATGATGACATATATATGGATATATATATAATTAACATGATACTATGATAAGTAAACATATCATTAAGTATATTAACAATGAACTACATATGTAAAAACAAGACTACTAACTTAATGATTTTTAAACGAGACATATATGTAACGATTATCGTTGTAAAGACATTTAATGTATATATATCATATTAAGAGATATTCATACATGATAATATCATGATAATATAATAATTTAAAATCTCATTTGATATTATAAACATTGGGTTAACAACATTTAACAAGATCGTTAACCTAAAGGTTTCAAAACAACACTTACATGTAACGACTAACGATGACTTAACGACTCAGTTAAAATGTATATACATGTAGTGTTTTAATATGTATTTATACACTTTTGAAAGACTTCAATACACTTATCAAAATACTTCTACTTAACAAAAATGCTTACAATTACATCCTCGTTCAGTTTCATCAACAATTCTACTCGTATGCACCCGTATTCGTACTCGTACAATACACAGCTTTTAGATGTATGTAATATTGGTATATACACTCCAATGATCAGCTCTTAGCAGCCCATGTGAGTCACCTAACACATGTGGGAACCATCATTTGGCAACTAGCATGAAATATCTCATAAAATTACAAAAATATGAGTAATCATTCATGACTTATTTACATGAAAACAAAATTACATATCCTTTATATCTAATCCATACACCAACGACCAAAAACACCTACAAACACTTTCATTCTTCAATTTTCTTCATCTAATTGATCTCTCTCAAGTTCTATCTTCAAGTTCTAAGTGTTCTTCATATATTCTATAAGTTCTAGTTACATAAAATCAAGAATACTTTCAAGTTTGCTAGCTCACTTCCAATCTTGTAAGGTGATCATCCAACCTCAAGAAATATTTGTTTCTTACAGTAGGCTATCATTCTAATACAAGGTAATAATCATATTCAAACTTTGGTTCAATTTCTATAACTATAACAATCTTATTTCAAGTGATGATCTTACTTGAACTTGTTTTCGTGTCATGATTCCGCTTCAAGAACTTCGAGCCATCCAAGGATCCGTTGAAGCTAGATCCATTTTTCTCTTTTCTAGTAGGTTTATCCAAGGAACTTAAGGTAGTAATGATGTTCATAACATCATTCGATTCATACATATAAAGCTATCTTATTCGAAGGTTTAAACTTGTAATCACTAGAACATAGTTTAGTTAATTCTAAACTTGTTCGCAAACAAAAGTTAATCCTTCTAACTTGACTTTTAAAATCAACTAAACACATGTTCTATATCTATATGATATGCTAACTTAATGATTTAAAACCTGAAAACACGAAAAATACCATAAAACCGGATTTACGCCGTCGTAGTAACACCGCAGGCTGTTTTGGGTTAGTTAATTAAAAACTATGATAAACTTTGATTTAAAAGTTGTTATTCTGAGAAAATGATTTTTATTATGAACATGAAACTATATCCAAAAATTATGGTTAAACTCAAAGTGAAAGTATGTTTTCTAAAATGGTCATCTAGACGTCGTTCTTTCGGCTGAAATGACTACCTTTACAAAAACGACTTGTAACTTATTTTTCCGACTATAAACCTATAATTTTTCTGTTTAGATTCGTAAACTCTCATGAAACCATAGCAATTTGATTCACTCAAAACGGATTTAAAATAAAGAAGTTATGGGTAAAACAAGATTGGATAATTTTTCTCATTTTAGCTACGTGAAAATTGGTAACAAATCTATTCCAACCATAACTTAATCAACTTGTATTGTATATTATGTAATCTTGAGATACCATAGACATGTATACAATGTTTTGACCTATCATGTCGACACATCTATATATATTTCGGAACAACCATAGACACTCTATATGTGAATGTTGGAGTTAGCTATACAGGGTTGAGGTTGATTCCAAAATATATATAGTTTGAGTTGTGATCAATACTGAGATACGTATACACTGGGTCGTGGATTGATTTAAGATAATATTTATCGATTTATTTCTGTACATCTAACTGTGGACAACTAGTTGTAGGTTACTAACGAGGACAGCTGACTTAATAAACTTAAAACATCAAAATATATTAAAAGTGTTGTAAATATATTTTGAACATACTTTGATATATATGTATATATTGTTATAGGTTCGTGAATCAACCAGTGGCCAAGTCTTACTTCCCGACGAAGTAAAAATCTGTGAAAGTGAGTTATAGTCCCACTTTTAAAATCTAATATTTTTGGGATAAGAATACATGCAGGTTTTATAAATGATTTACAAAATAGACACAAGTACGTGAAACTACATTCTATGGTTGAATTATCGAAATCGAATATGCCCCTTTTTATTAAGTCTGGTAATCTAAGAATTAGGGAACAGACACCCTAATTAACGCGAATCCTAAAGATAGATCTATTGGGTCTAACAAACCCCATCCAAAGTACCGGATGCTTTAGTACTTCTAAATTTATATCATATCCGAAGGGTGTCCCGGAATGATGGGGATATTCTTATATATGCATCTTGTTAATGTCGGTTACCAGGTGTTCACCATATGAATGATTTTTATCTCTATGTATGGGATGTGTATTGAAATATGAAATCTTGTGGTCTATTATTATGATTTGATATATATAGGTTAAACCTATAACTCACCAACATTTTTGTTGACGTTTTAAGCATGTTTATTCTCAGGTGATTATTAAGAGCTTCCGCTGTCGTATACTTAAATAAGGACGAGATTTGGAGTCCATGCTTGTATGATATTGTGTAAAAACTGCATTCAAGAAACTTATTTTGTTGTAACATATTTGTATTGTAAACCATTATGTAATGGTCGTGTGTAAACAGGATATTTTAGATTATCATTATTTGATAATCTACGTAAAGTTTTTTTAAACCTTTATTGATGAAATAAAGGTTATGATTTGTTTTAAAATGAATGCAGTCTTTGAAAAACGTCTCATATAGAGGTCAAAACCTCGCAACAAAATCAATTAATATGGAACGTTTTTAATCAATAAGAACGGGACATTTCAATTTACAAACTCTCTCATTTGTTCATTTTGAGCATCAAGTTCTTCGAGTTTGATTTTCATATAATCTAAAGAATTTTCAGGCACATAATTTTCCTCGTCTTCTGGTTGTTGAGTTTGGATATATTCTTGGGAATAATCCCAATTTGAATTGTATTCCTCATAATCATTCCATTCAGGTTCTATGGGTACATAATTTTCTATAGGAACGTAATAATAACATTCCCATGTTGAGTGATAATCTCCACAGATTTCACAACCAGTTATTGTTTCGTCATTCGTGATCAAAGATTGACCGAACGAATTGTCATCAACACCCGTTTGAGAGTATTGATTAAATTGATTTCGGATGTCATAAAGAGTTTCCAAAATATCCTCGAGATTTTCCATAATGCGCTTATTACCAAATTTTAGCTACAATGTGGTGCATTTACTTAATTATCCTATTAGTTATAAAAATAAAAATTATATAAGTTATCAAATTAATAGAGTTTTCTGCTTTTGCCCACGTTTCGAATAGCCAATAGATGCAGCAGGGAGCCAGAACCCTTTAAATCAGAAGCTCACAACTCAGCCACTAACAAATTCAACTATTACTACGAAGCAGAAAATTTGGATGTCTATCAATTTAACCACTTAAAATAATTTTTCGTTGAAATTTAAAGAAATTTTAGAGAAGAAATAAAAAAATTCTATGTCCTAAAAACTATAGTGTCGAGATATAAGAAAGAAAAAGAGTGCGCGTCGAAAAACGTCGAAAAATAAAAAGACGAAAAATAATTAGGCGTCGCAAAATAAAAATAAGAAAGTAGCGCGTCGTAACTTAAAAGGCACTAAAATTTTAGAATTAAAAGTTGCGTCTAAAAATATTAAAGCTTAAAAAAAAAACTATATCCCAAATGCCAATAACTTAAAAAGGAACTAAAAACTAAAAACGGTGTCGCAAAATTCTAAAGCATCTAAATCTTAGTCTAAAGAAAAAGCACTTAAGGAAATTTACGGCAAAGCCTAAAAATCTAGAAATAAAAATAACTATGGCAAATACTATATTTAAAACTAAGTACGAACGATAAAAAAAATACAAATTATGCTAAAACAAATAAAAAGATACAAAATATAAAAATAAACTTAAAGTTTATAAAATTATAATTTTTATAAAAATATTATTTTTATATTATTTATTTTATAAAAGTATTAATTTATATATTTATTTAAACTAATTAAACTTAAAAATACAAATTAATTAATAAAACTAAACTAAATAATAAAATACTAAAAACCTAATTAGGGTTTAATTATAATTATAATAAATAATAATACACCGTAATAAATGAGAAACTAGGGTTGATCAGGCGTGTCAGGGTACCTCCGCGAGTGCGGATGAACCCAGTTCAAATACTCCGCGAGTCGCGGAGGGTTCAGTTTCAGATTTTTTTTTTTTTTACTTTTTCTGTTTTTCTGTTTTATAAAATATAAAAAATATAAATATAACTTAAATAAAAATTTAATTTTAAAACTAAAATAAAAATACTTATTTACTTTATAAATATTATAAACTCTTAAAAATATAAATATATTATATTTTTTTATATTTTTATTATTTTTAAAACTTATATTTTTATAAAAAGAACTTAACAAAAACTTTTATAAAAACTTTTTTTTCTTATTTTTAGCGTTGCGCTTTTGGCGTTTAAGTTCCCCGGCAGCGGTGCCAAAAACTTGATGTTGTAGCGTGGGGGTACGGAAATACTATTATTTTTTACTACGAAATACGTTACAAATTACACAAGTTTTAATTATTTATTTACAGATGGGATATACCTAAACCTTGCTACAAAACTATAGGCAGTGTACCTAATCGTAGAGTAGTATAGTTTTTAGTAAGTCCGGTTCGTTCCACAGGGAGATAGCTTATTTCACACTATATTTTAAATAACTATATTTGTACAAAATATATATAATAATATATAATAATATATAAAAAGGGGGTTTACCGTTAATGACCGGTTTATCGATTTTAAAACTTTAGTCGTAGTTAAAACCTAATGTAAAATATTCAAAATAAATACAACTTAATTTAAAACGTAAAGTAAATAACGATAATGAAATTGCGATAAATAAAAGTGCGAGAAAATTAAAAAGTACGATAATTAAAAGTGCAATTAAATACAATGACAATAAATAAAAGTGCGATAATTAAAAGTGTAATTAAATAAGAAAATAAAAGAATTATGCTTATTTAAACTTCCGTAATCATGATGTTCGACGTGTTGATTTTAGTTTATTCCCTTGGGTTAATTGTCCTTTGTCCTGGATTATTTAATATGTCCGTCTGGTTTTTGTCCATAACAGTCCATCAGTCATAAATATAAAATGCGAGTGTCCTCGTCAAATTATCCGTATACCCGTAGTCAAATATTCCAACTAATTGGGGACTTAAACTGTAACAAGGTCTTAATACTTTGTTTAATAATTACACCAGGATATCGACTGCGTGTAACCCTAGGTTTTAATACTTTGCTAACAATTACACCAAGTGTCCTTGTATATAATTTCACCCTTGTTTTAATAATTCTAGTGACTATTAATTCATTCCCGTGTCCGGTTAAATGAACGATTATTCGTACATATAAATATCCCGCCCATCGTGTCCTATCGAGTGTATGTGGTTATTTATAGGTACATCCAATTGTAAATATTCATATTAAATTAACAAACTATCATTTAGTTAAACAAATATAAAGCCCATTAATAGCCCATAGTCTAATTTCCACAAGTGTCGTTCTTTTGTCTAAACCCCAATTATGGTACAAAGCCCAATTACCCAATTTTAGTATTTTAGCCCAATCACATGATTACTTAGTCTTAAATAAGCATAATAATAACTTAAGTACGAAACATTAATTTAAAAAGGAGAACATAGCTTATATTGATTATTTATCGCGTAGTGTTACACGGACAGAGCTCCGACTTTAAAACCCGTAAAATAACCTTTGCATAACCCAAAACTAATCTAATATAAAACTACACTATACTATATAATATATATATATATATATATATATATATATATATATATATATATATATATATATATATATATATATATATATATATATATATATATATATATATATATATATATATATATATATATATATTATTATTACAGAGGAGTATTATTATTATATGTTTTGAACTCGGCAGAAGCTCGTTGCATTTATAGGACATTTCTGATTTTGGCTGCTCCGCGAGTGCGGAGGTTCTATGCTTTAAAGCTCCGCGAGTGCGGAGGTCAGGAATCCAGCTCACATTTTTTTGGCCATTTGCTTGTCGATATTATATTTAAATATATATAATATATAAATAATTTATATAATTATTTAAATATTATATTATATTCTTGTGCATAGTTGACTCATAATTTTTAGTCCGTTGCGTCGGGCGTTGATAGTTGGCTCAGGTCCCGGTTCCGGATTTTCGAACGTCCTTTCGTATAATTTAATATCTTGTACTTTCCGTTCCGCAACTTGTACTCTTGTCATTTTTAGACGTTTCTTATCAATAAATTGAACCACTTGGATTGTATCTTGTACATTTGAGCTTTTTGGTCATTTGCGTCTTCAAATCGTCATTTTCGCCTTTTATCTTCGCACTTATTTAATATAAACGATTACAACTTACAATAGGACAATTACAACTAAATAATTTACATATTGGGAGGATATTGCTACTAAATATATGTTCATTTGGAGCACTATCAATATCACCCTTTTAGCTTGGTAGCCTAAGAATTAGGGAACAGACCCCCTAATTGACGCGAATCCTGAAGATATATCTATGGACCTAACAAACCCCATCCAGGTTATGGATGCGTTAGTACTTCGATTTTATATACAGATGAGTGTACCTGTATATTTGGGGGTATTCTATATGCATTTGTTAATGTCGGTTACCAGGTGTTCACCATATGAATGAATTTTATACAGATGAGTGTTCCTGTAAGATGATTTTTGCAGATGAGTGTTCATGCAGTTAACTATAAAAAGTAAGTCTTGTGGTTTATTAAAATGATGGAAATGATTGATTACGATAAACTAATGAACTCACCAACCTTTTGGTTAACTCTTTTAAACATGTTTATTCTCAGGTATTAAAGAAATCTTTCGCTGTGCATTTCCTCATTTTAAAGATATTACTTGGAGTCATTCATGGCATATTTCAAAAGACATTGCATTCAAGTCATTGAGTTCAATAAAGATTATTATTAAGTAAATGACAAATTAGGTCATTTATAGTTTGGATATTATGAAATTGTATGCATGCCTGTCAACTTTCGATGAAACGAAAGTTTGTGTTTTAAAATGAATGCAATGTTTGTAAAATGTATCATATAGAGGTCAAATACCTCGCAATGTAACCATATGTTATTGTATTCGTCCTTATGGATTAGGACGTGTCTCTACACTATCGCTGCCCGGGAGGAAACCTTGAACCGATCCAAGGGCACGACCAAGTAAAACCCCCTCCCCTTTACCCCCCAACACAATGTGGGAAAGGTGCCATGGGTGGATCCTTACATGGCAGGGATAGAATTGCATTAATTGTTGCCCTGGAGTGGAGTCGAACTCCTGACCTCAAATGTGTTAGAGGCAGGCTACTACCACTTAGGTACAACTGCAATCCTGCGCCAATAAGCTATGTGCTCACAAACCATGCACTAAAGAACTATGGCAGGTACAAATCCGGTTAGATTCGTTTTATTTTTTCCAAAGTGGAGACCTGAGCGGTTTGCTGTTGAGAGTCCGTTGCGCGGAGTTGGTTGAATGCGGTCGCGAGTCGATTGGTTTTAAGGCGCCCGTAATTAATTGAACGTCATGCGCGCCACGATCTTTTCGATATGAAATGTGCTCTCAACCGGGTTAAACCCGAAGCGTACAAAGCTCTATTGAATGTGTTGCTCATATAACCTAATAAAGGTGGCGCGTACGTCGTGCTTATGAGCAGTGTAAAATGCAATCTGGGTAGTGCAAAAACTATTACGGAGCACACATATTGGGTACAAGCATGGATAGCTCCAAAAATATCCGTAAGTTGTGAGTAGCGCAATATTAATTGTGCTTTTTACTTTCATGTGACCATAAGATGACTTCACAATTACATTACTTGTTGTATGTGGTGCCATGTAATTACATACACATAAACACCATCACAAGTTGTATCATGTGCTTTAACATTTGTAAGTACTAAAATCACTTTTTAAGTTTCGGGAATACACTACTGATACGCATCCAATTGCGCTGATAAAGTGAATCACATGTATTCATCGAAATATGAAGAGCAACGTAGTGCATTAGTTTATAACTGACCGCATCCAGTTAATTATAAGATTAAACATCCAGATCCGAGTAAGTTTAAAGTAGAAACTTATAGATTAATAAAATAAATAAAGAGAACACTTATCAGAAATCGTTCAGATCTGGCCGTAGTCGTTGAGATGCGATAGACCCGGTCGTGGGCTTATTGACTAGAACACATGACAAATTATTTGTGTCCCACGGATGGCGCCATTTGATCAAGCATAGATCTGCGTCGTGTACAGAGATACGCTTGAATCAATGAAAGAGGGGTTTTGGGGTTTCAACAACATCAACACTCCGGTCCGGTTACTGTCATAACCCGAATCGAGATAATGATCTCGAGAGGGTGGTTGATGGTTGAAGGCCATCCGGTTGAGTCGGGTAATCGGGTCGTGAGGGAAAAAAGCCTAGGAAGGCAAAAACCAAGATTTGTATGTGAGTAGAAACGGATGTGTGAGAGAGAGAGAGAGAGAGAGAGAGAGAGAGAGAGAGAGTGGAGAACAAAATAGAGAGAGAAAGATGAGATGAATGAAAAGTGTGGATGACCCCTCTATTTATAAAAGGGATTTAGGGTTTTAAGAGACTTGTGGGCTTTTTTTAACTCAAGCCCAAGTGCAAACCCAATGAAAAAATATGATGGGTTACGCACATCATCACAGTTCATAGCCTTATTCTATCAATATGTAATCAATATTTTGAATACTCTAAATGTTTTGGTACAGATGTGGTGTATATGATTTTTTATGAAAGTTAAATATGATACTTCGTATATGATATAAACTGTTATAATTTCCAGGATTGGTTTTAAATTGAAACTTTATATGGCACTCCATGTATCAAAAACACATAGTACGACGTATTAAACTTGAATAAACTCAACTTACAATGGTCTAAAATTTTGAATATGTAAATATTTATTTAATATATTTAATTAAATCAAATAAAAAATTGTCAATTAAAGTTAAAATACCTTGTTTTTAATAATTAAATATAATGTAAGTAATTAAATAGATAAATTGGAGTATTATTTTTTATGCGTAGTAAAAAATTTTAACGTATATGTGAGCCCATTTTTATTTTCGTCTAGAACCTTTAAATTGTTGAGACAACCCTTATATATATATATATATATATATATATATATATATATATATATATATATATATATATATATATATATATATATATATATATATATATATATATATAAAGCTCTAAAATGATGATGTTATCATTAAGCTAATTACCCTTTAATTTTCATAATGATGATGTCATAATTATATATTAATTTAATTAAAAAAATAATACGAAATCTTTTATAAAAAAAATATTAATCTCTCCTAAATTGTAATTTTAATTTTTTAAAAAAATTAAAAGTCATTTGTTATTACTAATAATTATTATTATTATTATTATTATTATAAATACTCAACTTTGAGCGAACTTTATTATTATTTACTTTTAATATAATAATTATAATTATAATTATTACATTATTAATATTCAAATATAGATTCTTTTTACGAAATTAATTACGTTACATATGTATGCGAAAATACATGTCTCTATATATTTGTATAATAAACGACAAATTTCTTAGTCAAACGGGTCATTAAAATAAATGACTTTAGCATTTACATTCACTTAAAACCTAAAACATGTCATTAAATTGTTTCGTTTAAACAAACACGTGATTTCATGGGTCATTTCACTAGTATATATATATATATATATATATATATATATATATATATATATATATATATATATATATATATATATATATATATATATATATATATAGGGGCAAGATCCGTGGCTAAGCTTAAAACGAGTACAACTCGGATAAGCAAACGTGACCACAAAATATCATAAAACTTCATTTTAGCTTAAGATGCATGAAAGGGTAAAAAGGTCTTTTTAATAATTATAATTAATAAAAATTAAATATACAAAAGTTAATATATTATGCACCACCTTCATCACCACAGCCCACCACCACCACTTACAACCATCAACCACCAACCACCACCACCACCAAACACCACCACCACCTACCACCACCACCACCACCACCTACAACCACCACCACCCAGCCACCAACCACACCACCCAACACCAACACCAACACCAACCATCACCACATACAACCATCAACCACCACCACCACCTACCACCGCGACCCACCCACCCACCAACCACCCCACCCAACAACACCCATCACCACCACCACCACCCAACACCAACACCACCACCAACCACCACCACCACCAACCACCACCACCCATCACCACCACCACCACCCACTACCACCACCTACCAACCACCACCACCACCCACCACCACCACTACCCACCACCACCAACCACCACCACAACAAACCATCAAAACCAACCACCCACCACCACCAACCACCACCACCAACCACCAGAACCACCACCAACCACCACCAACCGCCACCACCAACCATCACCACCACCCTTCCCCATCACCACCACCTACCACTACCAACCACCACTACCACCCACCACCACCAACCACCAACCACCACCACCCACCACCACCCCACCACCACCAACCACAACCCTCAACCAACCAGCACCACCCACCACCACCATCAACCACCACCATCAACCACCACCACCCACCACCACCAACCACTACCAACCACCACCAACCACCACCTACCCCCACCACCACGCACCCCCACCACCACCCACAACCACCACCACCAACCACTACTACCATCCTCCGCCAGCAACCACCACAACCACCTACCACCACCACCCACCACCCCCACCACCAACCACCACCCCCACCACCAACCACCACTACCATCCACCGCCAGCAACCACTACAACCACCTACCACCACCACCCCCACCACCCACCACCACCACCCGCCACCACCCATCCCCATTACCACCACCACCAACCACCACCAACCACCACCACCAACCATCACCACCCACCACCAACCACCACCACCCACCAACCACCACCCATCAACCACCAACACCACCACTAACTACCACCACCCTTCACCACCACCCACCACCAACCACCACCAACCACCACCACCACCAACCACTACCAACCACCCACCACCACCAACCACTGCCAACCACCACCATCAACTACCACCATCAACCACCACCACCAACCACTACCAACCACCACCACCACCCACCAACTCCACCAACCTCCACCACCACCCACCAACACCAACTACCAACACCACCAACCTCCACCACCACCCACCGCCAACCACCAACCACTACCAACCATCACCATCACCCACCACTAACCACCACCACCACCCGCCACCACCCATCACCACCACAAACCACTACCAACCACCACCACCACCAACACTACCAACCACCACCAACCACCACCACCCATCACCACCACCACCACCCACTACCACCACTTACCAACCACCACCACCCACCACCACCACTACCCACCACCACCAACCACCACCACAACAAACCATCAAAACCAACCACCCACCACCACCACCAACCACCACCAGAACCACCACCCTCCACCACCACCAACCACCACCACCAACCATCACCACCACCCATCCCCATCACCACCACCTACCACTACCAACCACCACTACCACACACCACCACCAACCACCCACCACCACCCCACCACCACCAACCACCACCCACCACCACCACCCACCACCACCACCCACCACCACCATTCTCCACCACCAACCACTAACAACCACCACCACCCACCCCCACTACCACCCACCCCCACTAACCACCACCACCCACAACACCCACCACCAACCACTACTACCATCCTCCGCCAGCAACCACCACAACTACCTACCCACCACCCACCACCCCCACCACCACTACCATCCACCGCCAACAACCACTACAACCACCTACCACCACCACCACCACCCCCACCACCCACCACCCCCACCCGCCACCACCCATCTCCATCACCACCACCAACCACCAACCACAACCACCAACCACCACCACCAACCACCACCACTAACAACCACCAACCACCACCACCAACACCCACCACCAACCACCAACCACCAACACAACCCACCATCACCAACCACCACCACAACAAACCATCAAAACCAACCACCCACCACCACCACCAACCACCAAAACCACCACCACCCACCACCACCAACCACCACCACCAACCATCAGCACCACACATCCCCATCACCACCACCTACCACTACCAACCACCACTACCACCCTACCACCACCAACCACCACCAACCACCACCACCACCCACCACCACCATCAACCTCCACCACCAACCACTACCATCCACCCCTACAAACCACCACCCAACCCCACCACCACCCACAACTACCACCACCAACCACTACTACCATCCATTGCCAGCAACCACCACAACCACCTACCACCACCACCCACCACCACCCACCACCAACCACCACTACCATCCACCGCCAGCAACCACCACAACCACCTACCACCACCACCCACCACCCCCACCCCCACTACCACCCACCACCACCACCCGCTACCACCCATCCCCATCACCACCACCACCCGCCACCACCTATCCCCATCACCACCACCAACCACCACCAACCACCACCACCCACCACCAACCACCACCCACCAACCACCACCCACCAACCACCAACACCACCACTAACCACCACCACCCTTCACCACCACCCACCACCAACCACCACCACCCACCACCACCCACCACTACCAACCACCCACCACCACCAACCACTACCAACCACCACCATCAACTACCACCATCAACCACCACCACCAACCACTACCAACCACCACCATCAACTACCACCATCAACCACCACCACCAACCACTACCAACCACCACCACCACCCACCAACTCCACCAACCTCCACCACCACCCACCAACACCAACTACCAACACCACCAACCTCCACCACCACCCACCGCCAACCACCAACCACTACCAACCACCACCATCACCCACCACTAACCACCACCACCACCCGCCACCACCCATCACCATCACAAACCACTACCAACCACCACCACCACCAACACTACCAACCACCACCAACCACCACCACCCATCACCACCACCACCACCCACTACCACCACTTACCAACCACCACCACCAACCACCACCACCACCCACCACCACCCGCTACCACCCATCCCCATCACCACCACCACCACCTATCCCCATCACCACCACCAACCACCACCCACCCCCACTACCACCCACCCCCACTAACCACCACCACCCACAACACCCACCACCAACCACTACTACCATCCTCCTCCAGCAACCACCACAACCACCTACCCACCACCCACCACCCCCACCACCAACCACCACTACCATCCACCGCCAGCAACCACTACAACCACCTACCACCACCACCACCACCCCCACCACCCACCACCCCCACCCGCCACCACCCATCTCCATCACCACCACCAACCACCAACCACAACCACCAACCACCACCACCAACCACCACCACCAACAACCACCAACCACCGCCACCAACACCCACCACCAACCACCAACCACCAACACCACCCACCACTACCCACCATCACCAACCACCACCACAACAAACCATCAAAACCAACCACCCACCACCACCACCACCCACCACCACCACCAACCACCAAAACCACCACCACCCACCACCACCAACCACCACCACCAACCATCACCACCACACATCCCCATCACCACCACCTACCACTACCAACCACCACTACCACCCACCACCACCACCCTACCACCACCAACCACCACCCTCCACCAACCACCACCACCACCCACCACCACCCACCACCACCATCAACCACCACCACCAACCACTACCATCCACCCCTACAAACCACCACCCACCCCCACCACCACCCACAACTACCACCACCAACCACTACTACCATCCATTGCCAGCAACCACCACAACCACCTACCACCACCACCCACCACCACCCACCACCAACCACCACTACCATCCACCACCAGCAACCACCACAACCACCTACCATCACCACCACCCACCACCCCCACCCCCACTACCACCCACCACCACCACCCGCCACCACCCATCCCCATCCCCATCACCACCACCACCACCAACCACCACCACCACTACCCACTACTAACAACCACCACCCACCAACCACCACCCACCAACCACCACCAACCACCACCAGCATAAACCACCGCCAACCACTACCAACCACCACCAACCACCACCACCACCCACCACCAACACCTACCACCAACCACCACCGACCACCAACCGCCAACACCACCCACCACCACCAACCACCACCAACCACCACCACCACCCACCACCACCACCCACCATCACTACCACCCGCCACCACCCATCCCCATCACCACCAACCACTACCAACCACCACCACCCCCCACCACCAACCACCACCAACCACCACCACCTACCACCACCACCATTACCCGCCACCACCTATCCCCATCACCACCACCAACCACCTCCCACCACCAACCACCACCACCCACCACCACCAACCACTGCCAACCACCACCATCAACCACCACTATCAACCACCACCACCAACCACTACCAACCACCACCACCACCTACTAACTCCACCAACCTCCACCACCACCCACCACCACCAACTACCAACACCACCAACCTCCACCACCACCCACCACCAACCACCAACCACTACCAACCACCACCATCACCCACCACTAACCACCACCCGCCACAACCCATCACCACCACACCCACTACCACTACCACCACAAACCACTACCAACCACCACCACCACCACCAACACTACCAACCACCACCACCTACCATCACCACCACCACCTGCCACCACCACCACCACTGAAATGTCCCGTTCATGTCGATTATAAATGTTTCATATTAATTGATCTCTTTGTGAGGTTTTGACCTCTACATGAGATATTTTTCAAAGACTGCATTCGTTTTTAAAACAAACCATAACCTTTATTTTATCGACAAGGTTAAAAAGACAGCACCTAGATTATCGAGAAATGATAATCTAAAAATATCACACTTACACACTACCAATACATATTGGTTTACAATATTAATATGTTACAACAAAGTAAATCTCGAATGCAGTTTTAAACAATATTATACAATCATGTTGACACCGAATCTTGTCCATATTTTAGCATGCAACAGCGGAAGCTCTTAATAATCACCTGAGAATAAACATGCTTTAAATGTCAACAAAAATGTTGGTGAGTTATAGGTTTAACCTATATATTTATCAAATCGTAATAATAGACCACAAGATTTCATATTTCAATATACATCCCATACATAGAGATAAAAATCATTCATATGGTGAACACCTGGTAACCGACATTAACAAGATGCATATAAGAATATCCCCTATCATTTCGGAAAATCCATCGGACATGATAAAAAATGAATTCGAATTACTAAAGCATCCGGTACATTGGATGGGGTTCGTTAGGCCCAATAGATCTATCTTTTTGATTCGAGTCAATTAGTAGATCGGTTTACTAATTCTTAGGCTACCAAGCAAAAGGGGCATATTCGGCTTCGATCATTCACCCATATAATGTAGTTTCAATTACTTGTGTCTATTTCGTAAAACATTTATAAAACTGCATGTATTCTCATCCCAAAAATATTAGATTTTAAAAGTAGGACAATAACTCACTTTCACATATTTTTACTTCGTCGGGAAGTAAGACTTGGCCACTGGTCGATTCACGAACCTATAAAAAATATGTACATATATATCAAAGTATGTTCAAAATATATTTACAACATTTTTATTACGTTTTAATGATTTGAGTTTATTAAGTCAGTTGTCCTCGTTAGTAACCTACAACTAGTTGTCCACAGTTAGATGTACAGAAATAAATCGATATATATTATCTTGAATAAATCCATGACCCAGTGTATACACGTCTCAGGCTAGATCACAACTCAAAGTATATATATTTTTTGAATCAACCTCAACCCTATATAGCTAACTCAAACATATCTGCATATAGAGTGTGTATGGTTGTTTTAAATAATATATATACATGGGTCGATATGATATGTCAAAACATTTGTATACGTGTCTATGGTATCCCAAGATTACATAATATATTAGAATATATGTATTATACAATATAAGTTAGCTAGGATATGATTAATATAGATTTGTTACCAATTTTCACGTAGCTACAACTGTAGTGACCCGAACTTTTCCATGTTTATATATATTAATTGAGATTGATGTTTACATGATTAAATGTTTCCAACATGTTAAGCAATCAAACTTGTTAAGACTTGATTAATTGAAATAGGTTTCATATAGACAATTGACCACCCAAGTTGACCGGTGATTCACGAACGTTAAAACTTGTAAAAAAAACTATATGATGACATATATATGGTTATATATATAGTTAACATGATATTATGATAAGTAAACATATCATTAATTATATTAACAATGAACTACATATGTAAAAACAAGACTACTAACTTAATGATTTTGAAACGAGACATATATGTAACGTTTATCGTTGTAACGACATTTAATGTATATATATCATATTAAGAGATATTCGTACATCATAATATCATGATAATATAATAATTTAAAATCTCTTTTGATATTATAAACATTGGGTTAACAACATTTAACAAGATCGTTAACCTAAAGGTTTCAAAACAACACTTACATGTAACGACTAACGATGACTTAACGACTCAGTTAAAATGTATATATATGTAGTGTTTTAATATGTATTTATACACTTTTGAAAGACTTCAATACACTTATCAAAATACTTCTACTTAACAAAAATGCTTACAATTACATTCTCGTTCAGTTTCATCAACAATTCTACTCGTATGCACCCGTATTCGTACTCGTACAATACACAGCTTTTAGATGTATGTACTATTGGTATATACACTCCAATGATCAGCTCTTAGCAGCCCATGTGAGTCACCTAACACATGTGGGAACCATCATTTGGCAACTAGCATGAAATATCTCATAAGATTACAAAAATATGAGTAATCATTCATGACTTATTTACATGAAAACAAAATTACATATCCTTTATATCTAATCCATACACCAACGACCAAAAATACCTACAAACACTTTCATTCTTCAATTTTCTTCATCTAATTGAACTCTCTCAAGTTCTATCTTCAAGTTCTAAGTGTTCTTCATAAATTCCAAAAGTTCTAGTTTCATAAAATCAAGAATACTTTCAAGTTTGCTAGCTCACTTCCAATCTTGTAAGGTGATCATCCAACCTCAAGAAATCTTTGTTTCTTACAGTAGGTTATCATTCTAATACAAGGTAATAATCATATTCAAACTTTGGTTCAATTTCTATAACTATAACAATCTTATTTCAAGTGATGATCTTACTTGAACTTGTTTTCGTGTCATGATTTTGCTTCAAGAACTTTGAGCCATCCAAGGATCCATTGAAGCTAGATCCATTTTTCTCTTTTCCAGTAGGTTCATCCAAGGAACTTAAGGTAGTAATGATGTTCATAACATCATTCGATTCATACATATAAAGCTATCTTATTCGAAGGTTTAAACTTGTAATCACTAGAACATAGTTTAGTTAATTCTAAACTTGTTCGCAAACAAAAGTTAATCCTTCTAACTTGACTTTTAAAATCAACTAAACACATGTTCTATATATCTATATGATATGCTAACTTAATGATTTAAAACCTGGAAACACGAAAAATACCGTAAAACCGGATTTACGCCGTCGTAGTAACACCGCGGGCTGTTTTGGGTTAGTTAATTAAAAACTATGATAAACTTTGATTTAAAAGTTGTTATTCTGAGAAAATGATTTTTATTATGAACATGAAACTATATCCAAAAATTATGGTTAAACTCAAAGTGAAAGTATGTTTTCTAAAATGGTCATCTAGACGTCGTTCTTTCGACTGAAATGACTACCTTTACAAAAACGACTTGTAACTTATTTTTCCGACTAGAAACCTATACTTTTTTGGTTTAGATTCATAAAATAGAGTTCAATATGAAACCATAGCAATTTGATTCACTCAAAACGGATTTAAAATGAAGAAGTTATGGGTAAAACAAGATTGGATAATTTTTCTCATTTTAGCTACGTGAAAATTGGTAACAAATCTATTCCAACCATAACTTAATCAACTTGTATTATATATTATGTAATCTTGAGATACCATAGACACGTATACAATGTTTCGACCTATCATGTCGACACATCTATATATATTTCGGAACAACCATAGACACTCTATATGTGAATGTTGGAGTTAGCTATACAGGGTTGAGGTTGATTCCAAAATATATATAGTTTGAGTTGTGATCAATACTGAGATACGTATACACTGGGTCGTGGATTGATTCAAGATAATATTTATCGATTTATTTCTGTACATCTAACTGTGGACAACTAGTTGTAGGTTACTAACGAGGACAGCTGACTTAATAAACTTAAAACATCAAAATATATTAAAAGTGTTGTAAATATATTTTGAACATACTTTGATATATATGTATATATTGTTATAGGTTCGTGAATCAACCAGTGGCCAAGTCTTACTTCCCGACGAAGTAAAAATCTGTGAAAGTGAGTTATAGTCCCACTTTTAAAATCTAATATTTTTGGGATGAGAATACATGCAGGTTTTATAAATGATTTACAAAATAGACACAAGTACGTGAAACTACATTCTATGGTTGAATTATCGAAATCGAATATGCCCCTTTTTATTAAGTCTGGTAATCTAAGAATTAGGGAACAGACACCCTAATTGACGCGAATCCTAAAGATAGATCTATTGGGCCTAACAAACCCCATCCAAAGTACCGGATGCTTTAGTACTTCGAAATTTATATCATATCCGAAGGGTGTCCCGGAATGATGGGGATATTCTTATATATGCATCTTGTTATTGTCGGTTACCAGGTGTTCACCATATGAATGATTTTTATCTCTATGTATGGGATGTGTATTGAAATATGAAATCTTGTGGTCTATTGTTACGATTTGATATATATAGGTTAAACCTATAACTCACCAACATTTTTGTTGACGTTTTAAGCATGTTTATTCTCAGGTGATTATTAAGAGCTTCCGCTGTCGCATACTTAAATAAGGACAAGATTTGGAGTCCATGCTTGTATGATATTGTGTAAAAACTGCATTCAAGAAACTTATTTTGTTGTAACATATTTGTATTGTAAACCATTATGTAATGGTCGTGTGTAAACAGGATATTTTAGATTATCATTATTTGATAATCTACGTAAAGCTTTTTAAACCTTTATTGATGAAATAAAGGTTATGGTTTGTTTAAAAATGAATGCAGTCTTTGAAAAACGTCTCATATAGAGGTCAAAACCTCGCAACGAAATCAATTAATATGGAACGTTTTTAATCAATAAGAACGGGACATTTCAGTTGGTATCCGAGCGTTGGTCTTAGAGAACCAGAAAATTTGCATTAGTGTGTCTTATCGAGTTTGTTAGGATGCATTAGTGAGTCTAGACTTCGACCGTGTTTTCTTTAAAAATGATTGCTTAAAATTTTTGTTGGAAACTATATATTTTTAACATATGAATATTATGTGATATATTAATCTCTTAACGTGTTTGATATTATGTGATAGATGTCTACCTCTAGAACAAGTCCCATTGACTCACCTAATAATAATGAAGAGTCAAATGTAAATTGGAATGATTTGTGGACTGATTCACAAGTTCCCGAAGAGGAACCAGAAGAAGAGTCGGAACCAGAAGAAGAATCGGAACCGGAAGAAGAATCGGAACCGGATGAAGAAATAGAACCGGTGGGGGAAATAATAAAACGGTTAAGTAAAAGAAAATCCTCAACCAACCGACCAAAGTTAATTATGGTCAATGGTGTTTCCGCCAAGGAAGCAAAATATTGGGAGGATTACCAATTCTCCGATGAATCGGATTCCGACGAGAATTCCGATGATGTTATAGAAATTACCCCAACTGAATTTAAAAAGGCAAAAGAAAATAATAAGGGAAAGGGCATAAAAATAGAAAAATCTAATTCCAACCCCGATGAACTTTATATGTATCGTCAACCCCCGAAAGTCCTTAAGTTGTAACAATGACCCGGGAACCTCTAAACCACCAGGTTTTTCTAAACCAATGTGGACAACGACGGCTCGTATTAGGGGAACATCATATATCCCTAGAAACTTGGCAAAACGAACCAAAACCGAAGAAGAAGAAACGAGCGAGTCGGAATAAGATAGTTGTATTCGTGTGTTGTAATATATGGAATATAGTGTTCTTATGCGTTATGATATATGTAAAAATTGCTTGTATTAATAAGTATTTTTTTTATGAATCTAACTCTTGTCTATTTTACAGTTTAAAAACACAAAATGGATAGACAACCCAATATTTTAAGAGACCTACCCGGAGACATGATTGATGAAATCTTGTCTAGAGTCGGCCAGAATTCTTCGGCACAACTATTTAAGGCGAGATCAGTTTGTAAGACATTCGAAGAACGTTCCAAGAATGTCTTGGTTTATAAGAGACTTTCGTTTGAAAGATGGGGGATATCACATTGGGAAACCCATAAGTTACGATGTGTTTACTTTGACGCATATATTGCGGGGAACCCAAATGCTATTTTACGCAACGGGTTAAGAAATTATTTTGACTCAATATATCCGAATATTGGACTTCGTGATTTAGAAAAAGCGGCTAACATGCAACATAAAGAAGCATGTTATGCTTACGGATTAGTAATGTTCGCTTCTCACCAAAGTGAGAACAAGAACATCGGGCTACAACTATTAAACAAAACATTTCCACAAGTGACGGAGTCGGTAATTGGGGTAAGAAATGAGGTTTTTAGATTATTACGGGACTGTTGGACATTACGTAACCCTCGTCCCTTTGATGACGTTACAACACGCTGTCTTATCAACAGCCATAACGGTTATGTTGCACAAGACCAAGGATGGGAAGTAGTCCTAGTAAAACCAGAATGCATGACTTGTTTCTGGACGTATGAATTACGTGTCTTTATTGCCTTTGCTGAACGACTTGTGTACTAGCTAGAATTGTCTTCACAACTATCTTGTATCAAAGTTATTGTGTGCTATATTTCATGCTTTATGTAAAATAAGCGGTATTGTAAGTTTGTAAAATATTGTATAAAAGTTTGAACGCGAAATATTATTATAATCAGTTTTTCATATAGAATTGTAGTAGTTGAATTGTATATTAGCTACTAAGTATGAACTTAACGGGTAGGTACTACCCGAATTTAAACTCTAAAAACGCTAATATGAAGAAAAAGCTTTTATAAATGAGTTCATATTATGCTACGAAATACTATTAACTACTCTTAATATTCTGTATGATTAACTTGTTCCATTTAACTATTTTGAAGGAAATGGCACCGACTACTCGACACACCGTGAATATGAATGAAGAGGAATTCCGTACTTTTCTAGCTTCAAACATAGCCGCAGTACAGGCTGCGCTACATACCAACAATAACCTTGGATCTAGCAGTACAGGAAATCGTGTAGGATGCACCTACAAAGAATTCACTGCCTGCAAACCTTTGGAATTTGATGGAACCGAAGGACCGATCGGATTGAAACGGTGGACCGAGAAGGTTGAATCGGTGTTTGCCATAAGTAAGTGTACTGAAGAGGACAAAGTGAAGTACGCTACGCATACCTTCACAGGTTCTGCGTTAACATGGTGGAATACCTATCTAGAGCAAGTGGGACAAGATGATGCGTACGCACTACCGTGGTCAGCATTCAAGCACTTGATGAACGAGAAGTACCGTCCCAGAACCGAGGTCAATAAGCTCAAGACAGAACTTAGAGGGTTACAAACCCAAGGATTTGATATTACCACGTACGAAAGACGATTCACAGAATTGTGCCTATTGTGTCCGGGAGCATTCGAAGATGAGGAAGAGAAGATCGACGCGTTTGTGAAAGGATTACCGGAAAGAATCCAAGAAGATATAAGTTCACACGAGCCCGCCTCCATACAACAGGCATGTAGAATGGCTCACAAACTAGTGAACCAGATTGAAGAAAGAATTAAAGAACAGACTGCTGAAGAGGCCAATGTGAAGCAAGTCAAAAGAAAGTGGGAGGAAAACGGTGATAAGAATCACCAATACAACAACAACAGCAATTACAACAATAATCGCAACAATTATCCCAACAATCGCAACATCAATCGCAACTACAACAAACGGCCCAACAACAACAACAACAACAACAACAGCAACTACAACAATCATCCCAACAACAATAATAACCGCAACAACAACAACAATCAGAAGCAACTATGCCAAAGGTGTGAAAAGAATCACTCGGGGTTCTGTACCAAATTTTGCAACAAGTGTAAAAGAAATGGTCATAGCGCGGCGAAGTGTGAGGTCTACGGACCAGGGGTTAATAGAACGAAAGGAACAAATGGTGTCGGAACGAGTAATGGCGGAGCAAGTAGTGTCGGAGCAAGTTATGCCAATGTAGTTTGTTATAAATGTGGAAAACCAGGCCACATTATTAGAAATTGCCCGAACCAGGAGAACACGAATGGACAAGGCCGTGGAAGAGTTTTCAATATTAATGCGGTAGAGGCACAGGAAGACCCGGAGCTTGTTACGGGTACGTTTCTTATTGACAATAAATCTGCTTACGTTTTATTTGATTCGGGTGCGGATAGAAGCTATATGAGTAGAGATTTTTGTGCTAAATTAAGTTGTCCATTGACGCCTTTGGATAGTAAATTTTTACTCGAATTAGCAAATGGTAAATTAATTTCAGCAGATAATATATGTCGGAATCGAGAAATTAAACTGGTTAGCGAAACATTTAAGATTGATTTGATACCAGTAGAGTTAGGGAGTTTTGATGTGATAATCGGTATGGACTGGTTGAAAGAAGTGAAAGCGGAGATCGTTTGTTACAAAAATGCAATTCGCATTATACGAGAAAAAGGAAAACCCTTAATGGTGTACGGAGAAAAGGGCAACACGAAGCTACATCTTATTAGTAATTTGAAGGCACAAAAACTAATAAGAAAAGGTTGCTATGCTGTTCTAGCACACGTCGAGAAAGTACAAACTGAAGAAAAGAGCATCAATGATGTTCCCATTGCAAAAGAATTTCCCGATGTATTTCCGAAAGAATTACCGGGATTACCCCCACATCGATCCGTTGAATTTCAAATAGATCTTGTACCAGGAGCTGCACCAATAGCTCGTGCTCCTTACAGACTCGCACCCAGCGAGATGAAAGAACTGCAAAGCCAATTACAAGAACTTTTAGAGCGTGGTTTCATTCGACCAAGCACATCACCGTGGGGAGCTCCTGTTTTGTTTGTCAAAAAGAAAGATGGTACATTCAGGTTGTGTATCGACTACCGAGAGTTGAACAAACTTACCATCAAGAACCGCTACCCACTACCGAGAATCGACGACTTATTTGATCAACTACAAGGCTCGTCTGTTTATTCAAAGATTGACTTACGTTCCGGGTATCATCAAATGCGGGTGAAAGAAGATGATATTCCAAAGACTGCTTTCAGAACACGTTACGGTCATTACGAGTTTATGGTCATGCCGTTTGGTTTAACTAATGCACCAGCTGTGTTCATGGACCTTATGAACCGAGTGTGTGGACCATACCTTGACAAGTTTGTCATTGTTTTCATTGATGACATACTTATTTACTCAAAGAATGACCAAGAACACGGTGAACATTTGAGAAAGGTGTTAGAAGTATTGAGGAAGGAAGAATTGTACGCTAAGTTTTCAAAGTGTGCATTTTGGTTGGAAGAAGTTCAATTCCTCGGTCACATAGTGAACAAAGAAGGTATTAAGGTGGATCCGGCAAAGATAGAAACTGTTGAAAAGTGGGAAACCCCGAAAACTCCGAAACACATACGCCAGTTTTTAGGACTAGCTGGTTACTACAGAAGGTTCATCCAAGACTTTTCCAGAATAGCAAAACCCTTGACTGCATTAACGCATAAAGGGAAGAAATTTGAATGGAATGATGAACAAGAGAAAGCGTTTCAGTTATTGAAGAAAAAGCTAACTACGGCACCTATATTGTCATTGCCTGAAGGGAATGATGATTTTGTGATTTATTGTGACGCATCAAAGCAAGGTCTCGGTTGTGTATTAATGCAACGAACGAAGGTGATTGCTTATGCGTCTAGACAATTGAAGATTCACGAACAAAATTATACGACGCATGATTTGGAATTAGGCGCGGTTGTTTTTGCATTAAAGACTTGGAGGCACTACTTATATGGGGTCAAAAGTATTATATATACCGACCACAAAAGTCTTCAACACATATTTAATCAGAAACAACTGAATATGAGGCAGCGTAGGTGGATTGAATTATTGAATGATTACGATTTTGAGATTCGTTACCACCCGGGGAAGGCAAATGTGGTAGCCGATGCCTTGAGCAGGAAGGATAGAGAACCCATTCGAGTAAAATCTATGAATATAATGATTCATAATAACATTACTACTCAAATAAAGGAGGCGCAACAAGGAGTTTTAAAAGAGGGAAATTTAAAGGATGAAATACCCAAAGGATCGGAGAAGCATCTTAATATTCGGGAAGACAGAACCCGGTATAGGGCTGAAAGGATTTGGGTACCAAAATTTGGAGATATAAGAGAAATGGTACTTAGAGAAGCTCATAAAACCAGATACTCAATACATCCTGGAACGGGGAAGATGTACAAGGATCTCAAGAAACATTTTTGGTGGCCGGGTATGAAAGCCGATGTTGCTAAATACGTAGGAGAATGTTTGACGTGTTCTAAGGTCAAAGCTGAGCATCAGAAACCATCAGGTCTACTTCAACAACCCGAAATCCCGGAATGGAAATGGGAAAACATTACCATGGATTTCATCACTAAATTGCCAAGGACTGCAAGTGGTTTTGATACTATTTGGGTAATAGTTGATCGTCTCACCAAATCAGCACACTTCCTACCAATAAGAGAAGATGACAAGATGGAGAAGTTAGCACGACTGTATTTGAAGGAAGTCGTCTCCAGACATGGAATACCAATCTCTATTATCTCTGATAGGGATGGCAGATTTATTTCAAGATTCTGGCAGACATTACAGCAAGCATTAGGAACTCGTCTAGACATGAGTACTGCCTATCATCCACAAACTGATGGGCAGAGCGAAAGGACGATACAAACGCTTGAAGACATGCTACGAGCATGTGTTATTGATTTCGGAAACAGTTGGGATCGACATCTACCGTTAGCAGAATTTTCCTACAACAACAGCTACCATTCAAGCATTGAGATGGCGCCGTTTGAAGCACTTTATGGTAGAAAGTGCAGGTCTCCGATTTGTTGGAGTGTGGTGGGGGATAGACAGATTACGGGTCCGGAGATTATACAAGAAACTACCGAGAAGATCATCCAAATTCAACAACGGTTGAAAACCGCCCAAAGTCGACAAAAGAGCTACGCTGACATTAAAAGAAAAGATATAGAATTTGAAATTGGAGAGATGGTCATGCTTAAAGTTTCACCTTGGAAAGGCGTTGTTCGATTTGGTAAACGAGGGAAATTAAATCCAAGGTATATTGGACCATTCAAGATTATTGATCGTGTCGGACCAGTAGCTTACCGACTTGAGTTACCTCAACAACTCGCGGCTGTACATAACACTTTCCACGTCTCGAATTTGAAGAAATGTTTTGCTAAAGAAGATCTCACTATTCCATTAGATGAAATCCAAATCAACGAAAAACTCCAATTCATCGAAGAACCCGTCGAAATAATGGATCGTGAGGTTAAAAGACTTAAGCAAAACAAGATACCAATTGTTAAGGTTCGATGGAATGCTCGTAGAGGACCCGAGTTCACCTGGGAGCGTGAAGATCAGATGAAGAAGAAATACCCGCATCTATTTCCAGAAGATTCGTCAACACCTTCAACAGCTTAAAATTTCGGGACGAAATTTATTTAACGGGTAGGTACTGTAGTGACCCGAACTTTTCCATGTTTATATATATTAATTGAGATTAATGTTTACATGATTAAATGTTTCCAACATGTTAAGCAATCAAACTTGTTAAGACTTGATTAATTGAAATAGGTTTCATATAGACAATTGACCACCCAAGTTGACCGGTGATTCACGAACGTTAAAACTTGTAAAAAAAACTATATGATGACATATATATGGTTATATATATAGTTAACATGATATTATGATAAGTAAACATATCATTAATTATATTAACAATGAACTACATATGTAAAAACAAGACTACTAACTTAATGATTTTGAAACGAGACATATATGTAACGTTTATCGTTGTAACGACATTTAATGTATATATATCATATTAAGAGATATTCGTACATCATAATATCATGATAATATAATAATTTAAAATCTATTTTGATATTATAAACATTGGGTTAACAACATTTAACAAGATCGTTAACCTAAAGGTTTCAAAACAACACTTACATGTAACGACTAACGATGACTTAACGACTCAGTTAAAATGTATATACATGTAGTGTTTTAATATGTATTTATACACTTTTGAAAGACTTCAATACACTTATCAAAATACTTCTACTTAACAAAAATGCTTACAATTACATTCTCGTTCAGTTTCATCAACAATTCTACTCGTATGCACCCGTATTCGTACTCGTACAATACACAGCTTTTAGATGTATGTACTATTGGTATATACACTCCAATGATCAGCTCTTAGCAGCCCATGTGAGTCACCTAACACATGTGGGAACCATCATTTGGCAACTAGCATGAAATATCTCATAAGATTACAAAAATATGAGTAATCATTCATGACTTATTTACATGTAAACAAAATTACATATCCTTTATATCTAATCCATACACCAACGACCAAAAACACCTACAAACACTTTCATTCTTCAATTTTCTTCATCTAATTGAACTCTCTCAAGTTCTATCTTCAAGTTCTAAGTGTTCTTCATAAATTCCAAAAGTTCTAGTTTCATAAAATCAAGAATACTTTCAAGTTTGCTAGCTCACTTCCAATCTTGTAAGGTGATCATCCAACCTCAAGAAATCTTTGTTTCTTACAGTAGGTTATCATTCTAATACAAGGTAATAATCATATTCAAACTTTGGTTCAATTTCTATAACTATAACAATCTTATTTCAAGTGATGATCTTACTTGAACTTGTTTTCGTGTCATGATTTTGCTTCAAGAACTTTGAGCCATCCAAGGATCCATTGAAGCTAGATCCATTTTTCTCTTTTCCAGTAGGTTCATCCAAGGAACTTAAGGTAGTAATGATGTTCATAACATCATTCGATTCATACATATAAAGCTATATTATTCGAAGGTTTAAACTTGTAATCACTAGAACATAGTTTAGTTAATTCTAAACTTGTTCGCAAACAAAAGTTAATCCTTCTAACTTGACTTTTAAAATCAACTAAACACATGTTCTATATATCTATATGATATGCTAACTTAATGATTTAAAACCTGGAAACACGAAAAATACCGTAAAACCGGATTTACGCCGTCGTAGTAACACCGCGGGCTGTTTTGGGTTAGTTAATTAAAAACTATGATAAACTTTGATTTAAAAGTTGTTATTCTGAGAAAATGATTTTTATTATGAACATGAAACTATATCCAAAAATTATGGTTAAACTCAAAGTGAAAGTATGTTTTCTAAAATGGTCATCTAGACGTCGTTCTTTCGACTGAAATGACTACCTTTACAAAAACGACTTGTAACTTATTTTTCCGACTAGAAACCTATACTTTTTTGGTTTAGATTCATAAAATAGAGTTCAATATGAAACCATAGCAATTTGATTCACTCAAAACGGATTTAAAATGAAGAAGTTATGGGTAAAACAAGATTGGATAATTTTTCTCATTTTAGCTACGTGAAAATTGGTAACAAATCTATTCCAACCATAACTTAATCAACTTGTATTATATATTATGTAATCTTGAGATACCATAGACACGTATACAATGTTTCGACCTATCATGTCGACACATCTATATATATTTCGGAACAACCATAGACACTCTATATGTGAATGTTGGAGTTAGCTATACAGGGTTGAGGTTGATTCCAAAATATATATAGTTTGAGTTGTGATCAATACTGAGATACGTATACACTGGGTCATGGATTGATTCAAGATAATATTTATCGATTTATTTCTGTACATCTAACTGTGGACAACTAGTTGTAGGTTACTAACGAGGACAGCTGACTTAATAAACTTAAAACATCAAAATATATTAAAAGTGTTGTAAATATATTTTGAACATACTTTGATATATATGTATATATTGTTATAGGTTCGTGAATCAACCAGTGGCCAAGTCTTACTTCCCGACGAAGTAAAAATCTGTGAAAGTGAGTTATAGTCCCACTTTTAAAATCTAATATTTTTGGGATGAGAATACATGCAGGTTTTATAAATGATTTACAAAATAGACACAAGTACGTGAAACTACATTCTATGGTTGAATTATCGAAATCGAATATGCCCCTTTTTATTAAGTCTGGTAATCTAAGAATTAGGGAACAGACACCCTAATTGACGCGAATCCTAAAGATAGATCTATTGGGCCTAACAAACCCCATCCAAAGTACCGGATGCTTTAGTACTTCGAAATTTATATCATATCCGAAGGGTGTCCCGGAATGATGGGGATATTCTTATATATGCATCTTGTTATTGTCGGTTACCAGGTGTTCACCATATGAATGATTTTTATCTCTATGTATGGGATGTGTATTGAAATATGAAATCTTGTGGTCTATTGTTACGATTTGATATATATAGGTTAAACCTATAACTCACCAACATTTTTGTTGACGTTTTAAGCATGTTTATTCTCAGGTGATTATTAAGAGCTTCCGCTGTCGCATACTTAAATAAGGACAAGATTTGGAGTCCATACTTGTATGATATTGTGTAAAAACTGCATTCAAGAAACTTATTTTGTTGTAACATATTTGTATTGTAAACCATTATGTAATGGTCGTGTGTAAACAGGATATTTTAGATTATCATTATTTGATAATCTACGTAAAGCTTTTTAAACCTTTATTGATGAAATAAAGGTTATGGTTTGTTTAAAAATGAATGCAGTCTTTGAAAAACGTCTCATATAGAGGTCAAAACCTCGCAACGAAATCAATTAATATGGAACGTTTTTAATCAATAAGAACGGGACATTTCAACAACAAGCAAAACATTTCTTCAAATTCGAGACGTGGAAAGTGTTATGTACAGCCACGAGTTGTTGAGGTAACTCAAGTCGGTAAGCTACTGGTCCGACACGATCAATAATCTTGAATGTCCAATATACCTTGGATTTAATTTCCCTCGTTTACCAAATCGAACAACGCCTTTCCAAGGTGCAACTTTAAGCATGAGTATCTCTCCAATTTCAAATTCTATATCTTTTCTTTTAATGTCAGCGTAGCTCTTTTGTCGACTTTGGGCGGTTTTCAACCGTTGTTGAATTTGGATGATCTTCTCGGTAGTTTCTTGTATTATCTCCGGACCCGTAATCTGTCTATCCCCCACTTCACTCCAAAAAATCGGAGACCTGCACTTTCTACCATAAAGTGCTTCAAACGGCGCCATCTCAATGCTCGAATGGTAGCTGTTGTTGTAGGAAAATTCTGCTAACGGTAGATGTCGATCCCAACTGTTTTCGAAATCAATAACACATGCTCGTAGTATGTCTTCAAGCGTTTGTATCGTCCTTTCGCTCTGCCCATCAGTTTGTGGATGATAGGCAGTACTCATGTCTAGACGAGTTCCTAATGCTTGCTGTAATGTCTGCCAGAATCTTGAAATAAATCTGCCATCCCTATCAGAGATAATAGAGATTGGTATTCCATGTCTGGAGACGACTTCCTTCAAATACAGTCGTGCTAACTTCTCCATCTTGTCATCTTCTCTTATTGGCAGGAAATGTGCTGATTTGGTGAGACGATCAACTATTACCCAAATAGTATCAAAACCACTTGCAGTCCTTGGCAATTTAGTGATGAAATCTATGGTAATATTTTCCCATTTCCATTTCGGGATTTCTGGTTGTTGAAGTAGACTTGATGGTTTCTGATGCTCAGCTTTGACCTTAGAACACGTCAAACATTCTCCTACGTATTTAGCAACATCGGCTTTCATACCCGACCACCAAAAATGTTTCTTGAGATCCTTGTACATCTTCCCCGCTCCAGGATGTATTGAGTATCTGGTTTTATGAGCTTCTCTAAGTACCATTTCTCTCATATCACCAAATTTTGGTAACCAAATTCTTTCAGCCCTATACCGGGTTCTGTCTTCCCGAATATTAAGATGCTTCTCCGATCCTTTGGGTATTTCATCCTTTAAATTTCCCTCTTTTAAAACTCCTTGTTGCGCCTACTTTATTTGAGTAGTAAGGTTAATGTGAATCATTATATTCATAGCTTTTACTTGAATAGGTTCTCTGTCTTTTCTGCTCAAGGCATCAGCTATCACATTTGCCTTCCCTGGGTGGTAACGAATCTCAAAGTCGTAATCATTCAACAATTCAATCCACCTGCGCTGCCTCATGTTCAGTTGTTTCTGATTAAAAATGTGTTGAAGACTTTTGTGGTCGGTATATATAATACTTTTGACCCCATATAAGTAGTGCCTCCAAGTCTTTAATGCAAAAATAACCGCGCCTAATTCTAAATCATGCGTCGTATAATTCTGCTCATGAATCTTCAATTGTCTAGACGTATAAGCAATTACCTTCGTTCGTTGCATTAATACACAACCGAGACCTTGCTTTGAGGAGTCACAATATATCGCAAAATTATCATTCCCTTCAGGTAATGACAATATAGGTGCCGTAGTTAACTTTTTTTTTAACAATTAAAACGCTTTCTCTTGTTCATCCTTCCATTCAAATTTCTTCCCTTTATGCGTTAATACAGTCAAGGGTTTTGCTATTTTAGAAAAATCTTGGATGAATCTCCTGTAATAACTAGCCAGCCCTAAAAATTGGCATATGTGTTTCGGAATTTTCAGGGTTTCCCACTTTTCAACGGTTTCAATCTTTGCTGGATCCACCTGAATACCTTCTTTGTTCACTATGTGACCGAGGAATTGAACTTCTTCTAACCAAAATGCACACTTTGAAAACTTAGAGTACAGTTTTTCTTTTCTCAGCAACTCTAACACTTTTCTCAAATGTTCTTCGTGCTCTTGATCATTCTTCGAGTAAATAGGAATGTCATCGATGAAAACAATGACAAACTTATCAAGATATGGCCCACACACTCGGTTCATGAGGTCCATGAACACATCTGGAGCGTTAGTCAATCCAAACGGCATAACCATAAACTCGTAATGACCGTAACGCGTCCTAAAAGCAGTCTTCGGAATGTCATCCTCCTTCACCCGCATTTGGTGATATCCAGAATGTAAATCGATATTCGAATTAACCGACGAGCCTTGTAGTTGATCAAATAAGTCATCGATTCTCGGTAATGGGTAACGGTTCTTAATGGTAAGTTTGTTCAACTCTCGGTAGTCGATACACAACCTGAATGTACCATCTTTCTTTTTGACAAACAGAACAGGAGCTCCCCATGGTGATGTACTTGGTCAAATGAAACCACGCTCTAAAAGTTCCTGTAACTGACTTTGTAATTCTTTCATTTCGCTGGGTGCGAGTCTGTATGGAGCACGAGCTATTGGTGCAGCTCCTGGTACAAGGTCTATTTGAAATTCAACGGATCGATGTGGGGGTAATCCCGGTAATTCTTTCGGAAATACATTGGGAAATTCTTTTGCAGCGGGAACATCACTGATGTTCTTTTCTTCAGGTTTAACTTCCTCGATGTGTGCTAGAATGACGTAACAACCTTTTCTTATTAGTTTTTACGCCTTCAAACTACTAATAAGATTTAATTTCGCGTTGTTCTTTTCTTCGTACACCATTAAAGGTTTTCCTTTTTCACGCCTAATGCGAATCGCATTTTTGTAACAAACGACCTCTGCTCTTACCTTTTTCTACCAGTCCATGCCAATTATTATAGCAAAACTCTCTAACTCGACTGGTATTAAATCAATCTTAAACGTTTCATCCCCCAGTTTAATTTCTCTATCCCGACATATATTATCTGCTAAAATTAATTTACCATTTGCTAATTCGAGTAAAAATTTATTATCCAAAGGCGTCAATGGGCAATTTAATTTAGCACAAAAATTACTCATATAGCTTCTATCCGAACCCGAATCAAATAAAACATAAGCAGATTTATCGTCAATAAGAAACGTACCCGTAACAAGCTCCGGGTCTTCCCGTGCTTCTGCCGCATTAATATTGAAAACTCTTCCACGGCCCTGCCCATTAGTATTCCCCTGATTCGGGCAATTTCTAATAATGTGGCCCGGTTTTCCACATTTATAACAAACAGCATTGGTATTACTTGCTCTGACACTATTCGTTCCGGCATTACTTGTTCCGACACTATTTGTTCCTTTAGTTCTGTTAAACCTTGGTCCGTAGACCTCACAGTTTATCGCGCTATGACCATTTCTTTTACACCAGTTGCAAAATGTCGTGCAAAACCCCGGGTGATTTTCTTCACACCTATGACATGGCTGATTTTGGTTTTTGTTGCCGTTGTTGTTATTGAGGTTGTTGTTGGGATTGTTATTGTTGTTGAAATGGTTGTTGTAGTTGTTGTTGTTGTTGTTGTTGGGACGTTTGTTGTAGTTATTGTTAGGATTGCGGTTATTGTTGCGATTGTTGTTGTGGTTGTTGGGATAGTTGTTGCGATTGTGGTTGTAATTGTTATTGTTGTTGTACTGGTGACTCTTGTCACCGTTTTCCCACTTCCTCTTGAGTTGTTTCGTGTTGGCTTCTTCGGCCGCCTGCTCTTTAATTCTTCCCTCAATCTGATTTATGAGTTTATGAAAGGACCCGTTCATATACATTATAAACGATTCACAATAGTTGATTACATCGCGAGGTATTTGACCTCTATATGATACATTTTACAAACATTGCATTCGTTTTTAAAAGACAGACTTTCTTTACAACGAAAGTTGACGGCATGCACACCATTTCATAATACATCCAACTATAATTGGCTTAATAATAATCTTGATGAACTCAATGACTCGAATGCAACGTCTTTCAAAATATGCCATGAATGACTCCAAGTAATATCCTTAAAATGAGCTAATGCACAGCAGAAGATTTCTTTAATACCTGAGAATAAACATGCTTTAAAGTGTCAACCAAAAGGTTGGTGAGTTCACAGGTTTATCATAACAATCATTTCAATATATTAATAGACCACAAGATTTCCGTTTATAAATATATGTACACTCGCAAGTGTATAAAAGTATTCTATAAGTTGTAGGCACCCGGTAACAAGCCTTAACGTTCATGTTTTACCCTCTGAAGTACACCAGATCAGGTGTGTTTAAAATAACCTCGAAGTACTAAAGCATCCCATAGTCAGGATGGGGTTTGTCAGGCCCAATAGATCTATCTTTAGGATTCGCGCCTACCGTACATAGACAAGTAGTTTAATGTTACCAAGCTAAGGGTATATTTCTGGTTTAAACCCACGTAGAATTAGTTTTAGTACACCTGCCTATTTCGTAAAACATTTATAAAAACAGCGCATGTATTCTCAGTCCCAAAAATATATATAAAAGGGAGCAAATGAAACTCACAATACTGTATTTCGTAGTAAAAATACATATAACGTCATTTAATAAGTGCAAGGTTGGCCTCGGATTCACGAACGTATCAATATTGTGATTCAATATTGCAGGAAAGTACGTAGACGCAACGGAGATGATAAACACTAGATTGACCTCACGAGCATACCCATGAACCATACCCATCACCTCCATAGCTATAACCTATAATTTCCTTAGCTTCGACTCATTCAAAAAAACTATTTTGAAATCACTCGGACAGCACTCTGTCGTAATATTTTATGTATACTAATAATATCTTGAAATAATACAGAGCAAATATATATATATATATATATATATATATATATATATATATATATATATATACATATATATATATATATACATATATATATATATATGTATATATATATATATATATATGTATATATATATATATATGTATATATATATATATATATATATATATATATATATATATATATATATCAATTGAGAGAGTTTAGAGAAATATATTTTCAAGTTTCTATGAAATAATGAAACCTATTGAATTCTATTTATAATAGATTTTTGAATTATAAAAGTGAATTATTAAAGTATGAATTATTAAAGTGAATTATTAAAGTATGAATTATTAAAGTGAATTATTATAGTATGAATTATTAAAGTATGAATTATTAAAGTTAAAGTAAAGTAAAAGTAAAGTAAAGGTAAAGTTAAAGTATAGTAAAAGTATAAAAAACTATGTATGTATAATACGCGTATAAATATATATAATATTAATTTAAATCGTTATATATATTTAATGAAATAAAATATAAATATCGTTATATTTATTATACTGGTTAAGTAATGAGTTGTCAAAAGTGATTCTAGATATTTATAAAAGTTATATACGTTTTAATAATAAAGTTCTTTTTAAACTGAAAACGTCTTTGTACGTTTGAAAATAGATTAATAGAATATTATGGAAACCAATTCTCCACTAACTTTTGTCTAACTTTCGTAAATGACACTTTTTATTTGTGATGACCCGGAAATTTCCGACCAAATTTAAACATAATCTTATATGATTCGACTCGATAAGCAAAGTCTTTTAAACCGAGTCTCATTATGTTTGAACTATTTCATGATAACATTTGACCTTTAACTATTTCCGACGATTCACGAACCTTTAATTGTAACTAAGAATGTAAATATAAATAATTATATATAAAACTAATTATATTAGTATTAATGAACTATTAAGTAATTTTGTTATTATAAAAGATAACATTTAATAACTAAAGATTTTCATTTTGAATATATATAGTATATTGTATATAAATGATTCAAACATATTTTACCAACGTTATCAAAATATTAAATGTACAATGTTATACTTTGTAGTTAATTGTTTAATATACATAATTAATCATCTACTCAACATTTAAAACATGATTTTATATATATGGTAGTATACATATATACATAAATATAACTATATATATATGATTTTATACATAATTATTATATTATGTATATGTAGAAATTTATAATATATCTATGATGAAATAATGTACTATTTTAATAAATATATATAATACTTACATATATAAAACATTTATATTTTTCATAATTACATATATAAGTATAATATAATTAGTATGTAAATAAATATTATAATATATTTATATTAAAATGCATAAATATATAATATTCAGTATATGTTACAATACATATTACATAATTATTAAATATTACATAATAATAGATGATATTAATAAATTAAATTTAAATACAAATATAGTTGTTGTAGTAATGTTATTTGTATCGTCAAATATCAATATTTGTATTCATAATATCACTTTATATCATATAAAGATGAAATTGGATGTATAAATTAGATTATTATTACTAATATTATTATTATCGATAAAATATTAATATTATCATAATTAGTATGGTATTATTATTATTATTATTATCATTTTTACAATTATTATTATCATTAATATTATATTTATCATTATTATTAATTTTATTAATATTATTAGATATTAATAGTATTGTTATTATATATTATTATTATTAATTAAAAAAAAACAGTAGGGATCTATATTATACGTGTGACCTCTGTATCCTTTATCTCTATTATTATTATTTTTTTTGTTTCTTTCCTGCTCCCAACTCGTGAACCTGTGTTGACATTTTCTCCATTTTTTATCAACCGATCTCTATTATTACAACATGATTATGTATAATTGCAAATCAAATAAAAAGGAAATCCAATGGGATTAAAGAGCACAGCGATATTTTTTTTTTCTTCTTCTCTGCACGCTCCAATTTTTTTTTTCTCTTAATTCAATTTCGAATAAAGTTTCAAAATCTAAAAATGCAGAAAGGTTAGAAATCTTTCTTTGAATCTATCTGCAAAATCTCAACTCTCAAATCTTTATATCGATCTTGAATTTTGAAGTCAAAGTTTAGTTTAAAAAAAGTCAACAATTGTTCTTGAGACAAATTCGCGTTCGTGTATATGTTTCTGATCAAATTGACGATTCCAGTAGTTTTTATACATGTTTAAAAAACTATTTCGTGTTATAAACATTATCTATAATGTTATCTATTATGAAATCAATTTTTTTTGTTTTGTTCCAAGAACCGACGCTGCAGTAGGCCTTTAATATTTTTTTTTTATTTTAGAACCCAAATTATTTTTTTTCTGTAATGTTTTGAAGCTTTAAAGGGAACCCCGAATTTTTTTTTTTTTTTTTGGTTATTGATGTTTTGTTGAATCCATGAGACTTGTGGAGAAGAAGATGAATAGAAGAAAAACAGTTTATATATAAAATTTAAATTCGATATTAGTACAGAGAATCAGAATTGGTGGGATGGTCGAGAGTGTTTGCGTGTGAGCATGTGGTCACGAGATCGAGTCCAGAGGACGGTAGTTTCTTTTTTTTTTTTTGAAACTCTTTTCATGTGAGGTAGTTTTCTTTTCTAATTTTATTATTGTTATTATATATTAATTATTATTAGTATTATTATTATTATTGTGATTGTTTTGATTGTTATTGTTATTGTTATTATTAGTATCATACTTGTTATCATATTTGAAAGTATTATAAACATTACTATTATTATTATGATAGGTATTAATAATATTATTATTAGTAATAAACTTATCATTTTAGTATTTTATCATCATTAGGATTATGATTATGATTATCATTATTATTATTATGAAGGAAATAAAAATATATTATTATCATCAATATTAGAATTTGTACCGGTTTATAAATAATAGTATCATCAGTACATTTACAATTAATAATATCATATTTATCAGTATCATCATTAATATTTACTAGTATTATTATGATTATCATTTATCATTTTATAAATATTAGAACCCTTATTATTAACATAAGTATGGTATTAGTATTAATATTATTTTAGAGTTATTATTATTAGTATCATTAACAGTTATCATTTTCATTTTTTTTTGCTATTAGTATTATCATTATTAATAAAATTATTATTATTATTAGTAAATCATTATTATCTAAATTATTATTTTAACAAATAAATCTTTTGTACACTATATATATACTTATGGTATATACTAGGATTGTATTAATAATTCACATAACAAACTAATAAAATTTCATAAATACAATACTAACCACAAATATATGTATATAAATATATTAATGTCACTATTTATATAAACGTAAATCATTATAGATATATATACATAAAATAGATATATATATATATAATATAACTTAAAATATAATATAATAATATAAGTATACGTTTTAAAATAAAGGTTAGAATAAATTCTACAAAACTATAATATATGAATAATACATATTAATAAATGAAATTTTGTAACTTACATTATACGTATTAATATATACACAATTGATATAGGTTCGTGAATCCGAGGCCATCCCTGCATTGTTCAATGACGTCATATGTATTTTTACTACAAAATACAGTATCGTGAGTTTCATTTGCTCCCTTTTTACTCATTACATTTTTTTGGGCTGAGAATACATGCAAATGCTTTATTAACTGTTTCACAATATTTATATGCGTGAGTTTCATTTGCCTTTTTACCCTTTATATTTTTGGGCTGAGAATACATGCGCAACTTTTATAACTGTTTTACGAAATTGACACAAGTACGTGAAACTACATTCTATGGTTGGATTATCGAAGTCGAATATGCCCCTTTTTATTAAGTCTGGTAATCTAAGAATTAGGGAACAGACACCCTAATTGACGCGAATCCTAAAGATAGATCTATCGGGCCCAACAAGCCCCATCCAAAGTACCGGATGTTTTAGTACTTCGAAATTTATATCATGTCCGAAGGAGGATCCCGGAATGATGGGGATATTCTTATATATGCATATTGTTAATGTCGGTTACCAGGTGTTCAATCCATATGAATGATATTTTTGTCTCTATGCATGGGACGTATGTTTATGAGAAATGGAAATCTGAAATCTTGTGGTCTATTAAAATGATGGAAACGATTGTTTAAGTTAAACTAATGAACTCACTAACCTTTTGGTTGACACTTTAAAGCATGTTTATTCTCAGGTACGAAAGAAATCTTCCGCTGTGTATTTGCTCATTTTATAGATATTACTTGGAGTCATTCATGGCATATTTCAAAAAACGTTGCATTCGAGTCGTCGAGTTCATCAAGATTATTATCAAGTCAATTATAGTTGGATATATTATGAAATGGTATGCATGCCTGTCAACTTTCGATGTAATGAAAGTTTGTCTTTTCAAAAACGAATGCAATGTTTGTAAAATGTATCATATAGAGGTCAAGTACCTCGCGATGTAATCAACTGTTGTGAATCGTTTATAATCGATATGGACTTCGTCCGGATGGATTAGGACGGGTCTTCACAGTTGGTATCAGAGCGGTGGTCTTAGCGAACCAGGTCTTGCATTAGTGAGTCTAACTGATAGTCGTTAGAATGCATTAATGAGTCTGGACTTCGACCGTGTTTGCATGTCAAAAGTTTTGCTTATCATTTAGTATCGAAAAATTATTTGCTTATCATCCTTAAAGTCTAAGACATGTCTTACTGCCTTTATTGCATAGACAGTGTATAGTTAAATTCATATCTTAGCGTATCTGTTATTGTTACCTTTGCCTGACAGCTTCCGTAGATTCCTCCGTAGCTTATGGGATTTTAGTATTATATATGCATATGTAAATTATGTATTGCAGGGTACTAATCTACATCCTATAATCTATTTCTTATCGAAAATCCTTCATCTGATCGTACGAGATGAATCCCTCAACCAGTTCGAGTCCATCAGATTTCGATAGCTATTTCGATAGTTATTCCGACAGCTATTTCGATATGGACTTCCACTCGAGCTCCGAAAGCAGAGTAACCGGAATGAATCGATCAATTAGCCATCATCTATTCTAAATGAATTGGAGATGGGTTCGTAGTCGACTTAATCAATGGAAACGCGAAGAAGGCGATCATTTCCACTAACCAAATTCACCTCTTGACAATGAACCTAAAACGTTTACCGGCGAACCTGTTCGAGACACCATTTTCTCTCTCATTTCCAAAGTATCTCATCACGATCATATACTATCTCAGATTCTAAACCTCATTCATCCGCTCGTCCGAACCGACAATCATCCCGGTGTAATAGAAGAAGTTAACGAACTTCGCGCATAAGTTGTAGTCTTGGAAAATATGGTGCAAAACGTACTAGCTTCATCCAAATCACCGGCACCACCAGTACCACCAACAACCCAAATTTCAATATCACATGCCTCAACATCTCAATCTATACCTCGAGTATAATCATCATTCTACATGACATTCTACATCAGTTATCTTCGTTCGACATGGTGATTATGTAATCTCTAATGTTTTAGAGATTATTTATTCTAGTTCCAACTGAAAACTAAATGAGTTTAATATCATGTTAACTCATTAAATTCATGATTACATTTGAAGAAAATATATATGTATATATGTTTTCATAAAGATTGTAATTAAAAATTCTTTTGTACAAACTGTTAATAATAAAAATATTTTAACGGGTAGGTAATACCCGAGGAATATTTAAATTTCACATTAATAAGTTACACTGTATATTCTTCGAATCTGATTCAACAGTTATTCACTATCCTATTTACAACCACCGGGATACTTATCCATTCACCAAAGAATAACTATTTTCATTCAAATTCAATTTCATATTTGAATTTTGACCTATCAGAATCCAACAAGTGGCATAATGAAGAAATAATGGACACAATAAAAATTGATTAGAAACAGACTAATTAACAATATTAAATTTTATTAAGAAACCACGCTAACAAAATCCTAGCTAACTGTTCCTAGCTAACTGTTAATTCCGTATTACATTTTATTTATCGCAATTTATTTATCGCAATTTATATTCTCGCAATTTTATTTATTGTCATTTAATTTCTGTTATTTACTTTACGCACTTTATTTATCGTCATTTAATTTCTATTATTTATTTTACGCACTTTAAATATCGGGACACGTATACAAGGTTTTGACATATCATATCGACACATCTATATATATTATTTGGAATCACCATAGACACTCTATATGCAGTAATGATCGAGTTCTCTATACAGGGTTGAGGTTGATTCTATAATAATATATATACTTTGAGTTGTGATCGAGTCTGAGACATGTACACGGGTCACGATACGTATTAATTAATTCAAATATTATATATTAAACTATATATGAATGATTGCACTGTCAACTGTGGACTATCGACTGTGGACTAATAACATTGGACAATTAAAATGAATTAAAATATTAAATATAACATATGAAACTAAACAATTCTTCAAGTTTGCCACTTGATTTCGTCTTAAACCTCATTTGTATCTTCACGATTACATTCTGCGTTCAAACCTTTCATGATTCTTGAAAACACCTCAATCGATAGGATGAATCAACCGCACTTCATCTACGGAAGGAAAGATTTATGCATATAGTTATGCACCTGAGAAACTCTCGGCAATTGAGTAAAAGTTCAACACGTAGCCGCGTCAGATCCTTTGGCATTTATTAACAAAAACAACTTTGCGATCCCTTTTCAAAATTAGCCAATTTTGTCACAGCTCCAACAAGTCAACTTCGACTTTTCGTACGAAACAACCTTATTATTACGTTTATATATACGCGTGCTCTTTTATTGTTACCAGGTAACCTTTCATATTCCATCATATTACCATCAGCGTTTAATCATCTAAAAACACAATTCTCCTGAAACCACCTCGGATTAATAACCGATGATTCAGATATCATAGCATTAAATGCAGAGGAAACAGAAAAATGGTAGATGGTCTAAACGGACAAAAGTTTGATGATAAAGAAAGGAGTGTTAGGAACGCTTGATAGAAAATTGGGTATTGAAAAACAGATTGAGTTACCCATGAAGGAGACCAAGGACAAATACAAGGACCAAATCCTATATTCAAAGGATTCAGGTAATTCTGGATCCGTTGAAATCTTTAGAGAATATCTTGCTCCGAAGTCATGTTAAAATCTTGCGGAAAATCTTTCTCCATCAGCCGTCGAACTTAGAAATTCCAAAATATCATCATCAATATCTTTGATATTTCTGAGGATATTTTCATAAATATTCTCGTCCGAAATTATATACCTCTTCGTGCTTCCTGTGTATCAATATATTGGAAACATTCAATAGAAAATATAGTACCGAAAAGCAGATTATGCGAAACTATGAAGAAAGCCGTGGATAAATCACAAAGAATAAGTTTGACTTCAAAGAATCCAAATAATTCAATGTCTGCTAAAGTCTATAGTGAATAACTTGCTCCTTACTCTAAACCCTTGCATACAATAGTTTCTATCATCCTCTGATCTTAGATATTCTGAGATATTATCGTACCTTTCATTATAAATATCCTCGATATTTCTGGAGATATTTTTATAACTATTCTTATCTGAAATCATTAATCTTTTCGTGCTATCGGTATTACATCATATAGAAACTATTAGTTTCTATATTATGTAAATTTTCAAGCTTAAAATATGAATGTTATTGTAGTAATGATGGGAACTGATGCATGAGTTAGTATAATATAATGACACTTGATCAACGTGATTATATTACAGTAAGTCATGCTGAGTTTCTAAATGAAACGTGATGATTCACAGATCATAACGTCATCATGTGCCATGTTACATAACTCTTTCATCCTACTTAACTCCGTAACAAATCAAGAAAATGTATTCTTGATGGTTCTATCTTCCGTGATGTTGATAAATTTGAAAATCAAATCGTGCTATCATGTTCCTTCATGCTTAGAACATTATAATCATTCGAAACTCTATATCTATAAATTCTGGACCATTATTCGCTTGACTTGAAGTCGGGAAGAGAAAACAAAAGCATAGAGCTTTGAAATATAAGGGAGAATATAAAGTCCGATAACAACACATAAATTACAAACCGTGTATATCAATGTTTATCGCAACATAAAGACACGGGAGAATTAAAAACATTATAATCCCGAGGGCGAAGTAGAAGAAAGCATATTCCTCTGGTGGAAGTTGGAAAAGGAGAATGATTGTTGCGATAGTAAGGATGAGGACAAGGATCAGAACTGGATTAATCATTTTCAGAATCTTTTGGATGTATGAACTAAGAAAGAAAGTATAAGAATGGTGAGAATAATCGAAAGGAAGAGCTTAATTTATACTGGAAATATCAGACGTAGTAATCGGGGCAGATCACCGTATTTAATTAAAGAGATCTTAATTTCCATAAATCCCGAAGAATCAGATTTTATAGATCTTCAAGATTTTCTTTAAATCCCTTAAATTCCGGAATTCAACCAAGGCAATGTCAAAAGTTAAGACGCGCCTTATTTTCTAAATTCAAACCTGACTACGTCAAAAGTTAAAAACAAATCTTTGTTTCTCATTTCATCCTTTTGTGAATAGCTTCATTCGCACTCTTCGAATAATCGAATTATTTTTGTCCATATTACTCAATGATGATAAAACTCAAGTTATCAACTCATATTCGTCAGGAAAACATATTTATTGTTAGCTATGACGACCTCACTCAAATTTCGGGACGAAATTTCTTTAACGGGTAGGTACTGTGATGACCCGGGAATTTCCGACCAAATTTAAACATAATCTTATATGATTCGACTCGATAAGCAAAGTCTATTAAACCGAGTCTCATTATGTTTGAACTATTTCATGATAACATTTGACCTTTAACTATTTCCGACGATTCACGAACCTTTAATTGTAACTAAGAATGTAAATATAAATAATTATATATAAAACTAATTATATTAGTATTAATGAACTATTAAGTAATTTTGTTATTATAAAAGATAACATTTAATAACTAAAGATTTTCATTTTGAATATATATAGTATATTGTATATAAATGATTCAAACATATTTTACCAACGTTATCAAAATATTAAATGTACAATGTTATACTTTGTAGTTAATTGTTTAATATACATAATTAATCATCTACTCAACATTTAAAACATGATTTTATATATATGGTAGTATACATATATACATAAATATAACTATATATATATGATTTTATACATAATTATTATATTATGTATATGTAGAAATTTATAATATATCTATGATGAAATAATGTACTATTTTAATAAATATATATAATACTTACATATATAAAACATTTATATTTTTCATAATTACATACATAAGTATAATATAATTAGTATGTAAATAAATATTATAATATATTTATATTAAAATGCATAAATATATAATATTCAGTATATGTTACAATACATATTACATAATTATTAAATATTACATAATAATAGATGATATTAATAAATTAAATTTAAATACAAATATAGTTGTTGTAGTAATGTTATTTGTATCGTCAAATATCAATATTTGTATTCATAATATCACTTTATATCATATAAAGATGAAATTGGATGTATAAATTAGATTATTATTACTAATATTATTATTATCGATAAAATATTAATATTATCATAATTAGTATGGTATTATTATTATTATTATTATCATTTTTACAATTATTATTATCATTAATATTATATTTATCATTATTATTAATTTTATTAATATTATTAGATATTAATAGTATTGTTATTATATATTATTATTATTAATTAAAAAAAAAACAGTAGGGATCTATATTATACGCGTGACCTCTGTATCCTTTATCTCTATTATTATTATTTTTTTTGTTTCTTTCCTGCTCCCAACTCGTGAACCTGTGTTGACATTTTCTCCATTTTTTATCAATCGATCTCTATTATTACAACATGATTATGTATAATTGCAAATCAAATAAAAAGGAAATCCAATGGGATTAAAGAGCACAGCGATATTTTTTTTTTCTTCTTCTCTGCACGCTCCAATTTTTTTTTTCTCTTAATTCAATTTCGAATAAAGTTTCAAAATCTAAAAATGCAGAAAGGTTAGAAATCTTTCTTTGAATCTATCTGCAAAATCTCAACTCTCAAATCTTTATATCGATCTTGAATTTTGAAGTCAAAGTTTAGTTTAAAAAAAGTCAACAATTGTTCTTGAGACAAATTCGCGTTCGTGTATATGTTTCTGATCAAATTGACGATTCCAGTAGTTTTTATACATGTTTAGAAAACTATTTCGTGTTATAAACATTATCTATAATGTTATCTATTATGAAATCAATTTTTTTTGTTTTGTTCCAAGAACCGACGCTGCAGTAGGCCTTTAGTATTTTTTTTTTTTTATTTTAGAACCCAAATTATTTTTTTTTCTGTAATGTTTTGAAGCATTAAAGGGAACCCCGAATTTTTTTTTTTTTTTTTTGGTTATTGATGTTTTGTTGAATCTATGAGACTTGTGGAGAAGAAGATGAATAGAAGAAAAACAGTTTATATATAAAATTTAAATTCGATATTAGTACAGAGAATCAGAATTGGTGGGATGGTCGAGAGTGTTTGCGTGTGAGCATGTGGTCACGAGATCGAGTCCAGAGGACGGTAGTTTCTTTTTTTTTTTTTGAAACTCTTTTCATGTGAGGTAGTTTTCTTTTCTAATTTTATTATTGTTATTATATATTAATTATTATTAGTATTATTATTATTATTGTGATTGTTTTGATTGTTATTGTTATTGTTATTATTAGTATCATACTTGTTATCATATTTGAAAGTATTATAGACATTACTATTATTATTATGATAGGTATTAATAATATTATTATTAGTAATAAACTTATCATTTTAGTATTTTATCATCATTAGGATTATGATTATGATTATCATTATTATTATTATGAAGGAAATAAAAATATATTATTATCATCAATATTAGAATTTGTACCGGTTTATAAATAATAGTATCATCAGTACATTTACAATTAATAATATCATATTTATCAGTATCATCATTAATATTTACTAGTATTATTATGATTATCATTTATCATTTTATAAATATTAGAACCCTTATTATTAACATAAGTATGGTATTAATATTAATATTATTTTAGAGTTATTATTATTAGTATCATTAACAGTTATCATTTTCATTTTTTTTGCTATTAGTATTATCATTATTAATAAAATTATTATTATTATTAGTAAATCATTATTATCTAAATTATTATTTTAACAAATAAATCTTTTGTACACTATATATATACTTATGGTATATACTAGGATTGTATTAATAATTCACATAACAAACTAATAAAATTTCATAAATACAATACTAACCACAAATATATGTATATAAATATATTAATGTCACTATTTATATAAACGTAAATCATTATAGATATATATACATAAAATAGATATATATATATAATATAACTTAAAATATAATATAATAATATAAGTATACGTTTTAAAATAAAGGTTAGAATAAATTCTACAAAACTATAATATATGAATAATACATATTAATAAATGAAATTTTGTAACTTACATTATACGTATTAATATATACACAATTGATATAGGTTCGTGAATCCGAGGCCAACCCTGCATTGTTCAATGACGTCATATGTATTTTTACTACAAAATACAGTATCGTGAGTTTCATTTGCTCCCTTTTTACTCATTACATTTTTTTGGGCTGAGAATACATGCAAATGCTTTATTAACTGTTTCACAATATTTATATGCGTGAGTTTCATTTGCCTTTTTACCCTTTATATTTTTGGGCTGAGAATACATGCGCAACTTTTATAACTGTTTTACGAAATTGACACAAGTACGTGAAACTACATTCTATGGTTGGATTATTGAAGTCGAATATGCCCCTTTTTATTAAGTCTGGTAATCTAAGAATTTGGGAACAGACACCCTAATTGACGCGAATCCTAAAGATAGATCTATCGGGCCCAACAAGCCCCATCCAAAGTACTGGATGTTTTAGTACTTCAAAATTTATATCATGTCCGAAGGAGGATCCCGGAATGATGGGGATATTCTTATATATGCATATTGTTAATGTCGGTTACCAGGTGTTCAATCCATATGAATGATATTTTTGTCTCTATGCATGGGACGTATGTTTATGAGAAATGGAAATCTGAAATCTTGTGGTCTATTAAAATGATGGAAACGATTGTTTAAGTTAAACTAATGAACTCACCAACCTTTTGGTTGATGTAGTGACCCGAACTTTTCCATGTTTATATATATTAATTGAGATTGATATTTACATGATTAAATATTTTCAACATGTTAAGCAATCAAACTTGTTAAGACTTGATTAATTGAAATATGTTTCATATAGACAATTGACCACCCAAGTTGACCGGTGATTCACGAACGTTAAAACTTGTAAAAACTATATGATGACATATATATGGATATATATATAGTTAACATGATACTATGATAAGTAAACATATCATTAAGTATATTAACAATGAACTACATATGTAAAAACAAGACTACTAACTTAATGATTTTTAAACGAGACATATATGTAACGATTATCGTTGTAAAGACATTTAATGTATATATATCATATTAAGAGATATTCATACATGATAATATCATGATAATATAATAATTTAAAATCTCATTTGATATTATAAACATTGGGTTAACAACATTTAACAAGATCGTTAACCTAAAGGTTTCAAAACAACACTTACATGTAACGACTAACGATGACTTAACGACTCAGTTAAAATGTATATGCATGTAGTGTTTTAATATGTATTTATACACTTTTGAAAGACTTTAATACACTTATCAAAATACTTCTACTTAACAAAAATGCTTACAATTACATCCTCGTTCAGTTTCATCAATAATTCTACTCGTATGCACCCGTATTCGTACTCGTACAATACACAGCTTTTATATGTATGTACTATTGGTATATACACTCCAATGATCAGCTCTTAGCAGCCCATGTGAGTCACCTAACACATGTGGGAACCATCATTTGGCAACTAGCATGAAATATCTCATAAAATTACAAAAATATGAGTAATCATTCATGACTTATTTACATGAAAACAAAATTACATATCCTTTATATCTAATCCATACACCAACGACCAAAAACACCTACAAACACTTCAATTCTTCAATTTTATTCATCTAATTGATCTCTCTCAAGTTCTATCTTCAAGTTCTAAGTGTTCTTCATAAATTCCAAAAGTTCTAGTTTCATAAAATCAAGAATACTTTCAAGTTTGCTAGCTCACTTCCAATCTTGTAAGGTGATCATCCAACCTCAAGAAATCTTTGTTTCTTACAGTAGGTTATAATTCTAATACAAGGTAATAATCATATTCAAACTTTGGTTCAATTTCTATAACTATAACAATCTTATTTCAAGTGATGATCTTACTTGAACTTGTTTTCGTGTCATGATTCTGCTTCAAGAACTTCGAGCCATCCAAGGATCCATTGAAGCTAGATCCATTTTTCTATTTTCCAGTAGGTTTATCCAAGGAACTTAAGGTAGTAATGATGTTCATAACATCATTCGATTCATACATATAAAGCTATCTTATTCGAAGGTTTAAACTTGTAATCACTAGAACATAGTTTAGTTAATTCTAAACTTGTTCGCAAACAAAAGTTAATCCTTCTAACTTGACTTTTAAAATCAACTAAACACATGTTCTATATCTATATGATATGCTAACTTAATGATTTAAAACCTGGAAACACAAAAAACACCGTAAAACTGGATTTACGCCGTCGTAGTAACACCGCGGGCTGTTTTGGGTTAGTTAATTAAAATCTATGATAAACTTTGAGTTAAAAGTTGTTATTCAGAGAAAATGATTTTTATTATGAACATGAAACTATATCCAAAAATTATGGTTAAACTCAAAGTGGAAGTATGTTTTCTAAAATGGTCATCTAGACGTCGTTCTTTCGACTGAAATGACTACCTTTACAAAAACGACTTGTAACTTATTTTTCCGACTATAAACCTATACTTTTCTGTTTAGATTCATAAAATATAGTTCAATATGAAACCATAGCAATTTGATTCACTCAAAACGGATTTAAAATGAAGAAGTTATGGGTAAAACAAGATTGGATAATTTTTCTCATTTTAGCTACGTGAAAATTGGTAACAAATTTATTCCAACCATAACTTAATCAACTTGTATTGTATATTATGTAATCTTGAGATACCATAGACACGTATACAATGTTTCGACCTATCATGTCGACACATCTATATATATTTCGGAACAACCATAGACACTCTATATGTGAATGTTGGAGTTAGCTATACAGGGTTGAGGTTGATTCCAAAATATATATAGTTTGAGTTGTGATCAATACTGAGATACGTATACACTGGGTCGTGGATTGATTCAAGATAATATTTATCGATTTATTTCTGTACATCTAACTGTGGACAACTAGTTGTAGGTTACTAACGAGGACAGCTGACTTAATAAACTTAAAACATCAAAATATATTAAAAGTGTTGTAAATATATTTTGAACATACTTTGATATATATGTATATATTGTTATAGGTTTGTGAATCAACCAGTGGCCAAGTCTTACTTCTCGACGAAGTAAAAATCTGTGAAAGTGAGTTATAGTCCCACTTTTAAAATCTAATATTTTTGGGATGAGAATACATGCAGGTTTTATAAATGATTTACAAAATAGACACAAGTACGTGAAACTACATTCTATGGTTGAATTATCGAAATCGAATATGCCCCTTTTTATTAAGTCTGGTAATCTAAGAATTAGGGAACAGACACCCTAATTGACGCGAATCCTAAAGATAGATCTATCGGGCCCAACAAGCCCCATCCAAAGTACCGGATGCTTTAGTACTTCGAAATTTATATCATATCCGAAGGGTGTCCCGGAATGATGGGGATATTCTTATATATGCATCTTGTTAATGTTGGTTACCAGGTGTTCACCATATGAATGATTTTTATCTCTATGTATGGGATGTGTATTGAAATATGAAATCTTGTGGTCTATTATTATGATTTGATATATATAGGTTAAACCTATAACTCACCAACATTTGTGTTGACGTTTTAAGCATGTTTATTCTCAGGTGATTATTAAGAGCTTCCGCTGTCGCATAGTTAAATAAGGACGAGATTTGGAGTCCATGCTTGTATGATATTGTGTAAAAACTGCATTCAAGAAACTTATTTTGTTGTAACATATTTGTATTGTAAACCATTATGTAATGGTCGTGTGTAAACAGGATATTTTAGATTATCATTATTTGATAATCTACGTAAAGCTTTTTAAAACCTTTATCTATGAAATAAAGGTTATGGTTTGTTTTAAAAATGAATGCAGTCTTTGAAAAACGTCTCATATAGAGGTCAAAACCTCGCAACGAAATCAATTAATATGGAACGTTTTTAATCAATAAGAACGGGACATTTCAGTTGGTATCCGAGCGTTGGTCTTAGAGAACCAGAAAATTTGCATTAGTGTGTCTTATCGAGTTTGTTAGGATGCATTAGTGATTCTGGACTTCGACTGTGTTTTCTTTAAAAATGATTGCTTAACATTTTTGTTGGAAACTATATATTTTTAACATATGAATATTATGTGATATATTAATCTCTTAACGTGTTTGATATTATGTGATAGATGTCTACCTCTAGAACAAGTCCCATTGACTCACCTAATAATAATGAAGAGTCAAATGTAAATTGGAATGATTCATGGACTGATTCACAAGTTCCCGAAGAGGAACCGGAAGAAGAGTCGGAACCGGAAGAAGAATCGGAACCGGACGAAGAATCGGAACCGGACGAAGAATCGGAACCGGAAGAAGAATCGGAACCGGTGGGGGAAATAATAAAACGGTTAAGTAAAAGAGAATCCTCAACCAACCGACCAAGGTTAATTATGGTTAATGGTGTTTCCGCCAAGGAAGCAAAATATTGGGAGGATTACCAATTCTCCGATGAATCGGATTCCGACGAGAATTCCAATGATGTTATAGAAATTACCCCAACTGAATTTAAAAAGGCAAAAGAAAATAATAAGGGAAAGGGCATAAAAATAGAGAAATCTAATTCCAACCCCGATGAACTTTATATGTATCGTCAACCCCCGAAGTTCTTAAGTTGTAACAATGACCCGGGAACCTCTAAACCACCAGGTTTTTCTAAACCAATGTGGACAACGACGGCTCGTATTAGGGGAACATCATATATCCCTAGAAACTTGGCAAAACGAACCAAAACCGAAGAAGAAGAAACGAGCGAGTCAGAATAAGATAGTTGTATTCGTGTGGTGCAATATATGTAATATAGTGTTCTTATGCTTTATGATATATGTAAAAATTGCTTGTATTAATAAGTATTTTTTTATGAATCTAACTCTTGTCTATTTTACAGTTTAAAAACACAAAATGGATAGACAACCCAATATTTTAAGAGACCTACCCGGAGACATGATTGATGAAATATTGTCTAGAGTCGGCCAGAATTCCTCGGCACAACTATTTAAGGCGAGATCAGTTTGTAAGACATTCGAAGAACGTTCCAAGAATGTCTTGGTTTATAAGAGACTTTCGTTTGAAAGATGGGGGATATCACATTGGGAAACCCATAAGTTACGATGTGTTTACTTTGACGCATATATTGCGGGGAACCCAAATGCTATTTTACGCAACGGGTTAAGAAATTATTTTGACTCAATATATCCGAATATTGGACTTCGTGATTTAGAAAAAGCGGCTAGCATGCAACATAAAGAAGCATGTTATGCTTACGGATTAGTAATGTTCGCTTCTCACCAAAGTGAGAACAAGAACATCGGGCTACAACTATTAAACAAAACGTTTCCACAAGTGACGGAGTCGGTAATTGGGGTAAGAAATGAGGTTTTTAGATTATTACGGGACTGTTGGACATTACGTAACCCTCGTCCCTTTGACGACGTTACAACACGCTGTCTTATCAACGGCCATAACGGTTATGTTGCACAAGACCAAGGATGGGAAGTAGTCCTAGTAAAACCAGAATGCATGACTTGTTTCTGGACGTATGAATTACGTGTCTTTATTGCCTTTGCTGAACGACTTGTGTACTAGCTAGAATTATCTTCACAACTATCTTGTATCAAAGTTATTGTGTGCTATATTTCATGCTTTATGTAAAATAAGCGGTATTGTAAGTTTGTAAAATATTGTATAAAAGTTTGAACGCGAAATATTATTATAATCAGTTTTTCATATAGAATTGTAGTAGTTGAATTGTATATTAGCTACTAAGTATGAACTTAACGGGTAGGTACTACCCGAATTTAAACTTATAAAATGCTAATATGAAGAAAAAGCTTTTATAAATGAGTTCATATTATGCTACGAAATACTATTAACTACTCTTAATATTCTGTATGATTAACTTGTTCCATTTGACTATTTTGAAGGAAATGGCACCGACTACTCGACACACCGTGAATATGAATGAAGAGGAATTCCGTACTTTTCTAGCTTCAAACATAGCCGCAGTACAGGCTGCGCTACATACCAACAATAACCTTGGATCTAGCAGTACAGGAAATCGTGTAGGATGCACCTACAAAGAATTCACTGCCTGCAAACCTTTGGAATTTGATGGAACCGAAGGACCGATCGGATTGAAACGGTGGACCGAGAAGGTCGAATCGGTGTTTGCCATAAGTAAGTGTACTGAAGAGGACAAAGTGAAGTACGCTACGCATACCTTCACAGGTTCTGCGTTAACATGGTGGAATACCTATCTAGAGCAAGTGGGACAAGACGATGCGTACGCACTACCGTGGTCAGCATTCAAGCACTTGATGAACGAGAAGTACCGTCCCAGAACCGAGGTCAATAAGCTCAAGACAGAACTTAGAGGGTTACGAACCCAAGGATTTGATATTACCACGTACGAAAGACGATTCACAGAATTGTGCCTATTGTGTCCGGGAGCATTCGAAGATGAGGAAGAGAAGATCGACGCATTTGTGAAAGGATTACCGGAAAGAATCCAAGAAGATATAAGTTCACACGAGCCCGCCTCTATACAACAGGCATGTAGAATGGCTCACAAACTAGTGAACCAGATTGAAGAAAGAATTAAAGAACAGACTGCTGAAGAGGCCAATGTGAAGCAAGTCAAAAGAAAGTGGGAGGAAAACGGTGATAAGAATCACCAATACAACAACAACAGCAATTACAACAATAATCGCAACAATTATCCCAACAATCGCAACATCAATCGCAACTACAACAAACGGCCCAACAACAACAACAACAACAACAGCAACAGCAACTACAACAATCATCCCAACAACAATAATAACCGCAACAACAACAACAATCAGAAGCAGCTATGCCAAAGGTGTGAAAAGTATCACTCGGGGTTCTGCACCAAATTTTGCAACAAGTGTAAAAGAAATGGTCATAGCGCGGTGAAGTGTGAGGTCTACGAACCAGGGGTTAATAGAACGAAAGGAACAAATGGTGTCGGAACGAGTAATGGTGGAGCAAGTAGTGTCGGAGCAAGTTATGCCAATGTAGTTTGTTATAAATGTGGAAAACCGGGCCACATTATTAGAAATTGCCCGAACCAGGAGAACACGAATGGACAAGGCCGTGGAAGAGTTTTCAATATTAATGCGGCAGAGGCACAGGAAGACCCGGAGCTTGTTACGGGTACGTTTCTTATTGACAATAAATCTGCTTACGTTTTATTTGATTCGGGTGCGGATAGAAGCTATATGAGTAGAGATTTTTGTGCTAAATTAAGTTGTCCATTGACGCCTTTGGATAGTAAATTTTTACTCGAATTAGCAAATGGTAAATTAATTTCAGCAGATAATATATGTCGGAATCGAGAAATTAAACTGGTTAGCGAAACATTTAAGATTGATTTGATACCAGTAGAGTTAGGGAGTTTTGATGTGATAATCGGTATGGACTGGTTGAAAGAAGTGAAAGCGGAGATCGTTTGTTACAAAAATGCAATTCGCATTATACGAGAAAAAGGAAAACCCTTAATGGTGTACGGAGAAAAGGGCAACACGAAGCTACATCTTATTAGTAATTTGAAGGCACAAAAACTAATAAGAAAAGGTTGCTATGCTGTTCTAGCACACGTCGAGAAAGTACAAACTGAAGAAAAGAGCATCAATAATGTTCCCATTGCAAAAGAATTTCCCGATGTATTTCCGAAAGAATTACCGGGATTACCCCCACATCGATCCGTTGAATTTCAAATAGATCTTGTACCAGGAGCTGCACCAATAGCTCGTGCTCCTTACAGACTCGCACCCAGCGAGATGAAAGAACTGTAAAGCCAATTACAAGAACTTTTAGAGCGTGGTTTCATTCGACCAAGCACATCACCATGGGGAGCTCCTGTTTTGTTTATCAAGAAGAAAGATGGTACATTCAGGTTGTGTATCGACTACCGAGAGTTGAACAAACTTACCATCAAGAACCGCTACCCACTACCGAGAATCGATGACTTATTTGATCAACTACAAGGCTCGTCTGTTTATTCAAATATTGACTTACGTTCCGGGTATCATCAAATGCGGGTGAAAGAAGATGATATTCCAAAGACTGCTTTCAGAACACGTTACGGTCATTACGAGTTTATGGTCATGCCGTTTGGTTTAACTAATGCACCAGCTGTGTTCATGGACCTTATGAACCGAGTGTGTGGACCATACCTTGACAAGTTTGTCATTGTTTTCATTGATGACATACTTATTTACTCAAAGAATGACCAAGAACACGGTGAACATTTGAGAAAGGTGTTAGAAGTATTGAGGAAGGAAGAATTGTACGCTAAGTTTTCAAAGTGTGCATTTTGGTTGGAAGAAGTTCAATTCCTCGGTCACATAGTGAACAAAGAAGGTATTAAGGTGGATCCGGCAAAGATAGAAACTGTTGAAAAGTGGGAAACCCCGAAAACTCCGAAACACATACGCCAGTTTTTAGGACTAGCTGGTTACTACAGAAGGTTCATCCAAGACTTTTCCAGAATAGCAAAACCCTTGACTGCATTAACGCATAAAGGGAAGAAATTTGAATGGAATGATGAACAAGAGAAAGCGTTTCAGTTATTGAAGAAAAAGCTAACTACCGCACCTATATTGTCATTGCCTGAAGGGAATGATGATTTTGTGATTTATTGTGATGCATCAAAGCAAGGTCTCGGTTGTGTATTAATGCAACGAACGAAGGTGATTGCTTATGCGTCTAGACAATTGAAGATTCACGAACAAATTTATACGACGCATGATTTGGAATTAGGCGCGGTTGTTTTTGCATTAAAGACTTGGAGGCACTACTTATATGGGGTCAAAAGTATTATATATACCGACCACAAAAGTCTTCAACACATATTTAACCAGAAACAACTGAATATGAGGCAGCATAGGTGGATTGAATTATTGAATGATTACGACTTTGAGATTCGTTACCACCCGGGGAAGGCAAATGTGGTAGCCGATGCCTTGAGCAGGAAGGACAGAGAACCCATTCGAGTAAAATCTATGAATATAATGATTCATAATAACCTTACTACTCAAATAAAGGAGGCGCAACAAGGAGTTTTAAAAGAGGGAAATTTAAAGGATGAAATACCCAAAGGATCAGAGAAGCATCTTAATATTCGGGAAGACGGAACCCGGTATAGGGTTGAAAGGATTTGGGTACCAAAATTTGGAGATATGAGAGAAATGGTACTTAGAGAAGCTCATAAAACCAGATACTCAATACATCCTGGAACGGGGAAGATGTACAAGGATCTCAGGAAATATTTTTGGTGGCCGGGTATGAAAGCCGATGTTGCTAAATACGTAGGAGAATGTTTGACGTGTTCTAAGCTCAAAGCTGAGCATCAGAAACCATCAGGTCTACTTCAACAACCCGAAATCCCAGAATGGAAATGGGAAAACATTACCATGGATTTCATCACTAAATTGCCAAGGACGGCAAGTGGTTTTGATACTATTTGGGTAATAGTTGATCGTCTCACCAAATCAGCACACTTCCTGCCAATAAGAGAAGATGACAAGATGGAGAAGTTAGCACGACTGTATTTGAAGGAAGTCATATCCAGACATGGAATACCAATCTCTATTATCTCTGATAGGGATGGCAGATTTATTTCAAGATTCTGGCAGACATTACAGCAAGCATTAGGAACTCGTCTAGACATGAGTACTGCCTATCATCCACAAACTGATGGGCAGAGCGAAAGGACGATACAAACGCTTGAAGACATGCTACGAGCATGTGTTATTAATTTCAGAAACAGTTGGGATCGACATCTACCGTTAGCAGAATTTTTCTACAACAACAGCTACCATTCAAGCATTGAGATGGCGCCGTTTGAAGCACTTTATGGTAGAAAGTGCAGGTCTCCGATTTGTTGGAGTGAAGTGGGGGATAGACAGATTACGGGTCCGGAGATTATACAAGAAACTACCGAGAAGATCATCCAAATTCAACAACGGTTGAAATCCGCCCAAAGTCGACAAAAGAGCTACGCTGACATTAAAAGAAAAGATATAGAATTTGAAATTGGAGAGATGGTCATGCTTAAAGTTGCACCTTGGAAAGGCGTTGTTCGATTTGGTAAACGAGGGAAATTAAATCCAAGGTATATTGGACCATTCAAGATTATTGATCGTGTCGGACCAGTAGCTTACCGACTTGAGTTACCTCAACAACTCGCGGCTGTACATAACACTTTCCACGTCTCGAATTTGAAGAAATGTTTTGCTAAAGAAGATCACTATTCCATTAGATGAAATCCAAATCAACGAAAAACTTCAATTCATCGAAGAACCCGTCGAAATAATGGATCGTGAGGTTAAAAGACTTAAGCAAAACAAGATACCAATTGTTAAGGTTCGATGGAATGCTCATAGAGGACCCGAGTTCACCTGGGAGCGTGAAGATCAGATGAAGAAGAAATACCCGCATCTATTTCCAGAAGATTCGTCAACACCTTCAACAGCTTAAAATTTCGGGACGAAATTTATTTAACGGGTAGGTACTGTAGTGACCCGAACTTTTCCATGTTTATATATTTTAATTGAGATTGATATTTACATGATTAAATGTTTCCAACATGTTAAGCAATCAAACTTGTTAAGACTTGATTAATTGAAATATGTTTCATATAGACAATTGACCACCCAAGTTGACCGGTGATTCACGAACGTTAAAACTTGTAAAAACTATATGATGACATATATATGGATATATATATAGTTAACATGATACTATGATAAGTAAACATATCATTAAGTATATTAACAATGAACTACATATGTAAAAACAAGACTACTAACTTAATGATTTTTAAACGAGACATATATGTAACGATTATCGTTGTAAAGACATTTAATGTATATATATCATATTAAGAGATATTCATACATGATAATATCATGATAATATAATAATTTAAAATCTCATTTGATATTATAAACATTGGGTTAACAACATTTAACAAGATCGTTAACCTAAAGGTTTCAAAACAACACTTACATGTAACGACTAACGATGACTTAACGACTCAGTTAAAATGTATATACATGTAGTGTTTTAATATGTATTTATACACTTTTGAAAGACTTCAATACACTTATCAAAATACTTCTACTTAACAAAAATGCTTACAATTACATCCTCGTTCAGTTTCATCAACAATTCTACTCGTATGCACCCGTATTCGTACTCGTACAATACACAGCTTTTAGATGTATGTACTATTGGTATATACACTCCAATGATCAGCTATTAGCAGCCCATGTGAGTCACCTAACACATGTGGGAACCATCATTTGGCAACTAGCATGAAATATCTCATAAAATTACAAAAATATGAGTAATCATTCATGACTTATTTACATGAAAACAAAATTACATATCCTTTATATCTAATCCATACACCAACGACCAAAAACACCTACAAACACTTTCATTCTTCAATTTTCTTCATCTAATTGATCTCTCTCAAGTTCTATCTTCAAGTTCTAAGTGTTCTTCATAAATTCCAAAAGTTCTAGTTTCATAAAATCAAGAATACTTTCAAGTTTGCTAGCTCACTTCCAATCTTGTAAGGTGATCCTCCAACCTCAAGAAATCTTTGTTTCTTACAGTAGGTTATCATTCTAATACAAGGTAATAATCATATTCAAACTTTGGTTCAATTTCTATAACTATAACAATCTTATTTCAAGTGATGATCTTACTTGAACTTGTTTTCGTGTCATGATTCTGCTTCAAGAACTTCGAGCCATCCAAGGATCCATTGAAGCTAGATCCATTTTTCTCTTTTCCAGTAGGTTTATCCAAGGAAATTAAGGTAGTAATGATGTTCATAACATCATTCGATTCATACATATAAAGCTATCTTATTCGAAGGTTTAAACTTGTAATCTCTAGAACATAGTTTAGTTAATTCTAAACTTGTTCGCAAACAAAAGTTAATCCTTCTAACTTGACTTTTAAAATCAACTAAACACATGTTCTATATCTATATGATATGCTAACTTAATGATTTAAAACCTGGAAACACGAAAAACACCGTAAAACTGGATTTACGCCGTCGTAGTAACACCGCGGGCTGTTTTGGGTTAGTTAATTAAAAACTATGATAAACTTTGATTTAAAAGTTGTTATTCAGAGAAAATGATTTTTATTATGAACATGAAACTATATCCAAAAATTATGGTTAAACTCAAAGTGGAAGTATGTTTTCTAAAATGGTCATCTAGACGTCGTTCTTTCGACTGAAATGACTACCTTTACAAAAACGACTTGTAAATTATTTTTCCGACTATAAACCTATACTTTTCTGTTTAGATTCATAAAATAGAGTTCAATATGAAACCATAGCAATTTGATTCACTCAAAACGGATTTAAAATGAAGAAGTTATGGGTAAAACAAGATTGGATAATTTTTCTCATTTTAGCTACGTGAAAATTGGTAACAAATTTATTCCAACCATAACTTAATCAACTTGTATTGTATATTATGTAATCTTGAGATACCATAGACACGTATACAATGTTTCGACCTATCATGTCGACACATCTATATATATTTCGGAACAACCATAGACACTCTATATGTGAATGTTGGAGTTAGCTATACAGGGTTGAGGTTGATTCCAAAATATATATAGTTTGAGTTGTGATCAATACTGAGATACGTATACACTGGGTCGTGAATTGATTCAAGATAATATTTATCGATTTATTTCTGTACATCTAACTGTGGACAACTAGTTGTAGGTTACTAACGAGGACAGCTGACTTAATAAACTTAAAACATCAAAATATATTAAAAGTGTTGTAAATATATTTTGAACATACTTTGATATATATGTATATATTGTTATAGGTTCGTGAATCAACCAGTGGCCAAGTCTTACTTCCCGACGAAGTAAAAATCTGTGAAAGTGAGTTATAGTCCCACTTTTAAAATCTAATATTTTTGGGATGAGAATACATGCAGGTTTTATAAATGATTTACAAAATAGACACAAGTACGTGAAACTACATTCTATGGTAGAATTATCGAAATCGAATATGCCCCTTTTTATTAAGTCTGGTAATCTAAGAATTAGGGAACAGACACCCTAATTGACGTGAATCCTAAAGATAGATCTATCGGGCCCAACAAGCCCCATCCAAAGTACCGGATGCTTTAGTACTTCGAAATTTATATCATATCCGAAGGGTGTCCCGGAATGATGGGGATATTCTTATATATGCATCTTGTTAATGTCGGTTACCAGGTGTTCACCATATGAATGATTTTTATCTCTATGTATGGGATGTGTATTGAAATATGAAATCTTGTGGTCTATTATTATGATTTGATATATATAGGTTAAACCTATAACTCACCAACATTTTTGTTGACGTTTTAAGCATGTTTATTCTCAGGTGATTATTAAGAGCTTCCGCTGTCGCATAGTTAAATAAGGATGAGATTTGGAGTCCATGCTTGTATGATATTGTGTAAAAACTGCATTCAAGAAACTTATTTTGTTGTAACATATTTGTATTGTAAACCATTATGTAATGGTCGTGTGTAAACAGGATATTTTAGATTATCATTATTTGATAATCTACGTAAAGCTTTTTAAAACCTTTATCTATGAAATAAAGGTTATGGTTTGTTTTAAAAATAAATGCAGTCTTTGAAAAACGTCTCATATAGAGGTCAAAACCTCGCAACGAAATCAATTAATATGGAACATTTTTAATCAATAAGAACGGGACATTTCAGTTGACACTTTAAAGCATGTTTATTCTCAGGTACGAAAGAAATCTTCCGCTGTGTATTTGCTCATTTTATAGATATTACTTGGAGTCATTCATGGCATATTTCAAAAAATGTTGCATTCGAGTCGTCGAGTTCATCAAGATTATTATCAAGTCAATTATAGTTGGATATATTATGAAATGGTATGCATGCCTGTCAACTTTCGATGTAATGAAAGTTTGTCTTTTCAAAAACGAATGCAATGTTTGTAAAATGTATCATATAGAGGTCAAGTACCTCGTGATGTAATCAACTGTTGTGAATCGTTTATAATCGATATGGACTTCGTCCGGATGGATTAGGACGGGTCTTCACATTATTTTTATTTATAAATAGCTTTACAAATTATTCTGAATATCGTTAAGAGGAATAGATTTTCTCAAATCATAGTGGACCTCTCAACAGAGACTTGTAATCATAATTCAATATTTCTGATAATTCAATCATTTAATATATATTTTTTTCGTCGAAAATTATATTGAAACAAATACGTTCGTGTAAAGTATTATACGTTTAATACTTTATTAATATTCTCAAGTTATAATATATATATACATATACATATCTATTTATATATAACGGTTCGTGAATCGTCGGAATTTGGTCGAGGTTATAATGAATGTATGAACACAGTTTAAAATTCTTGAGATTTAACTTAACAAACTTTGCTTATCGTGTCTGAATAATATAAAGATTAAAGTTTAAATTTGGTCGGAAATTTCCGGGTCATCACAGTTTATCAACCACCACCACCAACCACTACCATCCACCCCTACAAACCACCACCCAACCCCACCACCACCCACAACTACCACCACCAACCACTACTACCATCCATTGCCAGCAACCACCACAACCACCTACCACCACCACCCACCACTACCATCCACCGCCAGCAATCACCACAACCACCTACCACCACCACCCACCACCCCCACCCCCAACCACCACCCGCCACCACCCATCCCCATCACCACCACCACCCCCACCACCCACCACCACCACCCGCCACCACCTATCCCCATCACCACCACCACCAACCACCACCAACCACCACCACCAACCACCACCACCTACCACCAACCACCACCACCCACCAACCACCACCCACCAACCACCAACAACACCACTAACCACCACTACCCTTCACCACCACCCACCACCAACCACCACCAACCACCACTACCACCAACCACTACCAACCACCCACCACCACCAACCACTGCCAACCACCACCATCAACTACCACCATCAACCACCACCACCAACCACCACCATCAACTACCACCATCAACCACCACCACCAACCACTACCAACCACCACCACCACCCACCAACTCCACCAACCTCCACCACCACCCACCAACACCAACTACCAACACCACCAACCTCCACCACCACCCACCGCCAACCACCAACCACTACCAACCACCACCATCACCCACCACTAACCACCACCACCACCCGCCACCACCCATCACCATCACAAACCACTACCAACCACCACCACCACCAACACTACCAACCACCACCACCCATCACCACCACCACCACCCACTACCACCACTTACCAACCACCACCACCGTCCACCACCACCACTACCCACCACCACCAACCACCACCACAATAAACCATCAAAACCAACCACCCACCACCACCACCAACCACCACCAGAACCACCACCCTCTACCACCACCAACCACCACCACCAACCATCACCACCACCCATCCCCATCACCACCACCTACCACTACCAACCACCACTACCACACACCACCACCAACCACCCACCACCACCCCACCACCACCAACCACCACCCTCCACCAACCACCACCACCACCACCCACCACCACCACCCACCACCACCGTCTACCACTACCATCAACCACCACCATTCTCCACCACCAACCACTAACAACCACCACCACCAACCACCACCCACCCCCACTACCACCCACCCCCACTAACCACCACCACCCACAACACCCACCACCAACCACTACTACCATCCTCCGCCAGCAACCACCACAACCACCTACCCACCACCCACCACCCCCACCACCAACCACCACTACCATCCACCGCCAGCAACCACTACAACCACCTACCACCACCACCACCCCCACCACCCACCACCCCCACCCGCCACCACCCATCTCCATCACCACCACCAACCACCAACCACAACCACCAACCACCACCACCAACCACCACCACCAACAACCACCAACCACCACCAGCAACACCCACCACCAACCACCAACCACCAACACCACCCACCACTACCCACCATCACCAACCACCACCACAACAAACCATCAAAACCAACCACCCACCACCACCACCACCCACCACCACCACCAACCACCAAAACCACCACCACCCACCACCACCAACCACCACCACCAACCATCACCACCACACATCCCCATCACCACCACCTACCACTACCAACCACCACTACCACCCACCACCACCACCCTACCACCACCAACCACCACCCTCCACCAACCACCACCACCACCCACCACCACCCACCACCACCATCAACTACCACCACCAACCACTACCATCCACCCCTACAAACCACCACCCACCCCCACCACCACCCACAACTACCACCACCAACCACTACTGCCATCCATTGCCAACAACCACCACAACCACCTACCACCACCACCCACCACCATCCACCACCAACCACCACTACCATCCACCACCAGTAACCACCACAACCACCTACCACCACCACCACCCACCACCCCCACCCCCACTACCACCCACCACCACCACCACCACCACCCGCCACCACCCATCCCCATCCCCATCACCACCACCACCACCAACCACCACCACCACCCACCACCACTACCCACCACTAACAACCACCACCCACCAACCACCACCCACCAACCACCACCACCACCACCCTCCAAACCACCCACCACCACCAACCACCACCAGCATAAACCACCGCCAACCACTACCAACCACCACCACCACCCACCACCAACACCCACCAATAACCACCACCAACCACCAACCACCAACCACCAACACCACCCACCACCACCAACCACCACCAACCACCACCACCACCCACCACCACCACCCACCATCACCACCACCCGCCACCACCCATCCCCATCACCACCAACCACTACCAACCACCACCACCCCCCACCACCAACCACCACCAACCACCACCACCTACCACCACCACCATTACCCGCCACCACCCATCCCCATCACCACCACCAACCACCTCCCACCACCAACCACCACCACCCACCACCACCAACCACTGCCAACCACCACCATCAACCACCACCATCAACCACCACCACCAACCACTACCAACCACCACCACCCACTAACTCCACCAACCTCCACCACCACCCACCACCACCAACCTCCACCACCACCCACCACCAACCACCAACCACTACCAACCACCACCATCACCCACCACTAACCACCACCACCACCCGCCACCACCCATCACCACCACACCCACTACCACCACCACCACAAACCACTACCAACCACCACCACCACCAACACTACCAACCACCACCACCTACCATCACCACCACCACCTGCCACCACCCATCCCCATCACCACCACTGAAATGTCCCATTCATGTTGATTATAAACGTTTCATATTAATTGATCTCTTTGTGAGGTTTTGACCTCTACATGAGACATTTTTCAAAGACTGCATTCGTTTTTAAAACAAACCATAACCTTTATTTTATCGACAAGGTTAAAAAGACAGCACCTAGATTATCGAGAAATTATAATCTAAAAATATCACACTTACACACTACCAATATATATTGGTTTACAATATTAATATGTTACAACAAAGTAAATCTCGAATGCAGTTTTAAACAATATTATACAATCATGTTGACACCGAATCTTGTCCATATTTTAGCATGCAACAGCGGAAGCTCTTAATAATCACCTGAGAATAAACATGCTTTAAATGTCAACAAAAATGTTGGTGAGTTATAGGTTTAACCTATATATTTATCAAATCGTAATAATAGACCACAAGATTTCATATTTCAATATACAACACATACATAGAGATAAAAATCATTCATATGGTGAACACCTGGTAACCGACATTAACAAGATGCATATAAGAATATCCCCTATCATTTTGGAAAATCCATCGGACATGATAAAAAACGAATTCGAATTACTAAAGCATCCGGTACATTGGATGGGGTTCGTTAGGCCAAATAGATCTATCTTTAGGATTCGCGTCAATTAGTAGACCGGTTTACTAATTCTTGGGCTACCAAGCAAAAGGGGCATATTCGGCTAAAATCATTCACCCATATAATGTAGTTTCAATTACTTGTGTCTATTTCGTAAAACATTTATAAAACTGCATGTATTCTCATCCCAAAAATATTAGATTTTAAAAGTAGGACAATAACTCACTTTCACATATTTTTACTTCGTCGGGAAGTAAGACTTGGCCACTGGTCGATTCACGAACCTATAACAAATATGTACATATATATCAAAGTATGTTCAAAATATATTTACAACATTTTTATTACGTTTTAATGATTTGAGTTTATTAAGTCAGTTGTCCTCGTTAGTAACCTACAACTAGTTGTCCACAGTTAGATGTACAGAAATAAATCGATATATATTATCTTGAATAAATCCATGACCCAGTGTATACACGTCTCAGGCTAGATCACAACTCAAAGTATATATATTTTTTGAATCAACCTCAACCCTGTATAGCTAACTCAAACATATCTGCATATAGAGTGTGTATGGTTGTTCCAAATAATATATATACATGGGTCGATATGATATGTCAAAACATTTGTATACGTGTCTATGGTATCCCAAGATTACATAATATATTAGAATATATGTATTATACAATATAAGTTAGCTAGGATATGATTAATATAGATTTGTTACCAATTTTCACGTAGCTACAACAAGCAAAACATTTCTTCAAATTCGAGACGTGGAAAGTGTTATGTACAGCCACGAGTTGTTGAGGTAACTCAAGTCGGTAAGCTACTGGTCCGACACGATCAATAATCTTGAATGTCCAATATACCTTGGATTTAATTTCCCTCGTTTACCAAATCGAACAACGCCTTTCCAAGGTGCAACTTTAAGCATGAGTATCTCTCCAATTTCAAATTCTATATCTTTTCTTTTAATGTCAGCGTAGCTCTTTTGTCGACTTTGGGCGGTTTTCAACCGTTATTGAATTTGGATGATCTTCTCGGTAGTTTCTTGTATTATCTCCGGACCCGTAATCTGTCTATCCCCCACTTCACTCCAAAAAATCGGAGACCTGCACTTTCTACCATAAAGTGCTTCAAACGGCGCCATCTCAATGCTTGAATGGTAGCTGTTGTTGTAGGAAAATTCTGCTAACGGTAGATGTCGATCCCAACTGTTTTCGAAATCAATAACACATGCTCGTAGCATGTCTTCAAGCGTTTGTATCGTCATTTCGCTCTGCCCATCAGTTTGTGGATTATAGGTAGTACTCATGTCTAGACAAGTTCCTAATGCTTGCTGTAATGTCTGCCAAAATCTTGAAATAAATCTGCCATCCCTATCAGAGATAATAGAGATTGGTATTCCATGTCTGGAGACGACTTCCTTCAAATACAGTCGTGCTAACTTCTCCATCTTGTCATCTTCTCTTATTGGCAGGAAATGTGCTGATTTGGTGAGACGATCAACTATTACCCAAATAGTATCAAAACCACTTGCAGTCCTTGGCAATTTAGTGATGAAATCTATGGTAATGTTTTCCCATTTCCATTTCAGGATTTCTGGTTGTTGAAGTAGACTTGATGGTTTCTGATGCTCAGCTTTGACCTTAGAACACGTCAAACATTCTCCTACGTATTTAGCAACATCGGCTTTCATACTCGACCACCAAAAATGTTTCTTGAGATCCTTGTACATCTTCCCCGCTCCAGGATGTATTGAGTATCTGGTTTTATGAGCTTCTCTAAGTACCATTTCTCTCATATCACCAAATTTTGGTACCCAAATTCTTTCAGCCCTATACCGGGTTCTGTCTTCCGGAATATTAAGATGCTTCTCCGATCCTTTGGGTATTTCATCCTTTAAATTTTCCTCTTTTAAAACTCCTTGTTGCGCCTACTTTATTTGAGTAGTAAGGTTAATGTGAATCATTATATTCATAGCTTTTACTTGAATAGGTTCTCTGTCTTTTCTGCTCAAGGCATCGGCTATCACATTTGCCTTCCCCGGGTGGTAACGAATCTCAAAGTCGTAATCATTCAACAATTCAATCCACCTGCGCTGCCTCATGTTCAGTTGTTTCTGATTAAAAATGTGTTGAAGACTTTTGTGGTCGGTATATATAATACTTTTGACCCCATATAAGTAGTGCATCCAAGTCTTTAATGCAAAAACAACCGCGCCTAATTCTAAATCATGCGTCGTATAATTCTGCTCATGAATCTTCAATTGTCTAGACGTATAAGCAATTACCTTCGTTCGTTGCATTAATACACAACCGAGACCTTGCTTTGAGGAGTCACAATATATCGCAAAATCATCATTCCCTTCAGGTAATGACAATATAGGTGCCGTAGTTAACTTTTTCTTTAACAATTAAAACGCTTTCTCTTGTTCATCCTTCCATTCAAATTTCTTCCCTTTATGCGTTAATGCAGTCAAGGGTTTTGCTATTTTAGAAAAATCTTGGATGAATCTCCTGTAATAACCAGCCAGCCCTAAAAATTGGCATATGTGTTTCGGAATTTTCGGAGTTTCCCACTTTTCAACGGTTTCAATCTTTGCTGGATCCACCTGAATACCTTCTTTGTTCACTATGTGATCGAGGAATTGAACTTCTTCCAACCAAAATGCACACTTTGAAAACTTAGAGTACAGTTTTTCTTTTCTCAGCAACTCTAACACTTTTCTCAAATGTTCTTCGTGCTCTTGATCATTCTTCGAGTAAATAGGAATGTCATCGATGAAAACAATGACAAACTTATCAAGATATGGCCCACACACTCGGTTCATGAGGTCCATGAACACATCTGGAGCGTTAGTCAATCCAAATGGCATAACCATAAAATCGTAATGACCGTAACACGTCCTAAAAGCAGTCTTCGGAATGTCATCCTCCTTCACCCGCATTTGGTGATATCCAGAACGTAAATCGATATTCGAATTAACCGACGAGCCTTGTAGTTGATCAAATAAGTCGTCGATTCTCGGTAATGGGTAACGGTTCTTAATGGTAAGTTTGTTCAACTCTCGGTAGTCGATACACAACCTGAATGTACCATCTTTCTTCTTGACAAACAGAACAGGAGCTCCCCATGGTGATGTACTTGGTCGAATGAAACCACGCTCTAAAAGTTCCTGTAACTGACTTTGTAATTCTTTCATTTCGCTGGGTGCGAGTCTGTATGGAGCACGAGCTATTGGTGCAGCTCCTGGTACAAGGTCTATTTGAAATTCAACGGATCGATGTGGGGGTAATCCCGGTAATTCTTTCGGAAATACATTGGGAAATTTTTTTGCAGCGGGAACATCACTGATGTTCTTTTCTTCAGGTTTAACTTCCTCGATGTGTGCTAGAATGACGTAACAACCTTTTCTTATTAGTTTTTGCACCTTCAAACTACTAATAAGATTTAATTTCGCGTTGTTCTTTTCTTCGTACACCATTAAAGGTTTTCCTTTTTCACGCCTAATGCGAATCGCATTTTTGTAACAAACGACCTCTGCTCTTACCTTTTTCTACCAGTCCATGCCAATTATTACAGCAAAACTCTCTAACTCGACTGGTATTAAATCAATCTTAAACGTTTCATCCCCCAGTTTAATTTCTCTATCCTGACATATATTATCTGTTAAAATTAATTTACCATTTGCTAATTCGAGTAAAAATTTATTATCCAAAGGCGTCAATGGGCAATTTAATTTAGCACAAAAATTACTCATATAGCTTCTATCCGAACCCGAATCAAATAAAACATAAGCAGATTTATCGTCAATAAGAAACGTACCCGTAACAAGCTCCGGGTCTTCCCGTGCTTCTGCCGCATTAATATTGAAAACTCTTCCACGGCCCTGCCCATTAGTATTCCCCTGATTCGGGCAATTTCTAATAATGTGGCCCGGTTTTCCACATTTATAACAAACAGCATTGGTATTACTTGCTCTGACACTATTCGTTCCGGCATTACTTGTTCCGACACTATTTGTTCCTTTAGTTCTGTTAAACCTTGGTCCGTAGACCTCACAGTTTATCGCGCTATGACCATTTCTTTTACACCAGTTGCAAAATGTCGTGCAAAACCCCGGGTGATTTTCTTCACACCTATGACATGGCTGATTTTGGTTTTTGTTGCCGTTGTTGTTATTGAGGTTGTTGTTGGGATTGTTATTGTTGTTGAAATGGTTGTTGTAGTTGTTGTTGTTGGAACGTTTGTTGTAGTTATTGTTAGGATTGCGGTTATTGTTGCGATTGTTGTTGTGGTTGTTGGGATAGTTGTTGCGATTGTGGTTGTAATTGTTATTGTTGTTGTACTGGTGACTCTTGTCACCGTTTTCCCACTTCCTCTTGAGTTGTTTCGTGTTGGCTTCTTCGGCTGCCTGCTCTTTAATTCTTCCCTCAATCTGATTTATGAGTTTATGAAAGGACCCGTTCATATACATTATAAACGATTCACAATAGTTGATTACATCGCGAGGTATTTGACCTCTATATGATACATTTTACAAACATTGCATTCGTTTTTAAAAGACATACTTTCTTTACAACGAAAGTTGACGGCATGCACACCATTTCATAATACATCCAACTATAATTGGCTTAATAATAATCTTGATGAACTCAATGACTCGAATGCAACGTCTTTCAAAATATGCCATGAATGACTCCAAGTAATATCCTTAAAATGAGCTAATGCACAGCGGAAGATTTCTTTAATACCTGAGAATAAACATGCTTTAAAGTGTCAACCAAAAGGTTGGTGAGTTCACAGGTTTATCATAACAATCATTTCAATATATTAATAGACCACAAGATTTCCGTTTATAAATATATGTACACTCGCAAGTGTATAAAAGTATTCTATAAGTTGTAGGCACCCGGTAACAAGCCTTAACGTTCATGTTTTACCCTCTGAAGTACACCAGATCAGGTGTGTTTAAAATAACATCGAAGTACTAAAGCATCCCATAGTCAGGATAGGGTTTGTCAGGCCCAATAGATCTATCTTTAGGATTCGCGCCTACCGTACATAGACAAGTAGTTTAATGTTACCAAGCTAAGGGTATATTTCTGGTTTAAACCCACGTAGAATTAGTTTTAGTACTTGTGCCTATTTCGTAAAACATTTATAAAAACAGCGCATGTATTCTCAGTCCCAAAAATATATATAAAAGGGAGCAAATGAAACTCACAATACTGTATTTCGTAGTAAAAATACATATAACGTCATTTAATAAGTGCAAGGTTGGCCTCAGATTCACGAACGTATCAATATTGTGATTCAATATTGCAGGAAAGTACGTAGACGCAACGGAGATGATAAACACTAGATTGACCTCACGAGCATACCCATGAACCATACTCATCACCTCCATAGCTATAACCCATAATTTCCTTAGCTTCGACTCATTCAAAAAAACTATTTTGAAATCACTCGGACAGCACTCCGTCGTAATATTTTATGTATACTAATAATATCTTGAAATAATACAGAGCAAATATATATATATATATATATATATATATATATATATATATATATATATATATATATATATATATATATATATATATATATATATATCAATTGAGAGAGTTTAGAAAAATATATTTTCAAGTTTCTATGAAATAATGAAACCTATTGAATTCTATTTATAATAGATTTTTGAATTATAAAAGTGAATTATTAAAGTATGAATTATTAAAGTGAATTATTAAAGTATGAATTATTAAAGTGAATTATTAAAGTATGAATTATTAAAGTGAATTATTAAAGTATGAATTATTAAAGTTAAAGTAAAGTAAAAGTAAAGTAAAGGTAAAGTTAAAGTATAGTAAAAGTATAAAAAACTATGTATGTATAATACGCGTATAAATATATATAATATTAATTTAAATCGTTATATATATTTAATGAAATAAAATATAAATATCGTTATATTTATTATACTGGTTAAGTAATGAGTTGTCAAAAGTGATTCTAGATATTTATAAAAGTTATATACGTTTTAATAATAAAGTTCTTTTTAAACTGAAAACGTCTTTGTACGTTTGAAAATAGATTAATAGAATATTATGGAAACCAATTCTCCACTAACTTTTGTCTAACTTTCGTAAATGACACTTTTTATTTTTATTTATAAATAGCTTTACAAATTATTCTGAATATCGTTAAGAGGAATAGATTTTCTCAAATCATAGTGGACCTCTCAACAGAGACTTGTAATCATAATTCAATATTTCTGATAATTCAATCATTTAATATATATTTTTTTCGTCGAAAATTATATTGAAACAAATACGTTCGTGTAAAGTATTATACGTTTAATACTTTATTAATATTCTCAAGTTATAATATATATATACATATACATATCTATTTATATATAACGGTTCGTGAATCGTCGGAATTTGGTCGAGGTTATAATGAATGTATGAACACAGTTTAAAATTCTTGAGATTTAACTTAACAAACCTTGCTTATCGTGTCTGAATAATATAAAGATTAAAGTTTAAATTTGGTCGGAAATTTCCGGGTCATCACAGTTTATGACCCATTCGAATTGCTTTTGTATGGAAGCGGGCTCGTGTGAACTCACATCTTCTTGAATCCTTACTGCTAACCCTTTTACAAACGCGTCGATCTTCTCTTCTTCATCTTCGAACGCTCCCGGACACAATAGGCACAACTCTGTGAATCGTCGTTCATACATGGTAATGTCGAACCCTTGTGTTCGTAACTCTCTAAGCTCTACCTTGAGCTTATTGACCTCATTTCTAGGACGGTATTGCTCGTTCATCAATTGCTTGAATGCCGACCACGGTAGTGCGTAAGCAGCATTTTGTCCTACCTGTTCCAGATAGGTGTTCCACCACGTTAACGCAGTACCTGTGAAGGTATGCGTAGCGTACTTAACTTTGTCCTCTTCAGTACACTTACTTATGGCAAACACTAATTCGACCTTCTCGGTCCACCGTTTCAATCCAATTGGTCCTTCGGTTCCATCAAATTCCAAAGGTTTGTAGGCAGTGAATTCTTTGTAGGAGCATCCTACACGATTTCTTGTGCCGTTAGCTGCATTGCTAGATTTAGAGTTATTGTTGGTATGTAGTGCAGCCTGTACTGTGGCTATGTTTGCAGCAAGAAATGTATGAAATTCCTGTTCACTCATATTCATAGTGTGTCGAGTAGTCGGTGCCATTTCCTTCAGAATAGCCAACTGAATCGAGATAATCATACAGAATATTAAGAGTAGTCAATAGTATTTCGTAGCATAATATGAACTCATTTATAAAAGCTTTTTCTTCATATTAGCGTTTTATAAGTTTAAATTCGGGTACTACCTACCCGTTAAGTTTATACTTAGTAGCTAATATACAATTCAACTACTACAATTCCATATGAAAAACTGATTATAATAATATATCACATTCAAATATTCTTCAAACTTACAATTCAGCTATATTACATATAACATGAAATATAGCACACTTTGATACAAGACAGTTTTGAAGATAAATCTAGTTAATACGCAAGTCGTTCAGCAAAGGCAATAAAAACACGCAATTCATAAGTCCAGAAACAAGTCATGCATTCTGGTTTTACTAAGACGACTTCCCATCCTTGGTCTTGTGGGAAGTAACCGTTATGACCGTTGGCTAGACAACATGTTGTAATGTCGTCAAAAGGACGAGGGTTACGTAATGCCCAACAGCCTCGTAACAATCTAAAAACCTTGTTTCTCACCCCAACTACTGAGTCTATCACTTGTGGGAATGTTTCATTTAATAGTTGTAATCCGATGTTCTTTTTCTCACTTTGGTGAGAAGCGAACATCACTAACCCGTAAGCATAACATGCTTCTTTATGTTGCATGTTATAAGCTCTTTCTAATTCACGAAATCCTATGTTGGGATATGTTGAGTCAAAATAGGTTCTTAACCCGTAGCGTAAAATTGCATTTGGGTTCCCCGCATTTAATGCTTTAAAGAAAACACGGCGTAACTTACGGTCTCCCCAATGTGATATACCCCACCTATCAAAGGAAAGCCTTTTATAAACTAAGGCATTTCTGGAAAGTCTTTCAAATGTTTGACAAGTTAATTTCGCCATAACTAATTGTGCCGATGAATTCTGACCGACTCTAGATAAGATTTCACCAATCATATCCCCTGGTAGGTCTTCTAAAATATTTGGTCGTCTATCCTTAACGTCCATTTTGTGTTTTTATACTGTAAAAATAGACGAGAGTTAGATTCATAAAAGATAATTAACAAATAATACAAGCAATTTTTACATTTATCATAAAAGCACAAGCACACTATATTACATATATTACACAACATGATTACAACTCTTTAATTCGACTCACTCGTTTCTTCTTCTTAGGACTTGGTTCGTTTTGCTAATTTCCTAGGGATATATGGTGCTCCTCTAATATGAGCTGTCATTTTCCACAATGGTTTAGAAAAAACTGGTGGTTTAGAGGTTCCCGGGTTATTGTTACAATTTAGGAAATACGGATGTTGCCGATACATATAAAGTTCATCGGGGTTGGAATCAGGTTTATCTATTTTTACACCTTTTCCCTTATTATTTTCTTTTGCTTTATTAAATTGGATCGAGGTAATTTCTATAACATCATCGGAATCCTCATCGGGATCCGATTCATCGAAAAATTGGTAATCTTCCCAATATTTTGCTTCCTCGGCGAAAACACCATTGACCATTATTAACTTTGGTCCATTGGTTGAGGATTTTCTTTTATTTAATCGATTTACTGTAGGTATCAATATTTCTTCCTCCGGAACATCTTCTTATTCCAGTTCCTCCTCTTTCGGTTCCTCATCTTCCGTTTCCTCTTCGGGAATTTGTGAATCTTCTCAAAATATATTCGACTCTTCATTATTATTAGGTGAGTCGATGGGATTTGTACTAGAGGTAGACATCTATCACACAATATCAAACACGTTAAGAGATTAATATATCACATAATATTTACATGTTACAATTTGTAGTTTCCAACAAAAAAATATTAAGCAATCATTTTTAAAGAAAACACGGTCGAAGTCCAGACTCACTAATGCATCCTAACAAACTCGATAAGACACACTAATGCAAATTTTCTGGTTCTCTAAGACCAACGCTCGGATACCAAATGAAATGTCCCGTTCATATCGATTATAAATGTTTCATATTAATTGATCTCTTTGCGAGCTTTTGACCTCTACATGAGACGTTTTTCAAAGACTGCATTCGTTTTTAAAATAAACCATAACCTTTATTTTATCGACAAGGTTAAAAAGACACCACCTCGATTATCAAGAAATAATAATCTAAAAATATCACACTTACACACTACCAATACATATTGGTTTACAATATTAATATGTTACAACAAAGTAAATCTCGAATGCAGTTTTAAACAATATTATACAATCATGCTGACACCGAATCTTGTCCATATTTTAGCATGCAACAACGGAAGCTCTTAATATTCACGTGAGAATAAACATGCTTTAAACGTCAACAAAAATATTGGTGAGTTATAGGTTTAACCTATATATTTATCAAATCGTAATAATAGACCACAAGATTTCATATTTCAATATACATTTCATACATAGAGATAAAAATCATTCATATGGTGAACACCTAGTAACCGACATTAACAAGATACATATAAGAATATCCTCTATCATTCCAGAAAATCCATCGGACATGATAAAAAATGAATTCGAAGTACTAAAGCATTCGGTACATTGGATAGGGTTCGTTAGGCCCAATAGATCTATCTTTAGGATTCGAGTCAATTAGTAGATCGGTTTACTAATTCTTAGGCTACTAAGCAAAATGGACATATTTGGCTTCGATCATTCACCCATATAATGTAGTTTCAATTACTTGTGTCTATTTCGTAAAACATTTATAAAACTGCATGTATTCTCATCCCAAAAATATTAGATTTTAAAAGTGGGACTATAACACACTTTCACAGATTTTTACTTCGTCGGGAAGTAAGACTTGGCCACTGGTCGATTCACGAACCTATAACAAATATGTACATATATATCAAAGTATGTTCAAAATATATTTACAACATTTTTATTACGTTTTAATGATTTGAGTTTATTAAGTCAGCTGTCCTCGTTAGTAACCTACAACTAGTTGTCCACAATTAGATGTACAGAAATAAATCGATATATATTATCTTGAATCAATCCACGACCCAGTGTATACATGTCTTAGGCTAGATCACAACTCAAAGTATATATATTTTTGGAATCAACCTCAACCCTGTATAGCTAACTCAAACATTACTGCATATAGAGTGTGTATGGTTGTTCCAAATAATATATATACATGGGTCGATATGATATGTCAAAACATTTGTATATGTGTCTATGGTATCCCAAGATTACATAATATATTAGAATATATGTATTATACAATATAAGTTAGCTAGGATATGATTAATATAGATTTGTTACCAATTTTCACGTAGCTACAACAAGCAAAAAAGGTATAACTTCTTCGTTTTAAATCCGTTTTGAGTGATTCAAGTTGCTATGGTTACATATTGAACTTAAGTTTATGAATCTAAATAGAAAAAGTATAAGTTTATAGTCAGAAATATAGGTTACAATTCAATATTATAAGAGGTAGTTATTTCAGTCGAAAGAACGACGTCTTGATGACCACTTTGAAAAACATACTTCCACTTTGAGTTTAACCATGATTTCTGGATATAGTTTCATGTTCATAAGAAAAATCATTTTCCCAGAAGAACAACTTTTAAATCAAAGTTTATCGTAGTTTTTAATTAACTAACCCAAAACAGCCCGCGGTGTTACTACGACGGCGTATATCCGGTTTTACGGTGTTTTTCGTGTTTTCAGGTTTTAAATCATTAAGTTAGCATATCATATAGATATAGAACATGTGTCTAGTTGATTTTAAAAGTCAAGTTAGAAGGATTAACTTTTGTTTGCGAACAAGTTTAGAATTAACTAAACTATGTTCTAGTGATTACAAGTTTAAACCTTCGAATAAGATAGTTTTATATATATGATTCGAATGATGTTATGAACATCATTACTACCTCAAGTTTTGTGGATAAACCTACTGGAAATGAGAAAAATAGATCTAGTTTGAAAGGATCTTTGGATGGCTTAAAAGTTCTTGAAGCAAAATCATGACACGAAAACAAGTTCAAGTAAGATTTCCACTCAAAATAAGATTGTTATAGTTATAGAAATTGAATCAAAGTTTGAGTATGAGTATTACCTTGAATTAGAAAGATATATTACTGTAAATAAGAAAGATTTTTTGAGATTGGATGATTTCTTGAAATGGATTTGCAAGATTGAAAGTAAGCTAGCAACTTGAAAGTGTTGTTGGTGTGTTCTTGAGTAGTTGTTTTGTAACTTGGTTTATGTATGGATTTATGAACTAGATTGAGCTAGATTTTGATGAAGATGATGAAGAACACTTAGAACAATGGAAGAACACTTGAGAGAGTTTAGTTTGATGCATAAAAATTGAAAAATGAAAGTGTTTATGGTGATGATTGAAAAAGTGATGTAGGTACTCCATATAAGGTCACATTAGTTTGTAATTTTGTGTAATCATTCATGCTAGTTGCCAAATGATGGTTCCCACCTGGTTAGGTGACTCACATGGGCTGCTAAAAGCTGATCATTGGAGTGTATATACCAATAGTACATAAATTTAGAAGCTGGGTATTGTACGAGTACGAATACGGGTGCATACGAGAAGAATTGTTGATGAAAATGAACGAGGATGTTATTGTAAGCATTTTTGTTAAGCAGAAGTATTTTGATAAGTGTCTTGAAGTCTTTCAAAAGTGTATGAATAAATATTAAAACACTACATGTATATACATTTTAACTGAGTCGTTAAGTCATCGTTAGTCGTTACATGTATGTGTTGTTTTGAAACCTTTAAGTTAACGATCTTGTTAAATGTTGTTAACCCATTGTTTATTATATCTAATGAGATGTTAAATTATTACATTATCATGATATTATGATGTATTAATATATCTTAATATGATATATATACATTTAAATGTCGTTACAACGATAATCGTTACATATATGTCTCGTTTCGAAATCCTTAAGTTAGTAGTCTTGTTTTAACATATGTAGTTCATTGTTAATACACTTAATGATATGTTTACTTATCATTTATCATGTTTAAATATAGTTTATCAATATCTTAATATGATTCATATGTATTTAATAAGATGTTATTATAACGATAATCGTTATATATATCGTTTTCGAGTTTCTTAATTCAATAGTCTCATTTTTATGTATATAACTCATTGTTAAAATACCCAATGAGATACTTACTTATCATAATATCATGTTAACTATATATATATATATATATATATATATATATATATATATATATATATATATATATATATATATATATATATATATATATATATATATATATATATATCCATATATATGTCATCATATAGTTTTTACAAGTTTTAACGTTCGTGAATCGCTGGTCAACTTGGGTGGTCAATTGTCTATATGAAACATATTTCAATTAATCAAGTCTTAACAAGTTTGATTGCTTAACATGTTAGAAACACTTAATCATGTAAATATCAATTTCATTTAATATATATAAACATAAAAAAGTTCGGGTCACTACCACCACCACCACCACCAACCACTACCAACCACCACCCACCAACCACCACCCTCCACCACCACCCACCACCACCACCCACCACCACCCACCACCACCAACCACTACCACCCACCACCACCACCCACCACCAACTACCACCAACCACTACCACCCACTACCACCACCCACCACCAACCACCACCACCACCTACCACTAACCACCACCAACACCCACCACCACCACACCCACCACCAACCACCACCACCACCAACAACACCAACAACCACCACCACCCACCACCACCAACCATTACCACCACCACCAACCACTACCACCACCACCCACTACCCACCACCACCACCACCCACCACCACCACCAACTACCACCACCCACCACCACCAACTACCACCACCCACCACCAACCACCATAACCACCACCAACCACCACCCACTACCAACCACCACAACTACTACCCACTACCACCACCCACCACCACCAACAACCATCACAACCACGACCATCCACCACCAGCACCACCCACCACCACCACCACCAACCATAAGAAAAACTCAAAAAACATTTATCATTTTTTTTAAAAACGTTATCATTTTCATCAGACAATTATCATTCATCGAAAAATATTTATCATTCATCAAACAATTATCATTCATTGAAAAACGTTTAGCATTCTGATATCGGGCAAAAAGTCACGTTTTTACTCCCTAAATTAAGCCCTAAAACAATAAAGATTAAAACTTTATCGGCAAAATTATCGTTTTTTCGTTTGATTTTGTAGATTAAGTGATTACAAAGGCGATGCAAGAAGAATCAAGTAAAACGGAGCTAAAACGAAGATTCTAGAGCGAAAATGGTGAAAGACAAGAAATTAAGTTACGATCCAGTGAATCAAGGCTGGTCAGCACCAAATACGGCCTGCCATCTGGCCTGCCATATGGCCTGCCATATGGATACGGCCTGCCAAATACGTGCCAACAAACGAGCAACATTACGGTCTGCCTTGCATACGGTCTGCAAAATACGGCTCACCATCCGGCCTGCCATACGGCTTGCCGGCCGTATTTGGCCAAATTCTGGTCTATTTAAGGGCCTTTCTCCATTCATTCCAAGACACACTCAACATACAATTCAATTTATATTTTCAATTTTTAGTTAGTTTTTAGTTAGTAGTTAGCTTAGCTTTTATTTTTCGGAGGATATCCCGGCGAGTCCCTGCGATCCCGGGCAGATTAGTTCAGCTTTTTCAGGTTTTTATCCGAAACGCTTGTCTTTTGTATTAAACATGTACTCTTATCTTTTATATTTAATAATGCATTCCGATATTGCCATGATAGCTTAATTTATCTATATGTTGCCATGATAGAAGTTTGGGTTAGCATAATTATGTTAATATAGTACGATTACTGTTATAATGCTAAACTAGGAAGTCTGATAGATTTGTATGCTAGCATCTTAAGGATTGACCAACTTAGGTTGTGATCAGGACTTGTCCACCTATATGAAATTAGCTACTTCATAGGATTAAGACCCCTGGTTATACTGTATCTAAAGATTCTATGAACTCGGTATGGCCGGAGTTCCCGAGAGGCATCTAATGCACTTTTAGGACACGGAACCTAGGAATTGAGACATGAATGACCTAGTATGCCTATTGACTGTTTCGAAGAGACATCTTAAGAGCTGTTAAGATCTAGTTAGTGCCTTTACTGTATGACTCAAGCCTATTTCATGTTCTTGTCTGATTGTTGCCCTAGGTCTTAGTCATATCAACTGTTCAGGTACTCATTAGGTTTCTATCTGCTTTACTATCAGTATATTAACTGTGATGCTGTATAATATTTGATTTGTTGTGATCTCATTAGTATGATGTAATGGTTGTTAGTTTTCACTTAAGGTTTTGCCAACTTAAACCGACGGACTCCTTCCGTTTGTGATCAGTGTTCAATCAACACGGCACGTTGTTATTCAGTTATCTAAACTGATAACGAAGGATAGGATTAGAGCTTAACTCACTAATAAACCTAGTACTTTACTGAGGATAACCTCCGAGGTATTGTTACACTTCAGTTATAAGACCAAGTGACATACTTCTCACTGCTCAAAGAGAACTCCGAGAGTTCAGAGATAAGTAGGTCTGCGTAATTGGCTCATCCAACCAAATCTACAACAATCCAAGCATAGTCTTAACATAAGCATAATTACCTTTCCCTAACCCAATACTGATATCTTGGTCAACATTTCCTTGATCTGCATACTCCAGGTTTCCTCCCACTTTATTTACTTTTCTGCATTTAGGACTTTTAGCTAAAATCAACTACTATCTTCTATCCAGGTAATTTAACTAAAAGACAATTATCCACTTGATCTTCAATTCGTTAATCAGCATAAAATTCGACACTAGGTTAACTTACACCTTCTACACCTTAGAAAGTAAAAGTAAATTTAGGCCCCGTAAAATATAAATAAACAAGACACTGTGTGCTACCGAATCGGGCACCCTGCGACCTAACGACACCGCAGAAATAAAACCGTCCGTTAGTGGCATATCACTGTTTTTGGGGCCGCTGCCGGGGATCGAATATTTTGATCGAGAAAGATTTTAAACAGACAAAGTATTTTGATCGAACTTGGTTATTGGATTTTCTGAACAGTCTCCAATTATATTGGAACCAAAAGGATCCTACCTCTCCGTAGTCGGCCTGGCCACCTAGATACAAGTAATTTGTGAGAAGTCCTATCAGTTAAGATATCCGATCTGGTTAGCGATCGAATTTCAAGAATAACTGTTTTTATTAAATTATCGATCCTTTTAGTAAATTAATATTTTCTAAAAGTTACTTTTAAGTCTTTTTTTTAACATAAAATCCAAAAAAAAAATGGAACAACAAGACACCCTTGCTTCTATGCATAATTCATGCTTAGAGGAAAGAGGAGGACCAATCACCTTAGGAACCGAAGGGACTCCTGAAATCAGTTCACACATGATTAAACTAGTCAGAATGATCTATAAATTTCAAGAATTACCGACTGACGATCCTAACTTTCACATAAACAAATTTATCAGTCTGGTTGACTCTTTTAAGGAGGAATTGTAGTGACTCGAACTTTTCCATGTTTATATATATTAATTGAGATTGATATTTACATGATTAAATGTTTCCAACATGTTAAGCAATCAAACTTGTTAAGACTTGATTAATTGAAATATGTTTCATATAGACAATTGACCACCCAAGTTGACCGGTGATTCACGAACGTTAAAACTTGTAAAAACTATATGATGACATATATATGGATATAAATATAGTTAACATGATACTATGATAAGTAAACATATCATTAAGTATATTAACAATGAACTACATATGTAAAAACAAGACTACTAACTTAATGATTTTTAAACGAGACATATATGTAACGATTATCGTTGTAAAGACATTTAATGTATATATATCATATTAAGAGATATTCATACATGATAATATCATGATAATATAATAATTTAAAATCTCATTTGATATTATAAACATTGGGTTAACAACATTTAACAAGATCATTAATCTAAAGGTTTCAAAACAACACTTACATGTAACGACTAACGATGACTTAACGACTCAGTTAAAATGTATATACATGTAGTGTTTTAATATGTATTTATACACTTTTGAAAGACTTCAATACACTTATCAAAATACTTCTACTTAACAAAAATGCTTACAATTACATCTTCGTTCAGTTTCATCAACAATTCTACTCGTATGCACCCGTATTCGTACTCGTACAATACACAACTTTTAGATGTATGTACTATTGGTATATACACTCCAATGATTAGCTATTAGCAGCCCATGTGAGTCACCTAACACATGTGGGAACCATCATTTGGCAACTAGCATGAAATATCTCATAAAATTACAAAAATATGAGTAATCATTCATGACTTATTTACATGAAAACAAAAGTACATATCCTTTATATCTAATCCATACACCAACGACCAAAAACACCTACAAACACTTTTATTCTTCAATTTTCTTCATCTAATTGATCTCTCTCAAGTTCTATCTTCAAGTTCTAAGTGTTCTTCATATATTCTACAAGTTCTAGTTACATAAAATCAAGAATACTTTCAAGTTTGCTAGCTCACTTCCAATCTTGTAAGAAGATCATCCAAAATCAAGAAATCTTTGTTTATTACAGTAGTTTATCATTCTAATACAAGGTAATAATCATATTCAAACTTTGATTCAATTTCTATAACTATAACAATCTTATTTCAAGTGATGATCTTACTTGAACTTGTTTTCGTGTCATGATTCTGCTTCAAGAACTTCGAGCCATCCAAGGATCCGTTGAAGCTAGATCCATTTTTCTCTTTTCCAGTAGGTTTATCCAAGGAACTTAAGGTAGTAATGATGTTCATAACATCATTCGATTCATACATATAAAGCTATCTTATTCGAAGGTTTAAACTTGTAATCACTAGAACATAGTTTAGTTAATTCTAAACTTGTTCGCAAACAAAAGTTAATCCTTCTAACTTGACTTTTAAAATCAACTAAACATATGTTCTATATCTATATGATATGCTAACTTAATGATTTAAAACCTGGAGACACGAAAAACACCGTAAAACCGGATTTACGCCGTCGTAGTAACACCGCGGGCTGTTTTGGGTTAGTTAATTAAAAACTATGATAAACTTTGATTTAAAAGTTGTTATTCTGAGAAAATTATTTTTATTATGAACATGAAACTATATCCAAAAATTATGGTTAAACTCAAAGTGGAAGTATGTTTTCTAAAATGGTCATCAAGACGTCGTTCTTTCAACTGAAATGACTACCTTTACAAAAATGACTTGTAACTTATTTTTCCAACCATAAACCTATAATTTTTCTGTTTAGATTCATAAAATAGAGTTCAATATGAAACCATAGCAATTTGATTCACTCAAAACGGATTTAAAATGAAGAAGTTATGGGTAAAACAAGATTGGATAATTTTTCTCATTTTAGCTACGTGAAAATTGGTAACAAATCTATTCCAAACATAACTTAATCAACTTGTATTGTATATTATGTAATCTTGAGATACCATAGACACGTATACAATGTTTCGACCTATCATGTCGACACATCTATATATATTTCGGAACAACCATAGACACTCTATATGTGAATGTTGGAGTTAGCTATACAGGGTTGAGGTTGATTCCAAAATATATATAGTTTGAGTTGTGATCAATACGAAGATACGTATACACTGGGTCGTGGATTGATTCAAGATAATATTTATCGATTTATTTCTGTACATCTAACTGTGCACAACTAGTTGTAGGTTACTAACGAGGACAGCTGACTTAATAAACTTAAAACATCAAAATATATTAAAAGTGTTGTAAATATATTTTGAACATACTTTTATATATATGTATATATTGTTATAGATTCGTGAATCAACCAGTGGCCAAGTCTTACTTCCCGACGAAGTAAAAATCTGTGAAAATGAGTTGTAGTCCCACTTTTAAAATCTAATATTTTTGGGATGAGAATACATGCAGGTTTTATAAATGATTTACAAAATAGACACAAGTACGTGAAACTACATTCTATGGTTGAATTATCGAAATCGAATATGTCCCTTTTTATTAAGTCTGGTAATCTAAGAATTAAGGAACAGACACCCTAATTGACGCGAATCCTAAAGGTAGATCTATTGGGCCTAACAAACCCCATCCAAAGTACCGGATGCTTTATTACTTCGAAATTTATATCATATCCGAAGGGTGTCCCGGAATGATGGGGATATTCTTATATATGCATCTTGTTAATGTCGGTTACCAGGTGTTCACCATATGAATGTTTTTTATCTCTATGTATGGGATGTGTATTGAAATATGAAATCTTGTGGTCTATTGTTACGATTTGATATATATAGGTTAAACCTATAACTCACCAACATTTTTGTTGACGTTTAAAGCATGTTTATTCTTAGGTGAATACTAAGAGCTTCCGCTGTTGCATACTAAAATAAGGACAAGATTTGGAGTCCATGTTTGTATGATATTGTGTAAAAACTGCATTCAAGAAACTGATTTCGATGTAACATATTTGTATTATAAACCATTATGTAATGGTCGTGTGTAAACAGGATATTTTAGATTATCATTATTTGATAATCTACGTAAAGCTTTTTAAACCTTTATTTATGAAATAAAGGTTATGGTTTGTTTTAAAAATGAATGCAGTCTTTGAAAAACGTCTCATATAGAGGTCAAAACCTCGCAACGAAATCAATTAATATGGAACGTTTTTAATCAATAAGAACGGGACATTTCAGTTGGTATCCGAGCGTTGGTCTTAGAGAACCAGAATTTTGCATTAGTGTGTCTTATCGAGTTTGTTAGGATGCATTAGTGAGTCTGGACTTCGACCGTGTTTACTTGAAAAATGATTGCTTAACAAATTTTGTTGGAAACTATATATTTTTAACATGTGAATATTATGTGATATATTAATCTCTTAACGCGTTTGATATTATGTGATAGATGTCTACCTCTAGAACAAGTCCCATTGACTCACCTAATAATAATGAAGAGTCAAATGTAAATTGGAATGATTCGTGGACTGATTCACAAGTTCCCGAAGAGGAACCGGAAGAAGAGTCGGAACCGGAAGAAGAATTGGAACCGGAAGAAGAATCGGAACCGGATGAAGAAATAGAACCGGTGGGGGAAATAATAAAACGGTTAAGTAAAAGAAAATCCTCAACCAACCGACCAAGGTTAATTATGGTCAATGGTGTTTCCGCCAAAGAAGCAAAATATTGGGAGGATTACCAATTCTCCGATGAATCGGATTCCGACGAGAATTCCGATGATGTTATAGAAATTACCCCAACTGAATTTAAAAAGGAAAAAGAAAATAATAAGGGAAAGGGCATAAAAATAGAGAAATCTAATTCCAACCCAGATGAACTTTATATGTATCGTCAACCCCCGAAGTCCTTAAGTTGTAACAATGACCCGGGAACCTCTAAACCACCAGGTTTTTCTAAACCAATGTGGAAAACGACGGCTCGTATTAGGAGAACATCATATATCCCTAGAAACTTGGTAAAACGAACCAAAACCGAAGAAGAAGAAACAAGCGAGTCGGAATAAGATAGTTGTATTCGTGTGGTGTAATATATGTAATATAGTGTGCTTATGCTTTATGATATATGTAAAAATTGCTTGTATTAATAAGTATTTTTTTTTATGAATCTAACTCTTGTCTATTTTACAGTATAAAAACACAAAATGGATAGACAACCCAATATTTTAAGAGACCTACCCGGAGACATGATTGATGAAATCTTGTTTAGAGTCGGTCAGAATTCTTCGGCACAACTATTTAAGGCGAGATCAGTTTGTAAGACATTCGAAGAACGTTCCAAGAATGCCTTGGTTTATAAAAGGCTTTCGTTCGAAAGATGGGGGATATCACATTGGGAAATCCATAAGTTACGATGTGTTTACTTTGACGCATATATTGCGGGGAACCCAAATGCTATTTTACGCAATGGGTTAAGAAATTATTTTGACTCAATATATCCGAATATTGGACTTCGTGATTTAGAAAAGGCGGCTAACATGCAACATAAAGAAGCATGTTATGCTTACGGATTAGTAATGTTCGCTTCTCACCAAAGTGAGAACAAGAACATCAGGCTACAACTATTAAACAAAACGTTCCCACAAGTGACGGAGTCGGTAATTGGGGTAAGAAATGAGGTTTTTAGATTGTTACGGGACTGTTGGACATTACGTAACCCTCGTCCCTTTGACGACGTTACAACACGATGTCTTATTAATGGCCATAACGGTTATGTTCCACAAGACCAAGGATGGGAAGTAATCCTAGTAAAACCAGAATGCATGACTTGTTTCTGGACGTATGAATTACGTGTCTTTATTACCTTTGCTGAACGACTTGTGTACTAGCTAGAATTATCTTCACAACCATCTTGTATCAAATTTATTGTCTGCTATATTTCATGCTATATGTAAAATAAGCGGTATTGTAAGTTTGTAAAATATTGTGTAAAAGTTTGAAGGCGAAATATTATTATAATAAGTTTTTCATATAGAATTGTAGTAGTTGAATTGTATATTAGCTACTAAGTATGAACTTAACGGGTAGGTACTACCCGAATTTAAACTTATAAAACGCTAATATGAAGAAAAAGCTTTTATAAATGAGTTCATATTATGCTACGAAATACTATTAACTACTCTTAATATTCTGTATGATTAACTTGTTCCATTTGACTATTTTGAAGGAAATGGCACCGACTACTCGACACACCGTGAATATGAATGAAGAGGAATTCCGTACTTTTCTAGCTTCAAACATAGCCGCAGTACAGGCTGCGCTACATACCAACAATAACCTTGGATCTAGCAGTACAGGAAATCATGTAGGATGCACCTACAAAGAATTCACTGCCTGCAAACCTTTGGAATTTGATGGAACCGAAGGACCGATCGGATTGAAACGGTGGACCGAGAAGGTCGAATCAGTTTTTGCCATAAGTAAGTGTACTGAAGAAGACAAAGTGAAGTACGCTACGCATACCTTCATAGGTTCTGCGTTAACATGGTGGAATACCTATCTAGAGCAAGTGGGACAAGACGATGCATACGCACTACCGTGGTCAGCATTCAAGCACTTGATGAACGAGAAATACCGTCCCAGAACCGAGGTCAATAAGCTCAAGACAGAACTTAGAGGGTTACGAACCCAAGGATTTGATATTACCACGTACGAAAGACGATTCATAGAATTGTGCCTATTGTGTCCGGGAGCATTCGAAGATGAGGAAGAGAAGATCGACGCGTTTGTGAAAGGATTACCGGAAAGAATCCAAGAAGATATAAGTTCACACGAGCCCGCCTCCATACAACAGGCATGTAGAATGGCTCACAAACTAGTGAACCAGATTGAAGAAAAAATTAAAGAACAGACTGCTTAAGAGGCCAATGTGAAGCAAGTCAAAAGAAAGTGGGAGAAAAACGGTGATAAGAATCACCAATACAACAACAGCAGCAATTACAACAATAATCGCAACAATTATCCCAACAATCGCAACATCAATCGCAACTACAACAAACGGCCCAACAACAACAACAACAGCAACTACAACAATCATCCGAACAACAATAATAACCGCAACAACAACAACAATCAGAAGCAGCTATGCTAAAGGTGTGAAAAGTATCACTCGGGGTTCTGCACCAAATTTTGCAACAAGTGTAAAAGAAATGGTCATAGCGCGACGAAGTGTGAGGTCTACGGACCAGGGGTTAATAGAACGAAAGGAACAAATGGTGTCGGAACGAGTAATGGCGGAGCAAGTAGTGTCGGAGCAAGTTATGCCAATGTAGTTTGTTATAAATGTGGAAAACCGGGCCACATTATTAGAAATTGCCCGAACCAGGAGAACACGAATGGACAAGGCTGCGGAAGAGTTTTCAATATTAATGCGGCAGAGGCACAGGAAGACCCGGAGCTTGTTACGGGTACGTTTCTTATTGACAATAAATCTGCTTACGTTTTATTTGATTCGGGTGCGGATAGAAGCTATATGAGTAGAGATTTTTGTGCTAAATTAAGTTGTCCATTGACGCCTTTGGATAGTAAATTTTTACTCGAATTAGCAAATGGTAAATTAATTTCAGCAGATAATATATGTCGGAATCGAGAAATTAAACTGGTTAGCGAAACATTTAAGATTGATTTGATACCAGTAGAGTTAGGGAGTATTGATGTGATAATCGGTATGGACTGGTTGAAAGAAGTGAAAGCAGAGATCGTTTATTACAAAAATGCAATTCGCATTATACGAGAAAAAGGAAAACCCTTAATAGTGTACGGAGAAAAGGGCAACACGAAGCTACATCTTATTAGTAATTTGAAGGCACAAAAACTAATAAGAAAAGGTTGCTATGCTGTTCTAACACACGTCGAGAAAGTACAAACTGAAGAAAAGAGCATCAATGATGTTCCCATTGCAAAAGAATTTCCCGATGTATTTCCAAAAGAATTACCGGGATTACCCCCACATCGATCCGTTGAATTTCAAATAGATCTTGTACCAGGAGCTGCACCAATAGCTCGTGCTCCTTACAGACTTGCACCCAGCGAGATGAAAGAACTGCAAAGCCAATTACAAGAACTTTTAGAGCGTGGTTTCATTCAACCAAGCACATCACCGTGGGGAGCTCCTATTTTGTTTGTCAAGAAGAAAGATGGTACATTCAGGTTGTGTATCGACTACCGAGAGTTGAACAAACTTACCATCAAGAACCGCTACCCACTACCGAGAATCGATGACTTATTTGATCAACTACAAGGCTCGTCTGTTTATTCAAAGATTGACTTACGTTCCGGGTATCATCAAATGCGGGTGAAAGAAGATGATACTCCAAAGACTGCTTTCAGAACACGTTACGGTCATTACGAGTTTATGGTCATACCGTTTGGTTTAACTAATGCACCAGCTGTGTTCATGGACCTTATGAACCGAGTGTGTGGACCATACCTTGACAAGTTTTTCATTGTTTTCATTGATGACATACTTATTTACTCAAAGAATGACCAAGAACACGGTGAACATTTGAGAAAGGTGTTAGAAGTATTGAGGAAGGAAGAATTGTACGCTAAGTTTTCAAAGTGTGCATTTTGGTTGGAAGAAGTTCAATTCCTCGATCACATAGTGAACAAAGAAGGTATTAAGGTAGATCCGGCAAAGATAGAAACTATTGAAAAGTGGGAAACCCCAAAAACTCCGAAACACATACGCCAGTTTTTAGGACTAGCTGGTTACTACAGAAGGTTCATCCAAGACTTTTCCAGAATAGCAAAACCCTTGACTGCATTAACGCATAAAGGGAAGAAATTTGAATGGAATGATGAACAAGAGAAAGTGTTTCAGTTATTGAACAAAAAAGCTAACTACGGAACCTATATTGTCATTGCCTGAAGGGAATGATGATTTTGTGATTTATTGTGACGCATCAAAGCAAGGTCTCGGTTGTGTATTAATGCAACGAACGAAGGTGATTGCTTATGCTTATAGACAATTGAAGATTCACGAACAAAATTATACGACGCATGATTTGGAATTAGGCGCGGTTGTTTTTGCATTAAAGACTTGGAGGCACTACTTATATGGGGTCAAAAGTATTATATATACCGACCACAAAAGTCTTCAACACATATTTAATCAGAAACAACTGAATATGAGGCAGCGTAGGTGGATTGAATTATTGAATGATTACGACTTTGAGATTCGTTACCACCCGGGGAAGGCAAATGTGGTAGCCGATGCCTTGAGCAGGAAGGACAGAGAACCCATTCGATTAAAATCTATGAATATAATGATTCATAATAACCTTACTACTCAAATAAAGGAGGCGCAACAAGGAGTTTTAAAAGAGGGAAATTTAAAGGATGAAATACCCAAAGGATCGGAGAAGCATCTTAATATTCGGGAAGAGGGAACCCGGTATAGGGCTGAAAGGATTTGGGTACCAAAATTTGGAGATATGAGAGAAATGGTACTTAGAGAAGCTCATAAAACCAGATACTCAATACATCCTGGAACGGGGAAGATGTACAAGGATCTCAAGAAACATTTTTGGTGGCCGGGTATGAAAGCCGATGTTGCTAAATACGTAGGAGAATGTTTGACGTGTTCTAAGGTCAAAGCTGAGCATCAGAAACCATCAGGTCTACTTCAACAACCCAAAATCCCGAAATGGAAATGGGAAAATATTACCATGGATTTCATCACTAAATTGCCAAGGACTGCAAGTGGTTTTGATACTATTTGGTTAATAGTTGATCGTCTCACCAAATAAGCACACTTCCTGCCAATAAGAGAAGATGACAAGATGGAGAAGTTAGCACGAATGTATTTGAAGGAAGTCGTCTCCAGACATGGAATACCAATCTCTATTATCTCTGATAGGGATGGTAGATTTATTTCAAGATTCTGGCAGACATTACAGCAAGCATTAGGAACTCTTCTAGACATGAGTACTGCCTATCATCCACAAACTGATGGGCAGAGTGAAAGGACGATACAAACGCTTGAAGACATGCTACGAGCATGTGTTATTGATTTTGAAAACAGTTGGGATTGACATCTACCGTTAGCAGAATTTTCCTACAACAACAGCTACCATTCAAGCATTGAGATGGCGCCGTTTGAAGCACTTTATGGTAGAAAGTGCAGGTCTCCGATTTGTTGGAGTGAAGTGGGGGATAGACAGATTACGGGTCCGGAGATTATACAAGAAACTACCGAGAAGATCATCCAAATTCAACAACGGTTGAAAACCGCCCAAAGTCGACAAAAGAGCTACGCTGACATTAAAAGAAAAGATATAGAATTTGAAATTGGAGAGATGGTCATGCTTAAAGTTGCACCTTGGAAAGGTGTTGTTCGATTTGGTAAACGAGAGAAATTAAATCCAAGGTATATTGGACCATTCAAGATTATTGATCGTGTCGGACCAGTAGCTTACCGACTTGAGTTACCTCAACAACTCGCGGCTGTACATAACACTTTCCACTTCTCGAATTTGAAGAAATGTTTTGCTAAAGAAGATCTCACTATTCCGTTAGATGAAATCCAAATCAACGAAAAACTTCAATTCATCGAAGAACCCGTCGAAATAATGGATCGTGAGGTTAAAAGACTTAAGCAAAACAAGATACCAATTGTTAAGGTTCGATGGAATGCTCGTAGAGGACCCGAGTTCACCTGGGAGCGTGAAGATCAGATGAAGAAGAAATACCCGCATCTATTTCCAGAAGATTCGTCAACACCTTCAACAGCTTAAAATTTCGGGACGAAATTTATTTAACGGGTAGGTACTGTAGTGACCCGAACTTTTCCATGTTTATATATATTAATTGAGATTGATATTTACATGATTAAATGTTTCTAACATGTTAAGCAATCAAACTTGTTAAGACTTGATTAATTGAAATATGTTTCATATAGACAATTGACCACCCAAGTTGACCGGTGATTCACGAACGTTAAAACTTGTAAAAACTATATGATGACATATATATGGATATATATATAGTTAACATTATACTATTATAAGTAAACATATCATTAAGTATATTAACAATGAACTACATATGTAAAAACAAGACTACTAACTTAATGATTTTTAAACGAGACATATATGTAACGATTATCGTTGTAAAGACATTTAATGTATATATATCATATTAAGAGATATCCATACATGATAATATCATGATAATATAATAATTTAAAATCTCATTTGATATTATAAACATTGGGTTAACAACATTTAACAAGATCGTTAACCTAAAGGTTTCAAAACAACACTTACATGTAACGACTAACGATGACTTAACGACTCAGTTAAAATGTATATACATGTAGTGTTTTAATATGTATTTACACACTTTTGAAAGACTTCAATACACTTATCAAAATACTTCTACTTAACAAAAATGCTTACAATTACATCCTCGTTCAGTTTCATCAACAATTCTACTCGTATGCACCCGTATTCGTACTCGTACAATACACAGCTTTTAGATGTATGTACTATTGGTATATACACTCCAATGATCAGCTCTTAGCAGCCCATGTGAGTCACCTAACACATGTGGGAACCATCATTTGGCAACTAGCATGAAATATCTCATAAAATTACAAAAATATGAGTAATCATTCATGACTTATTTACATGAAAACAAAATTACATATCCTTTATATCTAATCCATACACCAACGACCAAAAACACCTACAAACACTTTAATTCTTCAATTTTCTTCATCTAATTGATCTCTCTCAAGTTCTATCTTCAAGTTCTAAGTGTTCTTCATATATTCTACAAGTTCTAGTTACATAAAATCAAGAATACTTTCAAGTTTGCTAGCTCACTTCCAATCTTGTAAGAAGATCATCCAACCTCAAGAAATCTTTGCTTCTTATAGTAGGTTATCATTCTAATACAAGGTAATAATCATATTCAAACTTTGGTTCAATTTCTATAACTATAACAATCTTATTTCAAGTGATGATCTTACTTGAACTTGTTTTCGTGTCATGATTCTGCTTCAAGAACTTCGAGCCATCCAAGGATCCGTTGAAGCTAGATCCATTTTTCTCTTTTCCAGTAGGTTTATCCAAGGAACTTAAGGTAGTAATGATGTTCATAACATCATTCGATTCATACATATAAAGCTATCTTATTCGAAGGTTTAAACTTGTAATCACTAGAACATAGTTTAGTTAATTCTAAACTTGTTCGCAAACAAAAGTTAATCCTTCTAACTTGACTTTTAAAATCAACTAAACACATGTTCTATATCTATATGATATGCTAACTTAATGATTTAAAACCTGGAGACACGAAAAACACCGTAAAACCGGATTTACGACGTCGTAGTAACACCGCGGGCTGTTTTGGGTTAGTTAATTAAAAATTATGATAAAATTTGATTTAAAAGTTGTTATTCTGAGAAAATGATTTTTTATTATGAACATGAAACTATATCCAAAAATTATGGTTAAACTCAAAGTGGAAGTATGTTTTCTAAAATGGTCATCTAGACGTCGTTCTTTCGACTTAAATGACTACCTTTACAAAAATGACTTGTAACTTATTTTTCTGACTATAAACCTATACTTTTTCTGTTTAGATTCATAAAATATAGTTCAATATGAAACCATAGCAATTTGATTCACTCAAAATGGATTTAAAATGAAGAAGTTATGGGTAAAACAAGATTGGATAATTTTTCTCATTTTAGCTACGTGAAAATTGGTAACAAATCTATTCCAACCATAACTTAATCAACTTGTATTGTATATTATGTAATCTTGAGATACCATAGACACGTATACAATGTTTCGACCTATCATGTCGACACATCTATATATATTTCGGAACAACCATAGACACTCTATATGTGAATGTTGGAGTTAGCTATACAAGGTTGAGGTTGATTCCAAAATATATATAGTTTGAGTTGTGATCAGTACTGAGATACGTATACACTGGGTCGTGGATTGATTCAAGATAATATTTATCAATTTATTTCTGTACATCTAACTGTGGACAACTAGTTGTAGGTTACTAACGAGGACAGCTGACTTAATAAACTTAAAACATCAAAATATATTAAAAGTGTTGTAAATATATTTTGAACATACTTTGATATATATGTATATATTGTTATAGGTTCGTGAATCAACCAGTAGCCAAGTCTTACTTCCCGACGAAGTAAAAATCTGTGAAAGTGAGTTATAGTCCCACTTTTAAAATCTAATATTTTTGGGATGAGAATACATGCAGGTTTTATAAATGATTTACAAAATAGACACAAGTACGTGAAACTACATTCTATGGTTGAATTATCGAAATCGAATATGCCCCTTTTTATTAAGTCTGGTAATCTAAGAATTAGGGAACAGACACCCTAATTGACGCGAATCCTAAAGATAGATCTATTGGGCCTAACAAACCCCATCCAAAGTACCGGATGCTTTAGTACTTCGAAATTTATATCATATCCGAAGGGTGTCCCGGAATGATGGGGATATTCTTATATATGCATCTTGTTAATGTCGGTTACCAGGTGTTCACCATATGAATGATTTTTATCTCTATGTATGGGATGTGTATTGAAATATGAAATCTTGTGGTCTATTGTTACGATTTGATATATATAGGTTAAACCTATAACTCACCAACATTTTTGTTGACGTTTAAAGCATGTTTATTCTCAGGTGAATACTAAGAGCTTCCGCTGTTGCATACTAAAATAAGGACAAGATTTGGAGTCCATGTTTGTATGATATTGTGTAAAAACTGCATTCAAGAAACTGATTTCGATGTAACATATTTGTATTGTAAACCATTATGTAATGGTCGTGTGTAAACAGGATATTTTAGATTATCATTATTTGATAATCTACGTAAAGCTTTTTAAACCTTTATTTATGAAATAAAGGTTATGGTTTGTTTTAAAAATGAATGCAGTCTTTGAAAAACGTCTCATATAGAGGTCAAAACCTCGCAACGAAATCAATTAATATGGAACGTTTTTAATAAATAAGAACGGGACATTTCAGTTGGTATCAGAGCGTTGGTCTTAGAGAACCAGAATTTTGCATTAGTGTGTCTTATCGAGTTTGTTAGGATGCATTAGTGAGTCTGGACTTCGACCGTGTTTACTTGAAAAATGATTGCTTAACATATTTTGTTGGAAACTATATATTTTTAACATGTGAATATTATGTGATATATTAATCTCTTAACGCGTTTGATATTATGTGATAGATGTCTACCTCTAGAATAAGTCCCATTGACTCACCTAATAATAATTAAGAGTCAAATGTAAATTGGAATGATTCGTGGACTGATTCACAAGTTCCCGAAGAGGAACCGGAAGAAGAGACGGAACCGGAAGAAGAATCGGAACCGGAAGAAGAATCGGAACCGGATGAAGAAATAGAACCGGTGAGGGAAATAATAAAACGGTTAAGTAAAAGAAAATCCTCAACCAACCGACCAAGGTTAATTATGGTCAATGGTGTTTCCGCCAAGGAAGCAAAATATTGGGAGGATTACCAATTCTCCGATGAATCGGATTCCGACGAAAATTCCGATGATGTTATAGAAATTACCCCAACTGAATTTAAAAAGGCAAAAGAAAATAATAAGGGAAAGGGCATAAAAATAGAGAAATCTAATTCCAACCCCGATGAACTTTATATGTATCGTCAACCCCCGAAGTCCTTAAGTTGTAACAATGACCCGGGAACCTCTAAACCACCAGGTTTTTCCAAACCAATGTGGAAAACGACGGCTCGTATTAGGAGAACATCATATATCCCTAGAAACTTGGCAAAACGAACCAAAACCGAAGAAGAAGAAACAAGCGAGTCGGAATAAGATAGTTGTATTCGTGTGGTGTAATATATGTAATATAGTGTGCTTATGCTTTATGATATATTTAAAAATTGCTTGTATTAATAAGTATTTTTTTTTATGAATCTAACTCTTGTCTATTTTACAGTATAAAAACACAAAATGGATAGACAACCCAATATTTTAAGAGACCTACCCGGAGACATGATTGATGAAATCTTGTCTAGAGTCGGTCAGAATTCTTCGGCACAACTATTTAAGGCGAGATCAGTTTGTAAGACATTCGAAGAACGTTCCAAGAATGCCTTGGTTTATAAAAGGCTTTCGTTCGAAAGATGGGGGATATCACATTGGGAAATCCATAAGTTACGATGTGTTTACTTTGACGCATATATTGCGGGGAACCCAAATGCTATTTTACGCAATGGGTTAAGAAATTATTTTGACTCAATATATCCGAATATTGGACTTCGTGATTTAGAAAAAGCGGCTAACATGCAACATAAAGAAGCATGTTATGCTTACGGATTAGTAATGTTCGCTTCTCACCAAAGTGAGAACAAGAACATCGGGCTACAACTATTAAACAAAACGTTCCCACAAGTGACGGAGTCGGTAATTGGGGTAAGAAATGAGGTTTTTAGATTGTTACGGGACTGTTGGACATTACGTAACCCTCGTCCCTTTGATGACGTTACAAAACGATGTCTTATTAACGGCCATAACGGTTATGTTCCACAAGACCAAGGATGGGAAGTAATCCTAGTAAAACCAGAATGCATGACTTGTTTCTGGACGTATGAATTACGTGTCTTTATTACCTTTGCTGAACGACTTGTGTACTAGCTAGAATTATCTTCACAACCATCTTGTATCAAATTTATTGTGTGCTATATTTCATGCTATATGTAAAATAAGCGGTATTGTAAGTTTGTAAAATATTGTGTAAAAGTTGAACGCGAAATATTATTATAATAAGTTTTTCATATAGAATTGTAGTAGTTGAATTGTATATTAGCTACTAAGTATGAACTTAACGGGTAGGTACTACCCGAATTTAAACTTATAAAACGCTAATATGAAGAAAAAGCTTTTATAAATGAGTTCATATTATGCTACGAAATACTATTAACTACTCTTAATATTCTGTATGATTAACTTGTTCCATTTGACTATTTTGAAGGAAATGGCACTGACTACTCGACACACCGTGAATATGAATGAAGAGGAATTCCGTACTTTTCTAGCTTCAAACATAGCCGCAGTACAGGCTGCGCTACATACCAACAATAACCTTGGATCTAGCAGTACAGGAAATCGTGTAGGATGCACCTACAAAGAATTCACTGCCTGCAAACCTTTAAAATTTGATGGAACCGAAGGACCGATCGGATTGAAACGGTGGACCAAGAAGGTCGAATCAGTTTTTGCCATAAGTAAGTGTACTGAAGAGGACAAAGTGAAGTACGCTACGCATACCTTCATAGGTTCTGCGTTAACATGGTGGAATACCTATCTAGAGCAAGTGGGACAAGACGATGCATGCGCACTACCGTGGTCAGCATTCAAGCACTTGATGAACGAGAAATACCGTCCCAGAACCGAGGTCAATAAGCTCAAGACAGAACTTAGAGGGTTACGAACCCAAGGATTTGATATTACCACGTACGAGAGACGATTCATAGAATTGTGCCTATTATGTCCGGGAGCATTCGAAGATGAGGAAGAGAAGATCGACGCGTTTGTGAAAGGATTATCGGAAAGAATCCAAGAAGATATAAGTTCACACGAGCCCGCCTCCATACAACAGGCATGTAGAATGGCTCACAAACTAGTGAACCAGATTGAAGAAAGAATTAAAGAACAGACTGCTGAAGAGGCCAATGTGAAGCAAGTCAAAAGAAAGTGGGAGGAAAACGGTGATAAGAATCACCAATACAACAACAGCAGCAAGTACAACAATAATCGCAACAATTATCCCAACAATCGTAACATCAATCGCAACTACAACAAATGGCCTAACAACAATAACAACAACAACAGCAACTACAACAATCATCCGAACAACAATAATAACCGCAACAACAACAACAACAACAACAATCAGAAGCAGCTATGCCAAAGGTGTGAAAAGTATCAATCGGGGTTCTGCACCAAATTTTGCAACAAGTGTAAAAGAAATGGTCATAGCGCGACGAAGTGTGAGGTCTACGGACCAGGGGTTAATAGAACGAAAGGAACAAATGGTGTCGGAACGAGTAATGGCGGAGCAAGTAGTGTCGGAGCAAGTTATGCCAATGTAGTTTGTTATAAATGTGGAAAACCGGGCCACATTATTAGAAATTGCCCGAACCAGGAGAACACAAATGGACAAGGCCGCGGAAGAGTTTTCAATATTAATGCGGCAGAGGCAGAGGAAGACCCGGAGCTTGTTACGGGTACGTTTCTTATTGACAATAAATCTGCTTACGTTTTATTTGATTCGGGTGCGGATAGAAGCTATATGAGTAGAGATTTTTGTGCTAAATTAAGTTGTCCATTGACGCCTTTGGATAGTAAATTTTTACTCGAATTAGCAAATGGTAAATTAATTTCAGCAGATAATATATGTCGGAATCGAGAAATTAAACTGGTTAGCGAAACATTTAAGATTGATTTGATACCAGTAGAGTTAGGGAGTTTTGATGTGATAATCGGTATGGACTGGTTGAAAGAAGTGAAAGCAGAGATCGTTTGTTACAAAAATGCAATTCGCATTATACGAGAAAAAGGAAAACCCTTAATGGTGTACGGAGAAAAGGGCAACACGAAGCTACATCTTATTAGTAATTTGAAGGCACAAAAACTAATAAGAAAAGGTTGCTATGCTGTTCTAGCACACGTCGAGAAAGTACAAACTGAAGAAAAGAGCATCAATGATGTTCCCATTGCAAAAGAATTTCCCGATGTATTTCCAAAAGAATTACCGGGATTACCCCCACATCGATCCGTTGAATTTCAAATAGATCTTGTACCAGGAGCTGCACCAATAGCTCGTGCTCCTTACAAACTCGTACCCAGCGAGATGAAAGAACTGCAAAGCTAATTACAAGAACTTTTAGAGCGTGGTTTCATTCGACCAAGCACATCACCGTGGGGAGCTCCTGTTTTGTTTATCAAGAAGAAAGATGGTACATTCAGGTTGTGTATCGACTACCGAGAGTTGAACAAACTTACCATCAAGAACCGCTACCCACTACCGAGAATCGACGACTTATTTGATCAACTACAATGCTCGTCTGTTTATTCAAAGATTGACTTACGTTCCGGGTATCATCAAATGCGGGTGAAAGAAGATGATACTCCAAAGACTGCTTTCAGAACACGTTACGGTCATTACGAGTTTATGGTCATGCCGTTTGGTTTAACTAATGCACCAGCTGTGTTCATGAACCTTATGAACCGAGTGTGTGGACCATACCTTGACAAGTTTGTCATTGTTTTCATTGATGACATACTTATTTACTCAAAGAATGACCAAGAACACGGTGAACATTTGAGAAAGGTGTTAGAAGTATTGAGGAAGGAAGAATTGTACGCTAAGTTTTCAAAGTGTGCATTTTGGTTGGAAGAAGTTCAATTCCTCGGTCACATAGTGAACAAAGAAGGTTTTAAGGTGGATCCGGCAAAGATAGAAACTGTTGAAAAGTGGGAAACCCCGAAAACTCCGAAACACATACGCCAGTTTTTAGGACTAGCTGGTTACTACGGAAGGTTCATCCAAGACTTTTCCAGAATAGCAAAACCCTTGACTGCATTTACGTATAAAGGGAAGAAATTTGAATGGAATGATGAACAAGAGAAAGCGTTTCAGTTATTGAAGAAAAAGCTAACTACGGCACCTATATTGTCATTGCCTGAAGGGAATGATGATTTTGTGATTTATTGTGATGCATCAAAGCAAGGTCTCGGTTGTGTATTAATGCAACGAACGAAGGTGATTGCTTATGCGTCTAGACAATTGAAGATTCACGAACAAAATTATACGACGCATGATTTGGAATTAGGCGCGGTTGTTTTTGCATTAAAGACTTGGAGGCACTACTTATATGGGGTCAAAAGTATTATATATACCGACCACAAAAGTCTTCAACACATATTTAATCAGAAACAACTGAATATGAGGCAGCGTAGGTGGATTGAATTATTGAATGATTACGACTTTGAGATTCGTTACCACCCGGGGAAGGCAAATGTGGTAGCCGATGCCTTGAGCAGGAAGGACAGAGAACCCATTCGAGTAAAATCTATGAATATAATGATTCATAATAACCTTACTACTCAAATAAAGGAGGCGCAACAAGGAGTTTTAAAAGAGGGAAATTTAAAGGATGAAATACCCAAAGGATCGGAGAAGCATCTTAATATTCGGGAAGACGGAACCCGGTATAGGGCTGAAAGGATTTGGGTACCAAAATTTAGAGATATGAGAGAAATGGTACTTAGAGAAGCTCATAAAACCAGATACTCAATACATCCTGGAACGGGGAAGATGTACAAGGATCTCAAGAAACATTTTTGGTGGCCGGGTATGAAAGCCGATGTTGCTAAATACGTAGGAGAATGTTTGACGTGTTCTAAGGTCAAAGCTGAGCATCAGAAACCATCAGGTCTACTTCAACAACCCAAAGTACCGGTATGGAAATGGAAAAACATTACCATGGATTTCATCACTAAATTTCCAAGGACTGCAAGTGGTTTTGATACTATTTGGGTAATAGTTGATTGTCTCACCAAATAAGCACACTTCCTGCCAATAAGAGAAGATGACAAGATGGAGAAGTTAGCACGACTGTATTTGAAGGAAGTCGTCTCCAGACATGGAATACCAATCTCTATTATCTCTGATAGGGATGGTAGATTTATTTCAAGATTCTGGCAGACATTACAGCAAGCATTAGGAACTCGTCTAGACATGAGTACTGCCTATCATCCACAAACTGATGGGCAGAGCGAAAGGACGATACAAACGCTTGAAGACATGCTACGAGCATGTGTTATTGATTTCGAAAACAGTTGGGATCGACATCTACCGTTAGCAGAATTTTCCTACAACAACAGCTACCATTCAAGCATTGAGATGGCGCCGTTTGAAGCACTTTATAGTAGAAAGTGCAGGTCTCCGATTTGTTGGAGTGAAGTGGGGGATAGACAGATTACGGGTCCAGAGATTATACAAGAAACTACCGAGAAGATCATCCAAATTCAACAACGGTTGAAAACCGCCCAAAGTCGACAAAAGAGCTACGCTGACATTAAAAGAAAAGATATAGAATTTGAAATTGGAGAGATGGTCATGCTTAAAGTTGCACCTTGGAAAGGCGTTGTTCGATTTGGTAAACGAGGGAAATTAAATCCAAGGTATATTGGACCATTCAAGATTATTGATCGTGTTGGACCAGTAGCTTACCGACTTGAGTTACCTCAACAACTCGCGGCTGTACATAACACTTTCCACGTCTCGAATTTGAAGAAATGTTTTTCTAAAGAAGATCTCACTATTCCTTTAGATGAAATCCAAATCAACGAAAAACTTCAATTCATCGAAGAACCCATTGAAATAATGGATCGTGAGCTTAAAAGACTTAAGCAAAACAAGATACCAATTGTTAAGGTTCAATGGAATGCTCGTAGAGGACCCGAGTTCACCTGGGAGCGTGAAGATCAGATGAAGAAGAAATACCCGCATCTATTTCCAGAAGATTCGTCAATGAAATGTCCCGTTCTTATTGATTAAAAACGTTCCATATTAATTGATTTCGTTGCGAGGTTTTGACCTCTATATGAGACGTTTTTCAAAGACTGCATTCATTTTTAAAACAAACCATAACCTTTATTTCATAGATAAAGGTTTTAAAAAGCTTTACGTAGATTATCAAATAATGATAATCTAAAATATCCTGTTTACACACGACCATTACATAATGGTTTACAATACAAATATGTTACAACAAAATAAGTTTCTTGAATGCAGTTTTTACACAATATCATACAAGCATGGACTCCAAATCTCGTCCTTATTTAAGTATGCGACAGCGGAAGCTCTTAATAATCACCTGAGAATAAACATGCTTAAAACGTCAACAAAAATGTTGGTGAGTTATAGGTTTAACCTATATATATCAAATCATAATAATAGACCACAAGATTTCATATTTCAATACACATCCCATACATAGAGATAAAAATCATTCATATGGTGAACACCTGGTAACCGACATTAAGAAGATGCATATATAAGAATATCCCCATCATTTCGGGACACCCTTCGGATATGATATAAATTTTGAAGTACTAAAGCATCCGGTACTTTGGATGGGGTTTGTTAGGCCCAATAGATCTATCTTTAGGATTCACGTCAATTAGGGTGTCTGTTCCCGAATTCTTAGAGTACCAGACTTAATAAAAAGGGGCATATTCGATTTCGATAATTCAACCATAGAATGTAGTTTCACGTACTTGTGTCTATTTTGTAAATCATTTATAAAACCTGCATGTATTCTCATCCCAAAAATATTAGATTTTAAAAGTGGGACTATAACTCACTTTCACAGATTTTTACTTCGTCGGGAAGTAAGACTTGGCCACTGGTCGATTCACGAACCTATAACAAATATGTACATATATATCAAAGTATGTTCAAAATATATTTACAACACTTTTAATACATTTTGATGTTTTAAGTTCATTAAGTCAGCTGTCCTCGTTAGTAACCTACAACTAGTTGTCCACAGTTAGATGTACAGAAATAAATCGATAAATATTATCTTGAATCAATCCACGACCCAGTGTATACGTATCTCAGTATTGATCACAACTCAAACTATATATATTTTGGAATCAACCTCAACCCTGTATAGCTAACTCCAACATTCACATATAGAGTGTCTATGGTTGTTCTGAAATATATATAGATGTGTCGACATGATAGGTCGAAACATTGTATACGTGTCTATGGTATCTCAAGATTACATAATATACAATACAAGTTGATTAAGTTATGGTTGGAATAGATTTGTTACCAATTTTCACGTAGCTAAAATGAGAAAAATTATCCAATCTTGTTTTACCCATAACTTCTTCATTTTAAATCCGTTTTGAGTGAATCAAATTGCTATGGTTTCATATTGAACTCTATTTTATGAATCTAAACAGAAAAAGTATAGGTTTATAGTCGGAAAAATAAGTTGCAAGTCATTTTTGTAAAGGTAGTCATTTCAGTCGAAAGAACGACGTCTAGATGACCATTTTAGAAAACATACTTCCACTTTTAGTTTAACCATAATTTTTGGATATAGTTTGATGTTCATAATAAAAATCATTTTCTCAGAATAACAACTTTTAAATCAAAGTTTATCATAGTTTTTAATTAACTAACCCAAAACAGCCCGCGGTGTTACTACGACGGCGTAAATCCGGTTTTACGGTGTTTTTCGTGTTTCCAGGTTTTAAATCATTAAGTTAGCATATCATATAGATATAGAACATGTGTTTAGTTTATTTTAAAAGTCAAGTTAGAAGGATTAACTTTTGTTTGCGAACAAGTTTAGAATTAACTAAACTATGTTCTAGTGATTACAAGTTTAAACCTTCGAATAAGATAGCTTTATATGTATGAATCGAATGATGTTATGAACATCATTACTACCTTAAGTTCCTTGGATAAACCTACTGGAAAAGTGAAAAATGGATCTAGCTTCAACGGATCCTTGGATGGCTCGAAGTTCTTGAAGCAGAATCATGACACGAAAACAAGTTCAAGTAAGATCATCACTTGAAAAAAGATTGTTATAGTTATAGAAATTGATTTAAAGTTTGAATATGATTATTACCTTGTATTAGAAAGATAACCTACTATAAGTAACAAAGGTTTCTTGATCTTGGATGATTACTTGGAATGGATTTAGAAAACTTGGAAGTAAACTTGCAATCTTGGAAGTATTCTTGATTTTATGAAACTAGAACTTTTGGAATTTATGAAGAACACTTAGAACTTGAAGATAGAACTTGAGAGAGATCAATTAGATGAAGAAAATTGAAGAATGAAAGTGTTTGTAGGTGTTTTTGGTCGTTGGTGTATGGATTAGATATAAAGGATATGTAATTTTGTTTTCATGTAAATAAGTCATGAATGATTACTCATATTTTTTGTAATTTTATGAGATATTTTATGCTAGTTGCCAAATGATGGTTCCCACATGTGTTAGGTAACTCACATGGGCTGCTAAGAGCTGATCATTGGAGTGTATATACTAATAGTACATACATCTAAAAGCTGTGTATTGTACGAGTACGAATACGGGTGCATACGAGTAGAATTGTTGATGAAACTGAACGAGGATGTAATTGTAAGCATTTTTATTAAGTAGAAGTATTTTGATAAGTGTATTGAAGTCTTTAAAAAGTGTATAAATACATATTAAAACACTACATGTATATACATATTAACTGAGTCGTTAAGTCATCGTTAGTAGTTACATGTAAGTGTTGTTTTGAAACCTTTAGGTTAACGATCTTGTTAAATGTTGTTAACCCAATGTTTATAATATCAAATGAGATTTTAAATTATTATATTATCATGGTATTATCATGTATGAATATCTCTTAATATGATATATATACATTAAATGTCTTTACAACGATAATCGTTACATATATGTCTCGTTTAAAAATCATTAAGTTAGTAGTCTTGTTTTTACATATGTAGTTCATTGTTAATATACTTAATGATATGTTTACTTATCATAGTATCATGTTAACTATATATATATATCCATATATATGTCATCATATAGTTTTTACAAGTTTTAACGTTCGTGAATCACCGGTCAACTTGGGTGGTCAATTGTCTATATGAAACATATTTCAATTAATCAAGTCTTAACAAGTTTGATTGCTTAACATGTTGGAAACATTTAATCATGTAAATATCAATCTCAATTAATATATATAAACATGGAAAAGTTCGGGTCACTACAGTCAACACCTTCAACAGCTTAAAATTTCGGGACGAAATTTATTTAACGGGTAGGTACTGTAGTGACCCGAACTTTTTCATGTTTATATATATTAATTGAGATTGATATTTACATGATTAAATTTTTCCAACATGTTAAGCAATCAAACTTGTTAATACTTGATTAATTGAAATATGTTTCATATAGACAATTGACCACCCAACTTGACCGGTGATTCACGAACGTTAAAACTTGTAAAAACTATATGATGACATATATATGGATATATATATATATATATATATATATATATAGTTAACATGATACTATGATAAGTAAACATATCATTAAGTATATTAACAATGAACTACATATGTAAAAACAAGACTACTAACTTAATGATTTTTAAACGAGACATATATGTAACGATTATCGTTGTAAAGACATTTAATGTATATATATCATATTAAGAGATATTCATACATGATAATATCATGATAATATAATAATTTAAAATCTCATTTGATATTATAAACATTGGGTTAACAACATTTAACAAGATCGTTAACCTAAAGGTTTCAAAACAACACTTACATGTAACGACTAACGATGACTTAACGACTCAGTTAAAATGTATATACATGTAGTGTTTTAATATGTATTTATACACTTTTTAAAGACTTCAATACACTTATCAAAATACTTCTACTTAACAAAAATGCTTACAATTACATCCTCGTTCAGTTTCATCAACAATTCTACTCGTATGCACCCGTATTCGTACTCGTACAATACACAGCTTTTAGATGTATGTACTATTGGTATATACACTCCAATGATCAGCTCTTAGCAGCCCATGTGAGTCACCTAACACATGTGGGAACCATCATTTGGCAACTAGCATGAAATATCTCATAAAATTACAAAAATATGAGTAATCATTCATGACTTATTTACATGAAAACAAAATTACATATCCTTTATATCTAATCCATACACCGACGACCAAAAACACCTACAAACACTTTCATTCTTCAATTTTCTTCATCTAATTGATCTCTCTCAAGTTCTATCTTCAAGTTCTAAGTGTTCTTCATATATTCTACAAGTTCTAGTTACATAAAATCAAGAATACTTTCAAGTTTGCTAGCTCACTTCCAATCTTGTAAGAAGATCATCCAACCTCAAGAAATCTTTGTTTCTTACAGTAGGTTATCATTCTAATACAAGGTAATAATCATATTCAAACTTTGGTTCAATTTCTATAACTATAACAATCTTATTTCAAGTGATGATCTTACTTGAACGTGTTTTCGTGTCATGATTCTGCTTCAAGAACTTCGAGCCATCCAAGGATCCGTTGAAGCTAGATCCATTTTTCTCTTTTCCAGTAGGTTTATCCAAGGAACTTAAGGTAGTAATGATGTTCATAACATCATTCGATTCATACATATAAAGCTATCTTATTCGAAGGTTTAAACTTGTAATCACTAGAACATAGTTTAGTTAATTCTAAACTTGTTCGCAAACAAAAGTTAATCCTTCTAACTTGACTTTTAAAATCAACTAAACACATGTTCTATATCTATATGATATGCTAACTTAATGATTTAAAACCTGGAGACACGAAAAACACCGTAAAACCGGATTTACGCCGTCGTAGTAACACCGCGGGCTGTTTTGGGTTAGTTAATTAAAAACTATGATAAACTTTGATTTAAAAGTTGTTATTATGAGAAAATGATTTTTATTATGAACATGAAACTATATCCAAAAATTATGGTTAAACTCAAAGTGGAAGTATGTTTTCTAAAATGGTCATCTAGACGTCGTTTTTTCGACTGAAATGACTACCTTTACAAAAACGACTTGTAACTTATTTTTCCGACTTTAAACCTATACTTTTTCTGTTTATATTCATAAAATAGAGTTCAATATGAAACCATAGCAATTTGATTCACTCAAAACGGATTTAAAATGAAGAAGTTATGGGTAAAACAAGATTGGATAATTTTTCTCATTTTAGCTACGTGAAAATTGGTAACAAATCTATTCCAACCATAACTTAATCAACTTGTATTGTATATTATGTAATCTTAAGATACCATAGACACGTATACAATGTTTCGACCTATCATGTCGACACATCTATATATATTTCGGAACAACCATAGACACTCTATATGTGAATGTTGGAGTTAGCTATACAGGGTTGAGGTTGATTCCAAAATATATATAGTTTGAGTTGTGATCAATACTGAGATACGTATACACTGGGTCGTGGATTGATTCAAGATAATATTTATCGATTTGTTTCTGTACATCTAACTGTGGACAACTAGTTGTAGGTTACTAACGAGGACAGCTGACTTAATAAACTTAAAACATCAAAATATATTAAAAGTATTGTAAATATATTTTGAACATACTTTGATATATATGTATATATTGTTATAGGTTCGTGAATCAACCAGTGGCCAAGTCTTACTTCCCGACGAAGTAAAAATCTGTGAAAGTGAGTTATAGTCCTACTTTTAAAATCTATATTTTTGGGATGAGAATACATGCAGGTTTTATAAATGATTTACAAAATAGACACAAGTACGTGAAACTACATTCTATGGTTGAATTATCGAAATCGAATATGCCCCTTTTTATTAAGTCTGGTAATCTAAGAATTAGGGAACAGACACCCTAATTGACGCGAATCCTAAAGATAGATCTATTGGGCCTAACAAACCCCATCCAAAGTACCGGATGCTTTAGTACTTCGAAATTTATATCATATCCGAAGGGTGTCCCGGAATGATGGGGATATTCTTATATATGCATCTTGTTAATGTCGGTTACCAGGTGTTCACCATATGAATGATTTTTATCTCTATGTATGGGATGTGTATTGAAATATGAAATCTTGTGGTCTATTGTTACGATTTGATATATATAGGTTAAACCTATAACTCACCAACATTTTTGTTGACGTTTAAAGCATGTTTATTCTCAGGTGAATACTAAGAGCTTCCGCTGTTGCATACTAAAATAAGGACAAGATTTGGAGTCCATGTTTGTATGATATTGTGTAAAAACTGCATTCAAGAAACTGATTTCGATGTAACATATTTGTATTGTAAACCATTGTGTAATGGTCGTGTGTAAACAAGATATTTTAGATTATCATTATTTGATAATCTACGTAAAGCTTTTTAAACCTTTATTTATGAAATAAAGGTTATGGTTTGTTTTAAAAATGAATGCAGTCTTTGAAAAACGTCTCATATAGAGGTCAAAACCTCGCAACGAAATCAATTAATATGGAACGTTTTTAATCAATAAGAACGGGACATTTCAGGAATCACACGAGTAAAACATTTTAAAACTTCATCTTTTTCAATATTCACTTTCTGCACACGCTTCAGCATGGTTTGACGCACTTAATCCGAATTCAATTCATACATGGGAAGATTTAGCCACTAAATTTCTAAACAAATTTTATTCACCATCCCTAAAAACCTGTTTAAGAAATGACATCACTAACTTTTCTCAAAAAGAAAATGAGTCATTGTGTCTAGCATGAAATAGAGTAAAGACAATGCTTAAAAGATGTCTGAATCATTTGTTAAGTCAGGCAGACATCATATGTACACTTTACAATGGTTTGACCAAGGATGATAAGTCTCTCCTATACATGGCTTCGCAAGGCAATTTCATGTCTCGAACGGTGAATGAAGCATGGGATCTCTTGGATACGATAGCTGCACAACAGGAGGATTGGAACAATGAAGCTGCTGAGAAGGATGATGTATTCGCTCATACGGTAAAAATGCTGGGAACCAGGTTACAAGATCTCACCCTCACTCTTCAAAGTTTACAAATTCCTAAAAACCCCGATGCTACTAGAACTAATCTAAGGTATCCTTACCCTAGATAGGCACACAGACAGCAAAATAGCTTGAATTATAATATAATTTTTCCATTGTACAAACCTACTCTCCACTCTAAGGAAATTTTAGCTGAATTTATGAAAAAGCAATATATGATAAACCTTCAAGTCATAGAATGCCAGAACAAGTTCGACACTTTGATAAAGACTTTTGAAGAATTAATCACTAATTTTCAGCTTACGCTTAAACGATTAACCACTAAAATTGATATAGAGTGTAGTGAGTTTGATGCCCTAGTAATTACTAGAGGAGGAAAAGAAACAACTGTCAACATACCGATACAAGATTTTTCCGATAAGGAACCTGTACAAATTGACCCAGTCGTCAATCCACCAGAACCTATCTCTCCTAAGGCCCCGGAATTTATTCCGCGCGCCCGCATACCTTTCCCAGGTAGGCTTAGGAAGGAAAAACAAGAAGCACAATTTACTAAGTATTGGGATATTATTAAGAATTTGCATTTGAATGTACGTCTAGTAGATGCTTTAGTAGAGATGCCAAACTGTGCTAAATTTTTCAAAGAACTGCTTTCAAACAAAGAGAGATTAAGAGAGATAGTTAGCTTGCCCTTAAGTGAAGAATGCTCGTTAGTGTTACAGCATGGAATTCCCCCTAAGTTAGGAGATACATGAAGATTTACGGTACCTTGCTACTTGCAAGATGTCCTAACTAGTAATGCGTTAGCAGACTTAGGAGCCAGTGTAAACCTAATGCCCGATTCATTATTCAAGAAGCTAGGTTTAAATGACTTAAGGCCAACCAGAATGACTATCCAACTCGCGGACAGATCAGTTAAGATTCCTAGGGGAATAGCTGAAGATGTCCTAGTTAGAGTGGATAAGTTCGCGTTTCCCGTTGATTTCGTCATTATGGATATTGAGGAAGACACGAAGGTCCCACTCATTCTTGGCAGACCATTTCTAAATACTGCCAAGGCCGTAATTGACGTTCACGAGAAATCTCTAAAGTTAAGGGTTGGAGGAGAAGAAATCACATTCAATGTTGATTGCCTCATGACCCATCCTGCGGAAGAAGATGTGAATCTCTCTGATTCTTTTCAAGAGTTCGTCAACGAATACCTGGAAGAGACTATGGCTATTTACAGTCAAGATCAAATTTCTAAGGATCTGTTCTTTACACCTCCTAAAGGAAATCTTGACAACCCTTCAGCCATAGACCTTAGTCATCCCATATCTCCCCTCTTTGAAAGTAACCTTCTTGGCAATACTATTCAAATAGCACTGCTAGGACAAGGCATTTGTGACAACCCGAAAATTTCCGACCAAATTTAAACTTTAATCTTTATATATTCCCGACACGATGAGCAAATTTGTAAGTTGAATCTCAAAGATTTTTAAACTGTGTTCATACATTCATTATAACCTCGACCCAATTCCGACGATTCACGAACCGTTATATATAAATAGATATGTATATATGTGTGTGTGTATATATATATATATATATATATATATATATATATATATATTATAACTTGAGAATATTAATAAAGTATTAAACGTATAATACTTTAAACGAACGTATTTGTTTCAATATGTTTATCGATTGAATTAGAAGATAATATCAAATGATTGAATTATCAGATACATTGTAATATGATTACGGGTCTATGTTATGAGGTCCACTGTGATTTAAGAAATCTATTCTTTTTGACAACATTCAGAAAATGGTAAAGTGATTTATAAGTAAGAACAAATGTGTCAATTAACGGGAACTAGACAAGGGTTAGTGGAGTTTCCTGTTCAATTTCCTATATAGGTGTTAACTAGTTAACTTTCATATTATTTAGGTTGAAAGTGAAATTTGGGAATATAGATAACTTAGGAAATAGATATCGAAAAGTTAAGTAACTCGACATTTTTCATTAAGATGATTTCATACGTTTATTTAACCTTTGGACTTTATCCCATGCTTCACCAACAGACTGTAATTTAAAGACTTGAAACCTATTATGAATATATATGATTCTACTTTTCTAAAACGTTTTATGATATAATGATTTCCATTATTTTAACCTTTAAACAAAATAATTCTTAAATATATTTAGTTTTGGAAAACAAAATTATCATATTTATTTGATTTAGTTTCAAACGTACAAAAACGTTTTCAGTTTAAAAAGAACTTTATTATTAAAACGTATATAACTTTTATAAATATCTAGAACCACTTTTGACAACTCATTACTTAACCAGTATGATAAAGATAATGATATTTATATTTTATTTAATTAAATATATATAACGATTTAAATTAATATTATATATATTTATACGCATATTATACGTACATAGTTTTATACTTTTACTATACTTAAACTTTACCTTTACTTTATTTTTACTTTACTTTAACTTTAATAATTCACTTTAATAATTCATACTTTAATAATTTACTTTAATAATTCATACTTTAATAATTCACTTTAATAATTCATACTTTAATAATTCACTTTAATAATTCATACTTTAATAATTCTCTTTAATAATTCATACTTTAATAATTCACTTTAATAATTCAAAATTCTACTATAAATAGAATTCAATAGATTTCGTTATTTCATAGAAACTTGAAAATATTTTCTCTAAACTCTCTCAATCGATTTACATATATATATTTACTCCGTATTATTTCAAGATATTATTAGTATACATAAAATATTACAACGGAGTGCTGTCCGAGTGATTTCGAAATCGTTTTTCGAGCGGGATAGAGTTAAGGAAATTATGGGTTATAGATATGGAGGTGATGAGTAATCTTCATCGGTAGGCTCGCGAGGTCAATCTAGTGATTTTCATCTCCGTTGCGTTTACGTACCTTTCCTGCAATATTGAATCTCAATATTGATACGTGAGTACTCGTAAATTAATTTTCACATATTAATAGTGAAATGTCCCGTTCTTATTGATTAAAAACGTTCCATATTAATTGATTTCGTTGCGAGGGTTTGACTTCTATATGAGACGTTTTTCAAAGACTGCATTCATTTTAAAACAAACCATAACCTTTATTTCATCAATAAAGGTTTAAAAAGCTTTACGTAGATTATCAAATAATGATAATCTAAAATATCCTGTTTACACACGACCATTACATAATGGTTTACAATACAAATATGTTACAACAAAATAAGTTTCTTGAATGCAGTTTTTACACAATATCATACAAGCATGGACTCCAAATCTCGTCCTTATTTAAGTATGCGACAGCGGAAGCTCTTAATAATCACCTGAGAATAAACATGCTTAAAACGTCAACAAAAATGTTGGTGAGTTATAGGTTTAACCTATATATATCAAATCATAGTAATAGACCACAAGATTTCATATTTCAATACACATCCCATACATAGAGATAAAAATCATTCATATGGTGAACACCTGGTAACCGACATTAACAAGATGCATATATAAGAATATCCCCATCATTCCGGGACACCCTTCGGATATGATATAAATTTCGAAGTACTAAAGCATCCGGTACTTTGGATGGGGCTTGTTGGGCCCGATAGATCTATCTTTAGGATTCGCGTCAATTAGGGTGTCTGTTCCCTAATTCTTAGATTACCAGACTTAATAAAAAGGGGCATATTCGATTTCGATAATTCAACCATAGAATGTAGTTTCACGTACTTGTGTCTATTTTGTAAATCATTTATAAAACCTGCATGTATTCTCATCCCAAAAATATTAGATTTTAAAAGTGGGACTATAACTCACTTTCACATATTTTTACTTCGTCGGGAAGTAAGACTTGGCCACTGGTTGATTCACGAACCTATAACAATATATACATATATATCAAAGTATGTTCAAAATATATTTACAACACTTTTAATATATTTTGATGTTTTAAGTTTATTAAGTCAGCTGTCCTCATTAGTAACCTACAACTAGTTGTCCACAATTAGATGTACAGAAATAAATCGATAAATATTATCTTGAATCAATCCACGACCCAGTGTATACGTATCTCAGTATTGATCACAACTCAAACTATATATATTTTGGAATCAACCTCAACCCTGTATAGCTAACTCCAACATTCACATATAGAGTGTCTATGGTTGTTCCGAAATATATATAGATGTGTCGACATGATAGGTCGAAACATTGTATACGTGTCTATGGTATCTCAAGATTACATAATATACAATACAAGTTGATTAAGTTATGGTTGGAATAGATTTGTTACCAATTTTCACGTAGCTAAAATGAGAAAAATTATCCAATCTTGTTTTACCCATAACTTTTTCATTTTAAATCCGTTTTGAGTGAATCAAATTGCTATGGTTTCATATTGAACTCAATTTTATGAATATAAACAGAAAAAGTATAGGTTTATAGTCGGAAAAATAAGTTACAAGTCGTTTTTGTAAAGGTAGTCATTTCAGTCGAAAGAACGACGTCTAGATGACCATTTTAGAAAAACATACTTCCACTTTGAGTTTAACCATAATTTTTGGATATATTTTCATGCTCATAATAAAAATCATCTTCTCAGAATAACAACTTTTAAATCAAAGTTTATCATAGTTTTTAATTAACTAACCCAAAACAGCCCGCGGTGTTACTACGATGGCGTAAATCCGGTTTTACGGTGTTTTTCGTGTTTCCAGGTTTTAAATAATTAAGTTAGCATATCATATAGATATAGAACATGTGTTTAGTTGATTTTAAAAGTCAAGTTAGAAGGATTAACTTTTGTTTGCGAACAAGTTTAGAATTAACTAAACTATGTTCTAGTGATTACAAGTTTAAACCTTCGAATAAGATAGCTTTATATGTATGAATCGAATGATGTTATGAACATCATTAATACCTTAAGTTCCTTGGATAAACCTACTGGAAAAGAGAAAAATGGATCTAGCTTCAACGGATCCTTGGATGGCTCGAAGTTCTTGAAGCAGAATCATGACACGAAAACAAGTTCAAGTAAGATCATCACTTGAAATAAGATTGTTATAGTTATAGAAATTGAACCAAAGTTTGAATATGATTATTACCTTGTATTAGAATGATAACCTACTGTAAGAAACAAAGATTTCTTGAGGTTGGATAATCACCTTACAAGATTGGAAGTGAGTTAGCAAACTTGAAAGTATTCTTGATTTTATGTAACTAGAACTTGTAAAATATATGAAGAACACTTAGAACTTGAAGATATAACTTGAGAGAGATCAATTAGATGAAGAAAATTGAAGAATGAAAGTGTTTGTAGGTGTTTTTGGTCGTTGGTGTATGGATTAGATATAAAGGATATGTAATTTTGTTTTCATGTAAATAAGTCATGAATGATTACTCATATTTTTGTAATTTTATGAGATATTTCATGCTAGTTGCCAAATGATGGCTCCCACATGTGTTAGGTGCCTCACATGGGCTGCTAAGAGCTGATCATTGGAGTGTATATACCAATAGTACATACATCTAAAAGCTGTGTATTATACGAGTACGAATACGGATGCATACGAGTAGAATTGTTGATGAAACTGAACGAGGATGTAATTGTAAGCATTTTTGTTAAGTAGAAGTATTTTGATAAGTGTCTTGAAGTCTTTCAAAAGTGTATGAATACATATTAAAACACTACATGTATATACATTTTAACTGAGTCGTTAAGTCATCGTTAGTCGTTACATGTAAATGTTGTTTTGAAACCTTTAGGTTAACGATCTTGTTAAATGTTGTTAACCCAACGTTTATAATATCAAAAGAGATTTTAAATTATTATATTATCATGATATTATGATGTACGAATATTTCTTAATATGATATATATACATTAAATGTCGTTACAACGATAATCGTTACATATATGTCTCGTTTCAAAATCATTAAGTCAGTAGTCTTGTTTTTACATATGTAGTTCATTGTTAATATACTTAATGATATGTTTACTTATCATAATATCATGTTAACTATATATATAACCATATATATGTCATCATATAGTTTTTACAAGTTTTAACGTTCGTGAATCACCGGTCAACTTGGGTGATCAATTGTCTATATGAAACCTATTTCAATTAATCAAGTCTTAACAAGTTTGATTGCTTAACATGTTGGAAACATTTAATCATGTAAATATTAATCTCAATTGGTATCTTATTTTGCTTAAGTCTTTTAACCTCACGATCCATTATTTCGACGGGTTCTTCGATGAATTGAAGTTTTTCGTTGATTTGGATTTCATCTAACGGAATAGTGAGATCTTCTTTAGCAAAACATTTCTTCAAATTCGAGACGTGGAAAGTGTTATGTACAGCCGCGAGTTGTTGAGGTAACTCAAGTCGGTAAGCTACTGGTCCGACACGATCAATAATCTTGAATGGTCCAATATACCTTGGATTTAATTTCCCTCGTTTACCAAATCGAACAACGCCTTTCCAAGGTGCAACTTTAAGCATGACCATCTCTCCAATTTCAAATTCTATATCTTTTCTTTTAATGTCAGCGTAGCTCTTTTGTCGACTTTGGGCGGTTTTCAACCGTTGTTGAATTTGGATGATCTTCTCGGTAGTTTCTTGTATAATCTCCGGACCCGTAATCTGTCTATCCCCCACTTCACTCCAACAAATCGGAGACCTGCACTTTCTACCATAAAGTGCATCAAACGGCGCCATCTCAATACTTGAATTGTAGCTGTTGTTGTAGGAAAATTCTGCTAACGGTAGATGTCGATCCCAACTGTTTCCGAAATCAATAACACATGCTCGTAGCATGTCTTCAAGCGTTTGTATCGTCCTTTCGCTCTTCCCATTAGTTTGTGGATGATAGGCAGTACTCATGTCTAGACGAGTTCCTAATGCTTGCTGTAATGTCTGCCAGAATCTTGAAATAAATCTGCCATCCCTATCAGAGATAATAGAGATTGGTATTCCATGTCTGGAGACGACTTCCTTCAAATACAGTCGTGCTAACTTCTCCATCTTGTCATCTTCTCTTATTGGCAGGAAGTGTGCTGATTTGGTGAGACGATCAACTATTACCCAAATAGTATCAAAACCACTTGCAGTCCTTGGCAATTTAGTGATGAAATCCATGGTAATGTTTTCCCATTTCCATTCCGGGATTTCGGGTTGTTGAAGTAGACCTGATGGTTTCTGATGCTCAGCTTTGACCTTAGAACATGTCAAACATTCTCCTACGTATTTAGCAACATCGGCTTTCATACCCGGCCACCAATAATGTTTCTTGAGATCCTTGTACATCTTCCCCGTTCCAGGATGTATTGAGTATCTGGTTTTATGAGCTTCTCTAAGTACCATTTCTCTCATATCTCCAAATTTTGGTACCCAAATCCTTTCAGCCCTATACCGGGTTCCGTCTTCCCGAATATTAAGATGCTTCTCCGATCCTTTGGGTATTTCATCCTTTAAATTTCCCTTTTTTAAAACTCCTTGTTGCGCCTCCTTTATTTGAGTAGTAAGGTTATTATGAATCATTATATTCATAGATTTTACTCGAATGGGTTCTCTGTCCTTCCTGCTCAAGGCATCGGCTACCACATTTGCCTTCCCCGGGTGGTAACGAATCTCAAAGTCGTAATCATTCAATAATTCAATCCACCTACGCTGCCTCATATTCAGTTGTTTCTGATTAAATATGTGTTGAAGACTTTTATGGTCGGTATATATAATACTTTTGACCCCATATAAGTAGTGCCTCCAAGTCTTTAATGCAAAAACAACCGCGCCTAATTCCAAATCATGCGTCGTACAATTTTGTTCGTGAATCTTCAATTGTCTAGACGCATAAGCAATCACCTTCGTTCGTTGCATTAATACACAACCGAGACCTTGCTTTGATGCATCACAATAAATCACAAAATCATCATTCCCTTCAGGCAATGACAATATAGGTGCCGTAGTTAGCTTTTTCTTCAATAACTGAAACGCTTTCTCTTGTTCATCATTCCATTCAAATTTCTTCCCTTTATGCGTTAATGCAGTCAAGGGTTTTGCTATTCTGGAAAAGTCTTGGATGAACCTTCTGTAGTAACCAGCTAGTCCTAAAAACTGGCGTATGTGTTTCAGAGTTTTCGGGGTTTCCCACTTTTCAACAGTTTCTATCTTTGCCGGATCTACCTTAATACCTTCTTTGTTCACTATGTGACCGAGGAATTGAACTTCTTCCAACCAAAATGCACACTTTGAAAACTTAGCGTACAATTCTTCCTTCCTCAATACTTCTAACACTTTTCTCAAATGTTCACCGTGTTCTTGGTCATTCTTTGAGTAAATAAGTATGTCATCAATGAAAACAATGACAAATTTGTCAAGGTATGGTCCACACACTCGGTTCATAAGGTCCATGAACACAGCTGGTGCATTAGTTAAACCAAACGGCATGACCATAAACTCGTAATGACCGTAACGTGTTCTGAAAGCAGTCTTTGGAATATCATCTTCTTTCACCCGCATTTGATGATACCCGGAACGTAAGTCAATCTTTGAATAAACAGACGAGCCTTGTAGTTGATCAAATAAGTCGTCGATTCTCGGTAGTGGGTAGCGGTTCTTGATGGTAAGTTTGTTCAACTCTCGGTAGTCGATACACAACCTGAATGTACCATCTTTTTTCTTGACAAACAAAAACAGGAGCTCCCCACGGTGATGTGCTTGGTCGAATGAAACCACGCTCTAAAAGTTCTTGTAATTGGCTTTGCAGTTCTTTCATCTCGTTGGGTGCGAGTCTGTAAGGAGCACGAGCTATTGGTGCAGCTCCTGGTACAAGATCTATTTGAAATTCAATGGATCGATGTGGGGGTAATCCTGGTAATTCTTTCGGAAATACATCGGGAAATTCTTTTGTGACGGGAACATCATTGATGCTCTTTTCTTCAGTTTGTACTTTCTCGACGTGTGCTAGAACAGCATAGCAACCTTTTCTTATTAGTTTTTGTGCCTTCAAATTACTAATAAGATGTAGCTTCGTGTTGCCCTTTTCTCCGTACACCATTAAGGGTTTTCCTTTTTCTCGTATAATGCGAATTGCATTTTTGTAACAGACGATCTCTGCTTTCACTTCTTTCAACCAGTCCATACCGATTATCACATCAAAACTCCCTAACTCTACTGGTATCAAATCAATCTTAAATGTTTCGCTAACCAGTTTAATTTCTCGATTCCGACATATATTATCTGCTAAAATTAATTTACCATTTGCTAATTCGAGTAAAAATTTACTATCCAAAGGCGTCAATGGACAACTTAATTTAGCACAAAAATCTCTACTCATATAGCTTCTATCCGCACCCGAATCAAATAAAACGTAAGCAGATTTATTGTCAATAAGAAACGTACCCGTAACAAGCTCCGGGTCTTCCTGTGCCTCTGCCGCATTAATATTGAAAACTCTTCCGCGGCCTTGTCCATTCGTGTTCTCCTGGTTCGGGCAATTTCTAATAATGTGGCCCGGTTTTCCACATTTATAACAAACTACATTGGCATAACTTGCTCTGACACTACTTGCTCCGCCATTACTCGTTTCGACACCATTTGTTCCTTTCATTCTATTAACCCCTGGTCCGTAGACCTCACACTTCGCCGCGCTATGACCATTTCTTTTACACTTGTTGTAAAATTTGGTGCAGAACCCCGAGTGATACTTTTCACACCTTTGGCATAGCTGCTTCTGATTGTTGTTGTTGTTTTGGTTATTATTGTTGTTGGGGTGATTGTTGTAGTTGCTGTTGTTGTTGTTGTTGTTGTTGGGCCGTTTGTTGTAGTTGCGATTGATGTTGCGATTGTTGGGATAATTGTTGCGATTATTTTTGTAATTGCTGTTGTTGCTGTATTGGTGATTCTTATCACCGTTTTCCTCCCACTTTCTTTTGACTTGCTTCACATTGGCCTCTTCAGCAGTCTGTTCTTTAATTCTTTCTTCAATCTGGTTCACTAGTTTGTGAGCCATTCTACATGCCTGTTGTATGGAGGCGGGCTCGTGTGAACTTATATCTTCTTGGATTCTTTCCGGTAATCCTTTCACAAACGCGTCGATCTTCTCTTCCTCATCTTCGAATGCTCCCGGACACAATAGGCACAATTCTGTGAATCGTCTTTCGTACGTGGTAATATCAAATCCTTGGGTTCGTAACCCTCTAAGTTCTGTCTTGAGCTTATTGACCTCGGTTCTGGGACGGTACTTCTTGTTCATCAAGTGCTTGAATACTGACCACGGTAGTGCGTAAGCATCATCTTGTCCCACTTGCTCTAGATAGGTATTCCACCATGTTAACGCAGAACCTGTGAAGGTATGCGTAGCGTACTTCACTTTGTCCTCTTCAGTACACTTACTTATGGCAAACACCGATTCGACCTTCTTGGTCCACCGTTTCAATCCGATCGGTCCTTCGGTTCCATCAAATTCCAAAGGTTTGCAGGCAGTGAATTCTTTGTAGGTGCATCCTACACGATTTCCTGTACTGCCAGATCCAAGGTTATTTTTGGTATGTAGCGCAGCCTGTACTGCGGCTATGTTTGAAGCTAGAAAAGTACGGAAATCCTCTTCATTCATATTCACGGTGTGTCGAGTAGTCGGTGCCATTTCCTTCAAAATAGTCAAATGGAACAAGTTAATCATACAGAATATTAAGAGTAGTTAATAGTATTTCGTAGCATAATATGAACTCATTTATAAAAGCTTTTTCTTCATATTAGCGTTTTATAAGTTTAAATTCGGGTAGTACCTACCCGTTAAGTTCATACTTAGTAGCTAATATACAATTCAACTACTACAATTCTATATGAAAAACTGATTATAATAATATTTCGCGTTCAAACTTTTACACAATATTTTACAAACATACAATACCGCTTATTTTACATATAGCATGAAATATAGCACACAATAAATTTGATACAAGATGGTTGTGAAGATAATTCTAGCTAGTACACAAGTCGTTCAGCAAAGGCAATAAAGACACGTAATTCATACGTCCAGAAACAAGTCATGCATTCTGGTTTTACTAGGATTACTTCCCATCCTTGGTCTTGTGGAACATAACCGTTATGGCCGTTGATAAAACAGCGTGTTGTAACGTCGTTAAAGGGACGAGGGTTACGTAATGTCCAACAGTCCCGTAACAATCTAAAAACCTCATTTCTTACCCCAATTACCGACTCCGTCACTTGTGGGAACGTTTTGTTTAATAGTTGTAGCCCGATGTTCTTGTTCTCACTTTGGTGAGAAGCGAACATTACTAATCCGTAAGCATAACATGCTTCTTTATGTTGCATGTTAGCCGCTTTTTCTAAATCACGAAGTCCTATATTCGGATATACTGAGTCAAAATAATTTCTTAACCCATTGCGTAAAATAGCATTTGGGTTCCCCGCAATATATGCGTCAAAGTAAACACATCGTAACTTATGGATTTCCCAATGTGATATCCCCCATCTTTCGAACGAAAGCCTTTTATAAACCAAGGCATTCTTGGAACGTTCTTCGAATGTCTTACAAACTGATCTCGCCTTAAATAGTTATGCCGAAGAATTCTGACCGACTCTAGACAAGATTTCATCAATCATGTCTCCGGGTAGGTCTCTTAAAATATTGGGTTGTCTATCCATTTTGTGTTTTTATACTGTAAAATAGATAAGAGTTAGATTCATAAAAAAAATACTTATTAATACAAGCAATTTTTACATATATCATAAAGCATAAGCACACTATATTACATATATTACACCACACGAATACAACTATCTTATTCCGACTCGCTTGTTTCTTCTTCTTCGGTTTTGGATCGTTTTGCCAAGTTTCTAGGGATATATGATGTTCCCCTAATACGAGCCGTCGTTGTCCACATTGGTTTAGAAAAACCTGGTGGTTTAGAGGTTCCCGGGTCATTGTTACAACTTAAGGACTTCGGGGGTTGACGATACATATAAAGTTCATCGGGGTTGGAATTAGATTTCTCTATTTTTATGCCCTTTCCCTTATTATTTTCTTTTGCCTTTTTAAATTCAGTTGGGGTAATTTCTATAACATCATCGGAATTCTCGTCGGAATCCGATTCATCGGAGAATTGGTAATCCTCCCAATATTTTGCTTCCTTGGCGGAAACACCATTGACCATAATTAACCTTGGTCGGTTGGTTGAGGATTTTCTTTTACTTAACCGTTTTATTATTTCCCCCACCGGTTCTATTTCTTCATCCGGTTCCGGTTCCGATTCTTCTTCCGGTTCAGACTCTTCTTCCGGTTCCTCTTCGGGAACTTGTGAATCAGTCCACGAATCATTCCAATTTACATTTGACTCTTCATTATTATTAGGTGAGTCAATGGGACTTGTTCTAGAGGTAGACATCTATCACATAATATCAAACGCGTTAAGAGATTAATATATCACATAATATTCACATGTTAAAAATATATAGTTTCCAACAAAATTTGTTAAGCAATCATTTTTCAAGTAAACACGGTCGAAGTCCAGACTCACTAATGCATCCTAACAAACTCGATAAGACACACTAATGCAAAATTCTGGTTCTCTAAGACCAACGATCGGATACCAACTGAAATGTCCCGTTCTTATTGATTAAAAACGTTCCATATTAATTGATTTCGTTGCGAGGTTTTGACTTCTATATGAGACGTTTTTCAAAGACTGCATTCATTTTAAAACAAACCATAACCTTTATTTCATCAATAAAGGTTTAAAAAGCTTTACGTAGATTATCAAATAATGATAATCTAAAATATCCTGTTTACACACGACCATTACATAATGGTTTACAATACAAATATGTTACAACAAAATAAGTTTCTTGAATGCAGTTTTTACACAATATCATACAAGCATGGACTCCAAATCTCGTCCTTATTTAAGTATGCGACAGCGGAAGCTCTTAATAATCACCTGAGAATAAACATGCTTAAAATGTCAACAAAAATGTTGGTGAGTTATAGGTTTAACCTATATATATCAAATCATAGTAATAGACCACAAGATTTCATATTTCAATACACATCCCATACATAGAGATAAAAATCATTCATATGGTGAACACCTGGTAACCGACATTAACAAGATGCATATATAAGAATATCCCCATCATTCCGGGACACCCTTCGGATATGATATAAATTTCGAAGTACTAAAGCATCCGGTACTTTGGATGGGGCTTGTTGGGCCCGATAGATCTATCTTTAGGATTCGCGTCAATTAGGGTGTCTGTTCCCTAATTCTTAGATTACCAGACTTAATAAAAAGGGGCATATTCGATTTCGATAATTCAACCATAGAATGTAGTTTCACGTACTTGTGTCTATTTTGTAAATCATTTATAAAACTTGCATGTATTCTCATCCCAAAAATATTAGATTTTAAAAGTGGGACTATAACTCACTTTCACAGATTTTTACTTCGTCGGGAAGTAAGACTTGGCCACTGGTTGATTCACGAACCTATAACAATATATACATATATATCAAAGTATGTTCAAAATATATTTACAACACTTTTAATATATTTTGATGTTTTAAGTTTATTAAGTCAGCTGTCCTCGTTAGTAACCTACAACTAGTTGTCCACAATTAGATGTACAGAAATAAATCGATAAATATTATCTTGAATCAATCCACGACCCAGTGTATACGTATCTCAGTATTGATCACAACTCAAACTATATATATTTTGGAATCAACCTCAACCCTGTATAGCTAACTCCAACATTCACATATAGAGTGTCTATGGTTGTTCCGAAATATATATAGATGTGTCGACATGATAGGTCGAAACATTATATACGTGTCTATGGTATCTCAAGATTACATAATATACAATACAAGTTGATTAAGTTATGGTTGGAATAGATTTGTTACCAATTTTCACGTAGCTAAAATGAGAAAAATTATCCAATCTTGTTTTACCCATAACTTTTTCATTTTAAATCCGTTTTGAGTGAATCAAATTGCTATGGTTTCATATTGAACTCTATTTTATGAATCTAAACAGAAAAAGTATAGGTTTATAGTCGGAAAAATAAGTTACAAGTCGTTTTTGTAAAGGTATTCATTTCAGTCGAAAGAACGACGTCTAGATGACCATTTTAGAAAAACATACTTCCACTTTGAGTTTAACCATAATTTTTGGATATAGTTTCATGTTCATAATAAAAATCATCTTCTCAGAATAACAACTTTTAAATCAAAGTTTATCATAGTTTTTAATTAACTAACCCAAAACAGCCCGCGGTGTTACTACGACGGCGTAAATCCGGTTTTACGGTATTTTTCGTGTTTCCAGGTTTTAAATCATTAAGTTAGCATATCATATAGATATAGAACATGTGTTTAGTTGATTTTAAAAGTCAAGTTATGTAATAACCCGTCCTTATCCCCCTGGACGGAATCAACAACATCTGGTTCCATTGCGATGATCGACTCCAAGTAATGTTCTTAACACGAGCAAATGCACAGCGGAAGACTTAATTCGTACCTGAGAATAACATGCTTTAAAAATGTCAACATAAAGTTGGTGAGATATATAGGTTTGATGCTAGCAGCGTTATAACTATGGACCACAAGATTTAAAGTTTATAAACATAATACACTCGCAAGTGTATGAAAAGCATTCTAAGTAGTGGGCACCCGGTAACTAGCCTTAACAAGAGTGTGTACCCCTGAGTTATAATAATAAGTGCACCGAATCAAGTGCGTTCCGTTAACCTCGAAGTACTAAACACCCGTTCTTCTAGTTTAGTAGTGACTAGAACAACATCTGGGTGGGGGTGTAAAACCTGATAGATCTATCTTTAGGATTCGCGCCTACCAGTTCATAAACCAATAGTTAAAGTTACCAAGCTAGGGGATTTTTGATTCAAACCCATGTAGAACGTAATTTTAGTCACTTGTGTCCATAACGTAAATCATTTATAAAAATAGCGCATGTATTCTCAGCCCAAAAATTATTTAAAGTTTAAAAGGGATCTATATACTCACCAAATGTATTTTGTAGTAAAAATACATATAACATCATTGAACAAGTATAGGGTTGGCCTCGGATTCACGAACCTATATTCAATTATGTATATTAACACATATAATCGGAATCGAATAGATTTACATATTATATCTTAAATTATGTATTCATATATATTTAATTTATGTATTTATTTAAAAAGATTAACATTTATATAATTATAGCAACATATATATTAAAAATACCTATTTTGTTATAAATATTAATGTGATTAAATTTAGAATTCAATAGTTGTTATTAAGAAAACTAATTTAATAATAATGATACCGAAAATATTAACTTTTGATTTTAATACCTATTATACCAATTTTATTACTAATAGTAATATTAATAAAAATACTTTTGTTAAAAAAAATATAATTATACTTTTAATATAACATTAATATCAATATTCATAGTAAGGATAAAATGATAAAAATAATATTAACAGTAATAATAATAATAATAATAATAATAATAATAATAATAATAATAATAATAATAATAATAATAATAATAACAATAATGATAATAACTATAGTAATATGGATAATACTACCTTTAAAGTAACAAACTCCAAAAATAATGTTGCTGCCCTGGGTCGAACCCGAGACCTCTCGGTCTCATACCAACACCCCTGACCATCTACTCCAATACTAATTCTGTGTTTTAATTCGATCCCGTTTTAATTTAACCCGTCATGGTATTCTTACGGGTCATATGCCCAACTTAAGCATTACAGAGGCCTCGGCCCATATACATTTTCGGCCCAACATAAACACCTTCTCTCGACCCAATAGAAACACGGCCCAACAGTGGCTCATAAATCCAAATAGGAAGTTTTAAAAAAAAAAACGACCCAAGTAAAATGGGTTTCGATTTACTCCTCTCCACCAAATGGAACACCCATGAAAAAGATTTGTGGCCAAAATCCATGCTGGAAAAATGATAACCGATTGTGGACAAAATTATAAAAGGAAAATGATATCACTAGCACCCCACTTGTACAACTAGGCCCCGAATTTATAATACTTTTTATAAAGGATCTTTGACAATTTTAAAGTGTGACATATGTGACCCATTTTGTCATTCTAATTGACACTAGAAAACCATGAAAAGAATATAAAATAATGGCAGGTGACGTGATCTCTTTTTGGATCATTTGATCAGTCAGGAAACAGATAGCTCGATAGTAGAAGGAATATAAATGGGTTTGATTTGGTTGTGGTGCTCAATGGTGAAGGTGGTTTCGAAGGTATCGACACCAACAGGGAGATTATGAGATGGGTTTCAAGGTTTCAAGTAGTGTTGATCAACTGGGTGGTTCGAAAAACAGACCAAGATGATTAGTGACTTGGGTTTAATGGTGAGTCTGATGGTTAACGAGCTAGTATGATGAAGGTGGCGTTAGTGGTTTTGAATGGTGATGTTCAAATTATATTTGTAGTGATGTTAAACCGAATCAGAAATATAAGCATAGCAATAATAGACAGAAAGTTGTTTGAGTGATTTGTAAATCAAATGATAGTAGTTGAGTGATTGTTGGTTCGATGGATTGTAGTATTATGATGTGGTGAGTTTACTTGGTTCGTTTACAACAGGCATTGATAAGTTTTAAATATAACTCAAATTCCACCTTGATTCATGGACAAACAGATAACTACAAAATAATAAATAGAAAATCAGATTGTGACATGAGAACGAATTCAATGAATCTGCTATATACATTTATATATATATTTTTTTTAATCTTTAATCTAATTGATAAATAAATATAAATATATTAAAAAGGAATACTAATAATAATAATAGAAGTAATAATAATAATAATAATAATAATATCAAAATAATACTTAAAATAATACTAATAACAATGTTATTTAATAATAATGATAATAATATTATTACTAATAATACTATTAAAAGTACTCATTTTGATAATATTAGATGATAATAATAATATATTAATAATAATGATAATTAAACATATCAAATTATTATTATTACAGATATTAATATTTATATTTATTTTAGTAATGAAGGTTATATTATAACAACTATATTTTAACTTGTAAGTATTTATATACATATTTATATTTATTAAATATAGTTTTCATTACATTGCATTTTATTTATTTTACAATATAAATTCTAATAATTAAATTATATAATATTCCAAATTATATTTCAAATTATAAATACCTATTTAATTATATATATTATTCATTTATAAATAGTTGTTCGTGAATCGTCGGGAATGGTCAAAGGGTATCTAATTATCTGAATATGGATTTCAAACTTTCTAGACTCAACATTGCAGATTTTGCTTATCGTGTCGGAAACTTATAGAGTTTAAGGTTTAAATTTGGTCGGAAATTTTCGGGTCGTTACAGTACCCATCCGTTAAAGAAATTTCGTCCCCGAAATTTGGTAGAGGTTGTTATAAATAACAATATAATTGTTTTCATGACAAATATGAGATGATAATGGAGTCTTATCATTATTGAGAGGTATAGATAAAACGGTTCGATCAAGTGAAGCGCGCGAGTGAAACTATCACATAAGGGTGAATTGAGTAAATATGGATTCGTTCTAACCGATGACGTGGTTACTATTGACTTCCGGGATTTAAAGAAAATTTTACGGAATAAAATTTGGTTCTTCGGTGATTTAGGAAAAACAGGATCTTCTTTGATTTAATACGGCAAATCTGTTTTGATTTCTTTGTATGATATTCCCCTATAAAACTACTCCCTTTGTTTCTTCTTCCCGTCCTCGAGTCAAGCGAGCAATGATCCGAAATTCGTAGGTATGAAATTTGAAATGAACATAGTAATGTTATAAGAAAGAATTGGAAATGGCACGATTTTGATTTACCAATTTACCAGAATATCCAGAAAGATAGAACTATCAAGATGGTATGTTCTTGATATATTTGGAGATTGAATAGAATGTAAGAGCCGTGTAACATGGCACATGATGATGGTACTGTAAATCATCACATTCCATTAGAAACTTAACATGTATTACTGTAATATAATGAAGTTGATCAAGTTTCATTATATTATATTAATTCATGCATCAGTTCCCAACATTACTTCAAAACATTCATATTTCAATTTCTAAGGTTTCAGAATTTAGAAACTAACATAGTTTCTTTTATTTTATAACGCAGATATTACGGAAAGATACATGATCGCAGATAGGAATAGTTGTGAAAATATCTCTCTTTTTTTTCTGAGCTTTACCAACACGTGATACTTTATCGTTAGTTTTTGACTGCTAAATTCATTTACAGTTTTTGCTGCTTCATCAGCATTTTAAGAACTACTTCATAGTTTAGGGTGTTTTCAGAAACTTCACATTCGAAGTATGAATTTCTTAGGAATAAATATTATAGGTATAGCTGAAGAAGTGCTACGAGATTTTCAAGATACTAATGCGGATTCCGCCGAAGAGATAACGAGCTGCTGATATATCTACCGATGATTTCGTGAGATATAAAAGGTTTTCCAGTAACGACGGCGAAAGGACAACGTATTTATATCGAGGTGATAGTAAGACTAGTTTTACTGAGAAGTCGAAGTGGAGCTGTGACAAAATTGGCTAATTTGAAAAGGGATTGCAAAGTTATTTTGGGTAATAATAACACTAAAGAAATTAACACTGCTGCGTGTTAAACGTTGACTCAGTCTCCGAGAGTCTTACAGGAGCATAAGTCTTTTCTTCCGTAGATGGAACGCGGTTGGTTCATCCTCTCGATTGAGGGGTTTTCAAGAATCATGAAAGATTTGAACACGCATTGTAATTGTCGAGATACAAATGAGGTTTAAGATGAAATCAAGTGGCAAGCTTGAAGAATTATTTACTTTCATATGTTATAATCAATATTTTAATTTAATTCATTTTAATTGTCCAAAGTTAGCAGTCCAATAGTCCGATGGTTCAATGATTCATATATAATTTAATATATAATATTCGAATTAAATAATACGTATCGTGACCCGTGTACCGGTCTCGGTGTCGATCACAACTCAAAGTATATATATATTTTGGAATCAACTCCGACCCTGTATAGCCAACTCCCACCTTCACATATAGAGTGTCTACGGTTGTTCCAAAATATATATATAGATGGGTCGATATGATAAGTCGAAACCTTGCATACGTGTCCCGTTATTTAAAGTGCGTGAAAGTAAATAACAGAAATTAAATGACGATAAATAAAATTGCGAGAATGTAAATTGCGATAAATTAAATGTTATCAGTTAGCTGGGAACAGTTAGCCGGAACAGTTAGCGTGAAATCCTATCACAATTCCAATTAATTAATTCGTTTGTTTCTAACACTTTTTATTTTTGTCCAATGTTTTCTTCGTTATGCCACTTGTTGGATTCTGAAAAATTCAAATATGAAATTTGAATAGAAATGGTTATTCTGTGGTGAACGGATACGTATATCGGTAGTTGTAAGTAGGATAGTAAATGATCGTTGAATCAGATTCGAAAAATGTACAGTGTAATTTATTAATGTGAATTCTAAATATTCCTCGGGTACTACCCACCCGTTAAAATATTTTCATCATTAATAATTTGTACGAAGGAATTTTTAAATTACAATCTTTATGAAAATATACTGGCATATATATTTTCTTCAGATGTAATCATAGATTTAATGAGTCAATAGGATATTAAACTCATCAGGTTTATTGTTAATACTAGATTACATAATCTCTAAAGCATTAGAGATTACTTAGTCGTCATATTGAACGAAGGTAATGAGGTAGAATGGTACGTAAATCGAAGATAATCGATGTAGAACGATAGGTAGAACGAAGATAAAGTAGATAGGACGATACGTAAAAGGATGATTAGGCTCGAGGTACGGAATGAGATGTTGAGGCAGGTGATGTTGAAACTTGGGTTGTTGGTGGTACTGGTGTTGATGTTGGTGCCGGTGATGTTGCTGGAGCTGTTAAGTTTTGCACCATATTCTCCAAAACTACTACTCGAGCGCGAAGTTCGTTGACTTCTTCTACTAACCCTGGCCGGTTATTGGTGTGAGATGGAGGTTGGATATCTTCTCTAGTTCCGTTAATGGTAGCCTCAAGACGAAAAATTCTTGCAACGAGGGTATAAACAGTATTGCGAACAGGTTCGCCGGTGAGCGGGTCGAGTACTCCGACATTAGGCGGTAGATTCAGCTCATGATATGGAGTACCTTCTTCATTTCTCCATAGAGTAAGTATTTCGCGAACCCATCCCCAATTTCTAAAGAAATCTCGGTAGTTGATCGGTTGATGCGCTCCCGTCACACTATCTTCGGAGTCAGATGAACTTTGTCGATTCGTGGAGGCCATCGTACGCGATCACAGAAAGATTTTTGGTATGGAAAGCTTAGTGAGAGCAATGAGAGTTGGATGGTATACTCAATGCATAATATGCATAAATATATATAGTACCAGGATCCCTTAAATTACGGAGAAATTTACGGAAAATATTAGGCAAAGTTTACCGTAATAGATACGCTAGGATATGGATTTGTCTATACACTATCAATGCAATAAATACAATAAGACGTGTCTAGACTTAAGCAGGCAATTCCTAAAGATGATAAGCAGATAGTTTCCGACTAGGAATGATAAGCAAATTTTTTTTTTTGTCATGCAGACACGGTCAAAGTCTAGACTCACTAATGTATCCTAACAACTACCAGTTAGACATACTAATGGGAGACCTGGTTCACTAAGACTACCGCTCTGATACCAAATGTAATAACCCGTCCTTATCCCCCTAGACGGAATCAACAACATCTGGTTCCATTGCGATGATCGACTCCAAGTAATGTTCTTAACACGAGAAAATGCACAGCGGAAGACTTAATTCGTACCTGAGAATAACATGCTTTAAAAATGTCAACATAAAGTTGGTGAGATATATAGGTTTGATGCTAGCAGCGTTATAACTATAGACCACAAGATTTAAAGTTTATAAACATAATACACTCGCAAGTGTATGAAAAGCATTCTAAGTAGTGGGCACCCGGTAACTAGCCTTAATAAGAGTGTGTACCCCTGAGTTATAATAATAAGTGCACCGAATCAAGTGCGTTCCGTTAACCTCGAAGTACTAAACACCCGTTCTTCTAGTTTAGTAGTGACTAGAACAACATCTGGGTGGGGGTGTAAAACCCGATAGATCTATCTTTAGGATTCGCGCCTACCAGTTCATAAACCAATAGTTAAAGTTACCAAGCTAGGGGATTTTTGATTCAAACCCATGTAGAACGTAATTTTAGTCACTTGTGTCCATAACGTAAATCATTTATAAAAATAGCGCATGTATTCTCAGCCCAAAAATTATTTAAAGTTTAAAAGGGATCTATATACTCACCAAATGTATTTTGTAGTAAAAATACATATAACATCATTGAACAAGTATAGGGTTGGCCTCGGATTCACGAACCTATATTCAATTATGTATATTAACACATATAATCGGAATCGAATAGATTTACATATTATATCTTAAATTATGTATTCATATATATTTAATTTATGTATTTATTTAAAAAGATTAACATTTATATAATTATAGCAACATATATATTAAAAATACCTATTTTGTTATAAATATTAATGTGATTAAATTTAGAATTCAATAGTTGTTATTAAGAAAACTAATTTAATAATAATGATACCGAAAATATTAACTTTTGATTTTAATACCTATTATACCAATTTTATTACGAATAGTAATATTAATAAAAATACTTTTGTTAAAAAAAATATAATTATACTTTTAATATAACATTAATATCAATATTCATAGTAAGGATAAAATGATAAAAATAATATTAACAGTAATAATAATAATAATAATAATAATAATAATAATAATAATAATAATAATAATAATAATAATAATAATAATAATAATAATAATAATAATAATAATAATAATAATAACAATAATGATAATAACTATAGTAATATGGATAATACTACCTTTAAAGTAACAATCTCCAAAAATAATGTTGCTGCCCTGGGTCGAACCCGAGACCTCTCGGTCTCATACCAACACCCCTGACCATCTACTCCAATACTAATTCTGTGTTTTAATTCGATCCCGTTTTAATTTAACCCGTCATGGTATTCTTACGGGTCATATGCCCAACTTAAGCATTACAGAGGCCTCGGCCCATATACATTTTCGGCCCAACATAAACACCTTCTCTCGACCCAATAGAAACACGGCCCAAAAGTGGCTCATAAATCCAAATAGGAAGTTTTAAAAAAAAAACGACCCAAGTAAAATGGGTTTCGATTTACTCCTCTCCACCAAATGGAACACCCATGAAAAAGATTTGTGGCCAAAATCCATGCTAGAAAAATGATAACCGATTGTGGACAAAATTATAAAAGGAAAATGATATCACTAGCACCCCACTTGTACAACTAGGCCCCGAATTTATAATACTTTTTATAAAGGATCTTTGACAATTTTAAAGTGTGACATATGTGACCCATTTTGTCATTCTAATTGACACTAGAAAACCATGAAAAGAATATAAAATAATGGCAGGTGACGTGATCTCTTTTTGGATCATTTGATCAGTCAGGAAACAGATAGCTCGATAGTAGAAGGAATATAAATGGGTTTGATTTGGTTGTGGTGCTCAATGGTGAAGGTGGTTTCGAAGGTATCGACACCAACAGGGAGATTATGAGATGGGTTTCAAGGTTTCAAGTAGTGTTGATCAACTGGGTGGTTCGAAAAACAGACCAAGATGATTAGTGACTTGGGTTTAATGGTGAGTCTAATGGTTAACGAGCTAGTATGATGAAGGTGGCGTTAGTGGTTTTGAATGGTGATGTTCAAATTATATTTGTAGTGATGTTAAACCGAATCAGAAATATAAGCATAGCAATAATAGACAGAAAGTTGTTTGAGTGATTTGTGAATCAAATGATAGTAGTTGAGTGATTGTTGGTTCGATGGATTGTAGTATTATGATGTGGTGAGTTTACTTGGTTCGTTTACAACAGGCATTGATAAGTTTTAAATATAACTCAAATTCCACCTTGATTCATGGACAAACAGATAACTACAAAATAATAAATAGAAAATCAGATTGTGACATGAGAACGAATTCAATGAATCTGCTATATACATTTATATATATATATTTTTTAATCTTTAATCTAATTGATAAATAAATATAAATATATTAAAAAGGAATACTAATAATAATAATAGAAGTAATAATAATAATAATAATATCAAAATAATACTTAAAATAATACTAATAACAATGTTATTTAATAATAATGATAATAATATTATTACTAATAATACTATTAAAAGTACTCATTTTGATAATATTAGATGATAATAATAATATATTAATAATAATGATAATTAAACATATCAAATTATTATTATTACAGATATTAATATTTATATTTATTTTAGTAATGAAGGTTATATTATAACAACTATATTTTAACTTGTAAGTATTTATATACATATTTATATTTATTAAATATAGTTTTCATTACATTGCATTTTATTTATTTTACAATATAAATTCTAATAATTAAATTATATAATATTCCAAATTATATTTCAAATTATAAATACCTATTTAATTATATATATTATTCATTTATAAATAGTTGTTCGTGAATCGTCGGGAATTGTCAAAGGGTATCTAATTATCTGAATATGGATTTCAAACTTTCTAGACTCAACATTGCAGATTTTGCTTATCGTGTCGGAAACTTATAGAGTTTAAGGTTTAAATTTGGTCGGAAATTTCCGGGTCGTTACAAGTTAGAAGGATTAACTTTTGTTTGCGAACAAGTTTAGAATTAACTAAACTATGTTCTAGTGATTACAAGTTTAAACCTTCGAATAAGATAGCTTTATATGTATGAATCGAATGATGTTATGAACATCATTACTACCTTAAGTTCCTTGGATAAACCTACTGGAAAATAGAAAAATGGATCTAGCTTCAACGGATCCTTGGATGGCTCGAAGTTCTTGAAGCAGAATCATGACACGAAAACAAGTTCAAGTAAGATCATCACTTGAAATAAGATTGTTATAGTTATAGAAATTGAACCAAAGTTTGAATATGATTATTACCTTGTATTAGAATGATAACCTACTGTAAGAAACAAAGATTTCTTGAGGTTGGATGATCACCTTACAAGATTGGAAGTGAGCTAGCAAACTTGAAAGTATTCTTGATTTTATGTAACTAGAACTTGTAAAATATATGAAGAACACTTAGAACTTGAAGATAGAACTTGAGAGAGATCAATTAGATGAAGAAAATTGAAGAATGAAAGTGTTTGTAGGTGTTTTTGGTCGTTGGTGTATGGATTAGATATAAAGGATATGTAATTTTGTTTTCATGTAAATAAGTCATGAATGATTACTCATATTTTTGTAATTTTATGAGATATTTCATGCTAGTTGCCAAATGATGGCTCCCACATGTGTTAGGTGACTCACATGGGCTGCTAAGAGCTGATCATTGGAGTGTATATACCAATAGTACATACATCTAAAAGCTGTGTATTATACGAGTACGAATACGGATGCATACGAGTAGAATTGTTGATGAAACTGAACGAGGATGTAATTGTAAGCATTTTTGTTAAGTAGAAGTATTTTGATAAGTGTCTTGAAGTCTTTCAAAAGTGTATGAATACATATTAAAACACTACATGTATATACATTTTAACTGAGTCATTAAGTCATCGTTAGTCGTTACATGTAAATGTTGTTTTGAAACCTTTAGGTTAACGATCTTGTTAAATGTTGTTAACCCAATGTTTATAATATCAAAAGAGATTTTAAATTATTATATTATCATGATATTATGATGTACGAATATCTCTTAATATGATATATATACATTAAATGTCGTTACAACGATAATCGTTACATATATGTCTCGTTTCAAAATCATTAAGTCAGTAGTCTTGTTTTTACATATGTAGTTCATTGTTAATATACTTAATGATATGTTTACTTATCATAATATCATTTTAACTATATATATAACCATATATATGTCATCATATAGTTTTTACAAGTTTTAACGTTCGTGAATCACCGGTCAACTTGGGTGATCAATTGTCTATATGAAACCTATTTCAATTAATCAAGTCTTAACAAGTTTGATTGCTTAACATGTTGGAAACATTTAATCATGTAAATATTAATCTCAATTAATATATATAAACATAGAAAAGTTCGGGTCACTACAAATAGTGTATCCCTGACTAGTGCTCGAGTATTTAGGATTATTCATGCTTGTAACTTTTGATATTGCCCTTAGTTAGGTTATGTTGAATCCCGAATTAGTTACACCTACGGTTAAGATAAGGTATAAGATATGCATGTCGTTGGAAAGCTAGCGAAAAATTAAGAACTTTTCATTTAGATATCGAATGGTTTCGATGAACGGATTAGAAGTTATAATCAATTGAATTTTTTTGTGTTATTATTAAAAATGATTATTATTATCGTCGTTACTATCGTCGTCCTAATTTTTATTTAATTATTATTATTATTATTATTATTATTATTATTATTATTATTATTATTATTATTATTATTATTATTATTATTATTATTATCATTATCTATAAAAAGTATTATCATTAAAAATTGTTATTTTTATTATTATTACTATCGTTATTATTGTTAAAGTTATAATTAGTATTATCATTAATATATTCATAATATTTAATATATTCATAATATTTATTATCATTAGTATTATTATGATTAAAACTTATATTAGTAACACTTAATTATTATGATTACTATTATTATCATTAACATGAAAACGATATAAAAGACGATTAAAAGCTATTAAACGAATCAATTAAGAAATAATGAGTATGAGTATCATGATGAAAATTAAATATTGTAAGATAATGATTTAGATAAAATTATCGTTCTTATTATTTTTTTATCATTACTATTATTATTAAAAGTATCATTGTATTAAAACTATCATTTTAACAAAAATTACCATTTTAATAGAAATGTCATTGTTACTATAAAATATCATTATTATTATCATTTTAAATAGAATTATTATTTTAAAAGATAATATTAAAAAGTATCATAAATATTTATGTTATCATAATTAGAATTATCATTTTATTTTAGTAATTATGAATATTGATATTTTAATTAATAGAATATTAATAATTATTATTACAAAATAATGCAACTTTTACTTACTATTATTATAGATATTATTTTATCAAATACATATGAGATACAAACATATTTTTACTACGTGTAATAAAATTTCTTTAATAATACCTATCATATTATCTTTATGATATTAAATAAACTTTATAAATTTTATTACTTAAGATATATAAAAGTATATTTTTTATAAAGTTTTATTTATTAATAAATGAATTATATTATTTACTCTAAAAAATCTTTTAAAGATATTTAAAAATATAAAATGACGATATTTAAACTATATATTAATCATGTGTAGATTTTGGAAATCATTTTGAG